>NW_024737697.1:0-117060 GCF_018991925.1 Homarus americanus
TCAGTATACTTCGTTCGGTTACGTGATGTCGCAGCTTCCCTCAACCCTCCTCTCTCCTCAGTCACATCCGGGTAACTGGCTGTTGCCTAAGGGTAAGGAAGGGTCACTCTCGACGCCCTGTCTGAGTCCCATCAAACAACCCAACACACACACACACACACACACACACACACACACACACACACACACACACACACGCACACACACACCCACACACCCACACACACACACACAAACCAGCATATCATCTCCCTTACAGACAGACAGACAGACAGACAGACAGACAGACAGACACACACACACACGGGCAGCACAAACCTATCACAAACTCTCCACACACACACACACACACACACACACACACACACACACACAGAGTCCTTCTTCCTTCCTCCACCATCACCGTCATGATTTTTTCCACGGCAGATTAATCCGTTTGTAAATTCTAATTTAGACCGGCCTATAAACTTTCGCCTGCATGAGGTAGGGTGCGAACATTGATGTCCTAATTGATGTGTTTCTTTTTCTTCGTGTAGCTGGGTGGAGGAGGTGAGAGGGGAAGGTCTGGGGTAGGTGGGTGAATGTGGATGGTGGGAAGATCTTAAGGTGGAGTAGGGGGTGGAAGGCCGGGGTAGGGTGGAGAGGAGTCACTTGGGTGGAGGTCTTGGGTGGAGTGGGGAAGGTCTTGGGTGGTAGATGGGGGGTGGAGAGGGGAAGGTCTTGGAGTGGTGTGGGAGGTGAAGGTCTTGGATGGAGGGGGAAGGTCTTGGTGAGTAGGGGTGGAGAGGGGAAAGGTCTTGGGTGGTGTGGGTAGGTAGAGATCTTGGGAGGGAAAGGCCTTGAGAGAGAGAATAAAAGGATATGGTGGTCATGTGTGTCTAGACTTCTGACCTAGAAGCAATGGGGAAGGTCTAAGGGTTATGATGGTCGCCGCACCCTACCGTCCCCGTCATGAGTAGGCAGGGGTTCAGGGTCACCGTGTGTGGGGCGGCAGGGCTGTGGGTTGGCGTGGGTTGTGGGGCGAGGATTGTGGGTGTGAGAGCTAGGGTCCAGATGTTTTATACTGTAGAGGACGTCAAGGAGCATTACAGAGGTCAAGAGGTAATATGCAGTAAATTTAGAATAAACATAAAGTGCCCTGAAGAGTAAGAAGCTTGGAGTGCCACACAAGAGGGGGGGAGGGGGGAGTATGAGTACTATGGTGGTAGTGGGGCACTGTGCCAACAAAGTGCCAATACTGGGTGTCGTAACTCCCCAGCCAGACCCCACCGTTGTGTAATCGTCTGCAACACTTCCCATTCCCCCCCCCCTCCCTCTCTTCCTCCTTATCTACCTCCAACCCCCCATACCACATCCTCCTTCACTCTCCTTTGCCCCTCCTCCTTCCTTCTTCATTCACTTCCTCTTCCTTCTTCACTCCCTCATCTCCTCCTCCTCTTCCTTCACTTCATTCCCTCATTTTCATAACCTTCTCTTCCTTCTACTGCTCCTCCTCCTTCCTCTCTACGCCGTCTAACGTCACTCCTCAACAGCCTACACCAATCCTCGTTTTCCTCCTTCTCACATTCTCAAATCCACATCTTCTCCAACTCCTCATCTCCCACACCACTGATCACCCATCTCCACCATCCTCTCCCACAACCTCACCTCCCCCAACTTATCTCTAACATTTTCCATCTTGCCTCAGTCCAACAGTCAAAGTTTAACAAAAATACCCACCAAAGTTTCTTAAACAACACCACAAAGTTTATCACCACTACCCACAAAGTTTATGTAAACACCCACCAAAGTTTGTAAACAACACCCACCAAAGTTTATACAACACCCACAAGTTTATAAACCACACCCACAAGTTGTAAACACCCACAAAGTTTGTAAACAACACCCACCAATTTATAAACAACACCACAAAGTTTAACAACACCCACCAAAGTTTGTAAACAACACCCACCAAAGTTTGTAAACAACACCCACCAAAGTTTATAAACAACACCCATCAAAGTTTGTAAACAACACCCACAAAAGTTTGTATAAACAACTACCACAAAGTTTGTAAACAACACCACCAAAGGTTTATAAAACAACACCACAAGTTTGTAAACCACACCACAAAGTTTGTAAACAACACACCAAAGTTTATAAACACCACCAAGTTTGTAACAACACCACAAAGTTTGTAAACAACACCACAAAGTTTGTAAACAACACCCACAAAGTTTATAAACAACACCCATCAAAGTTTGTAAACAACACCCACCAAAGTTTGTAAACAACACCATCAAAGTTTGTAACCACCAAGTTATAAACAACACCCACCAAAGTTTGTAACAACACCCACAAGTTGTAAACAACACCCACCAAAGTTTGTAACACCCACCAAAGTTTTAACAACACCCACCCAAAGTTTGTAAACAACACCCACCAAAGTTTATAAACACCCACAAAGTTTGTAAACAACACCCACCAAAGTTTGTAAACAACACCCACCAAAGGTTTAAAACAACACCCACCAAAGTTTATACAACACCCCCAAAGTTTGTAAACAACACCCACCAAAGTTTGTAAACAACACCCACCAAAGTTTATAAACAACACCCATCAAAGTTTGTAAACAACACCCACCAAAGTTTGTAACAACACCAAGTTTGTAAACAACACCCACCAAAGTTTGTAAACAACACCCACCAAAGTTTGTAAACAACACCCACCAAAGTTTAAACAACACCCACACAAGTTTAAACAACACCCCAAAGTTTACAATAACACCACCAAAGTTTATAAACAACACCCATCAAAGTTTGTAAACAACACCCACCAAAGTTTATAAACAACACCCACCAGTTATAAACAACACCCACCAAAGTTTGTAACAACACCCACAAAGTTTGTAAACAACACCCACCAAAGTTTATAAACAACACCACCAAAGTTTGTAAACAACACCCACAAAGTTTATAAACAACACCCATCAAAGTTTTGTAAAACAACACCCACCAAAGTTTGTAAACAACACCCACAAAGTTTATAAACAACACCCATCAAAGTTTGTAAACAACACCCACCAAAGTTTTGTAAACAACACCCACACCAAAGTTTGTAAACAACACCCACCAAAGTTTATAAACAACACCCACAAGATTTGTAAACAACACCCACAAGTTTGTAAACACCACCCACCAAAGTTTGTAACACACCCACCAAAGTTTGTAAACAACACCCACCAAAGTTTGTAAACAACACCCACCAAAGTTTATAAACAACACCCACCAAGTTTATATACTACCCAAAGAATTTATAAAAACAACACCCACCAAAGTTTATATACAACACCCACCAAAGTTTCTTAAACAACACCACCAAAGTTTATAAAACAACACCCACCAAAGTTTAAACAACACCCACAAAGGTTTGTAAACAACACCCACAAGTTTATAAACAACACCCACCAAAGTTTAAACAACACCCACCAAAGTTTAAACAACACCCACCAAAGTTTGTAAACAACACCCACCAAAGTTGTAACAACACCCACCAAGTTTGTAAACAACACCCACCAAGGTTTAAACAACACCCCCAAAGTTTGTAAACAACACCCACCAAAGTTTAAACAACACCACCAAAGTTTGTAAACAACACCAAGTTTAAACAACACCCACCAAAGTTTATAACAACACAAAGTTTAAACAACACCCACCAAAGTTTGTAAACACCACCAAAGTTTAAACAACACCCAAAGTTTATAAACAACACCCACCAAAGTTCAACACCACCACAGGTTTGTAAACAACACCCACCAAAAGTTGTAAACAACACCCACCAAAGTTTATAAACAACACCCACAAGTTTGTAACCACCACAAAGTTTGTAAAAACAACCCCACCAAAGTTTAAAAACAACACCCACCAAAGTTTGTAAACAACACCCACCAAAGTTTAAACACCCACCCCAAAGTTTGTAAACAACACCCACAAAGTTTAAACACCACCGTCACTGGTGGGGTGAAAATGCTCCTAAATTCGCTAAGGTGAGCAGGTAAATAAAGGTGAAATATTCCTAGGTTAATTCTACGTCAGGATCGCCTCTATGGTTCTGTGTTTACGTTTTTTCGATCGCCACCCCAGCGTCACCTTTATTGTCGTCACTTTGGCGACTGATCCATCTCATTAACGCAAATTGCAATTACTGAATCAATAGATAACTCCGGGTATGGAGAGAGTGTGCGTTATTGTGTTCCAGAATTAATGTACACTATGCTTGCAATAATCTGTGGCACCTGTCCCATACCTGAGCTGGGGTACACCTTAATGATAATACACACCTTAAGAGGTAAGTGTGTCGTGAATAAATCAGTACTAAATTATTAAACAAAGATGTATCATTATAATGTAGTTGTTTACATATGTATTTTCTTGTCTGTGTCTTGGCCTTGCAATATCAACACCTCAACAACATCAACACCTGTACCATCAACACCTGTACCTGTATCAACACCTGTACCTGTACCTGTATTAACTCTGTTACTTCATCGCTTTCCTGTACGCACCATTAACACATGCCTGTGCCTGTATTATACCTGTAATATCAACACTGTACCTGCATTAACTTACTATCAACACCTCTATATGCAAAACCCTGTACCCCTATATCACACACCTGCCTTTATTAACACTAACTATCAACACCAACACATAATATCAACACCTGTACCAGAATCAACAGACAGAACAGGTACACACAGGTGTTCCCAACAACACACCTAAACAATTAATTAACTGGAAATCAAGCTCAGGTTCGGCTTGGAGGTTGGGTCATCGTTCTGTCAGTGGCTCCAAGGCCAAGTTCATGATAAACTAATTGTGTTGACGGTAAAGCACAGTTAATCCCAGCCAGACAGCCAGCCCTCACCTCCCAGACAGCCCCCCACCTGCCAGCCAGCCCTCACCTGCCAGACCCAGCCCTCACCTGCCAGCCAGCCCTCTCACCTGCCAAGCTCCCACCTGCCAGACAGCCCTCCCACTTGCCAAACAACCCTCGCCAGAAAGCTCCCACCTGCCAGACAACCCCTCCTGCTGAACAACCCTCACCTCCCAAACAGCCCTCACCTCCCAAACAGCCCCCACCAGCCAGACAGCCCCTCACGCAGACAGCCCTCACCTGCAGACAGCCCTCACCCCAGACAGCCCTCACCTGCCAGACAACACTCACCTGCCAGACAGCCCTCCTGCCAGCCAACCCCCACCTGCCAGACGCCCTCTTGCCAGACAGCCCCTCACCTGCCAGACAGCCCCTCTGCCTGTACCTCCAGCTATTCCCTTCATGCCCTATAACTCCTTCACCTCCCTCACTATCCTCACTTCACCTCACTATCCCTCCTACTTCACCTCACTATCCCCTCACTTCACCTCCACTATCCCCCACTTCACCTCCTCCTGTCTCCTTCCACCTCACTATCTCTCCTTCCACCTCACTATCTCTCACTTCTACCTCACTATCTCTCACTTCACCACCACTATCTCTCACTTCACCTCACTATCTCACTTCACCTCACTATCTCTCTCACTATCTCCACCATATATCAGGACATCCTTTACTGCTTATAAGGGCAGAATCAATTGAGACAAGTACCTAACTGTGATGAAGGGAGACGTGAGGTTGTCAGGGAGAAGTGAGGAGAGAGGAGGGTAGAGAGTCGTGTAGGGAGGTGGAAGAAATGCACATGAGAGGAGGCACCTGATATTATAAAGGGAGGTGCCACAAGGAGATGAAGGGGTTGCACATAGGGAAAGTGCGACAGCAATAAGAATTACCCACCACACAGATGAGGTAGGGAGGAGAGGGGTGAGGCAGATGTGATCCGACTGTTCACTCTACTACACAAACCCTTTACCACGTTAATGAGGAGGTAGACGCCCTCACTCCTGAGGTAAGCCTCCCTCACTCGCTCACTCACTGACTCACTCACTCCTCCACTCACGGCCTCTGCCACTGCCCTCCTCACTCGCTCACTGGCCTCCCACTCCCAGTGGCCTCCCACTCACCCGCGACCCTCCTCCTCACTGGCCCTCCCACTCACTCCTCAGCCCTCCCACTCACTTACTGACCCTCCCACTCACCCCTGACCCTCCCACTCACTCCTGACCCCTCCCTCACTCCACCCCTCCCACTCAACTCACCTCCCACTCATCCACCCCAGCCCTCCCACTCACTCCTGACCCTCCCACTCACTCCTGACCCTCCCCTCACCCCACTCATATCACAAAAATTACCTTACGTTATTTTGTCTCCTCATTCAAACGGAAATCTATAATCAACCCAAAACAATACAAAAATTGAGATAAAATAACGTTATAAAAGAACTTACAGCAGCTCCAAGGTGGGTGGGTGGGTGGGTGAGTGAGGTAATCTCCTATAAACACCCTCCACCACCTTCCTCCTCCCTCACCATCCCCTCAAACCCACCTACTCTCCCCACCCACACCGCTACAGCTGGTTCAACAAGGTACTAATTTAACCCAGGGAAGAAGCCAAAGTAATTATTACTCGACGTACTGGCCGAGGTCCCCATCAGGAACCTCCCACGGTGTGACGACTCCTGCTGGTGGCGTGGGAGGGTAGAGAGAAGAATGAATGGGGAAGGTGAGGAGGAGGAAAGAGGAGAATGGAAGGACGTACTACAACACACACACACACACACACACACATGTGCTTTCTAAAAATGTGAAAGACGTGACATACATCTTTCCCTCCCCAGAGACAACCAAGGAAAAAAGTCGTAAAGGCCTGAGAGACGCCATTGTTGTGTGTGTGTGTGTGTGTGTGTGTATATTTGTACATGCTATATACACAAAAACAGGCATCAACAGCTTATATTTCACCTGATGATTAAACACCTGGGATTAGATTAGGTTAGGTTTGGTTAGGATTAGGATCCCAGGCCAATGATAGAAATCCAGTCCATCAACAACAACCTTCCTCTTCTGTCCTTCATTATCTTCACCATTTCCTTCTCCACCATTATTCTTCTTCCTTCTTTCTCTTCCTCAATAAACAAACATAACGACAATACTCTCTCTCTCTCTCTCTCTCTCTCTCTCTCGACGAAACCTTTGACCCAAACAATTACCAGAAGACAATTTACACATTAGTTAGGTCTTGTTCCTCCTGTTACTGTGTGTACGGGTAGACCGACTGCCTATGCAAGAAAACCTAACCTAAGTAACCCGAACGTAAACTAACCTAACCAAATCTAACGAATAACCTAACCTAACGCAACCCTAGCAGAAAACCTAACCTACCAAACCTAAATCTAACGTAACCTAACCTAACGTAACCTAACGAAACCTAACCTAACCCCATCCCCTACACGCCCCTCCTAACCCTAACGTAACCAGAAAGCAACCTAACACAAACTAAATCTAACGCAACCCTAACCTACACGTACCCTAACATAACCCTAACCTAACCTCTCTATTAACCCCCGCCATACACTATCATAACTTATGACCCTTCCCATTGTTTGTTGGTCATTATTAAATGTTGTAGTTTAATCCCCGCCCCAGGTAAACAGGTGAGGAGAGTGAGGTAAAAAAGGTGATGTGAGGCCATGAGGAGGTGAGGTAGAGACCTATAGTACTCACTAATGCTGGTAATAAATAACACTAAGTATATGTTCATTAGTCTATTGGGTCATTGCCTCTGGTAGTGGTGGTATTGTTGGTGTGGTGGTGGAGGTGGTAGTGGTGGTGTGGTGGTGGTAGTGGTGGTGGTAGTGTGAGAGGTAGTGGTGTTGGTGGTAGTGGTGGTGGTGGTGGTGGTGGTGGTGGTGGTGGGTGGTGGTGGTGGTGGTGGTGGTGGGGTGATTGGTGAGTGGTGGTTGGTGTGGTGGTGGGGTGGTGGTGTGGTGTGGTGGTGGTGGTGGTGGTGGTGGTAGATTGGTGGTGGTGGTGGTGGTGGTGGTGATTGGTGGTGTTGGTGATGGTGGTGTGGTGGTGGTGGTAGTGGTGGTAGTGGTGGTGGTGGTAGTGGTGGTGGTGGTGGTGGTGGTGGTGGTGGTGGTGGTAGTGGTGTGGTGGTGGTGGTGGTGGTGGTGTGGTGGTGGTAGTGGTGGTGGTGGTGGGAGGTGGTGGTGGTGGTGGTGGTGGTGGTGGTAGTGGGGTGGTGGTGGTGGTGGTAGTGGTAGGTGAGGTGGTGGTGGTGGTGAAGAAAGATAATAAGAGGGTGAAACAAGGAGAAATGGAGAAGTGCCGGGCGAAGATGCGCCTGGCGAAGAACAGGTGAAGTCGGCAAGAAAACTTGACTTTCAGTTTAAATGTATAACAACGGTGGATGGGAGGAGGAGGAGGAGGAGGAATAAGAACACCACACACACACACACACACACACATCATCACTACAAAGTTACAGAGGCAGGTGTGAAGGTGGCACAAGTAGCCCCAGACAGCACGTAGGCACTACAGGTAGGTCATACTCACCTGACGAGGGACACCTGAGGTACTCCCTCACCCCCCGGCCTACAGGACAGGTAGGGCATACAGGTATACCTCCTCCTCTCCTCACCTCCACGTGAACTCGGCGGGCGGTCAATATTTGGCGTATAATGGCGTTGTTTAGAGCGTTTATAGCCAGTGGGTGTGGCGCGCCTCGGGTATCTTACACCATACCTGGAGTTCGGGGGAGCCTTCTGATGCCTCGCCACAGGTGTTCAGGGCAGGGGTATTGTACCCGACGGCGTGGGGAGGTGTGTGGAGGTGTGAAGGACGGATAGATAGATAGATAGATAGATAGATGATGGAGTAATACAGCCAAATCATCCTGTAAATCTACTCTGACTCAGCATACAAACAGACAATACAGGCATATAACTCAGCATGTTATCGACAGGACGTGTGTGTGTGTGTGTGTGACCTATACCGATGATGATGCTAACTTAACAAATCGTCATTATTTCCTGTACACCTGAACCGTCTTCCTCAACTCATCACGACAGAGTGCTAATTTGTGGGAGGCTCAAGTACAGGTGTTTTACAGGTAATTCCTCGGCGTCGACGGATCATAAGTGGGTCTCGTTTCCTGATGCCATAGTCTATGTATATTAAGGTACCTGTGGTTACCTGTCTAAAGGAGGGGTGCTCAAGGTGACCTCTTTGTTAATTGGTTCTCTCTCTCTCTCTCTCTCTCTCTCTCTCTCTCAACAGTTCAGTAGGGTCACAGGGGAAGGTGTGCCAGCTCTTCTCTAGCAGCGGAGATAATGAAACTACCTTGATACTACAGGTTATCAGGTCACACTTAACCCAGGTAATAGCTCCTCCTCCTCCTCCTCCTTTCTTCTTCTCCTCCTCCTCCTCCGCCTTCTCTTTCCCTTTTCATCCTCCTCCTTCTCTCTTCCTTCCTTCCTCTCCTCCTTTTCTCTTGCTCCCTTCCTTCTCCTCCTCTCCTCTCCCTTCACCCCACCCTCCTCTCCTCCCCTCCAGCTGACCTACAGGCATCTCCTGCAGGTCGTCCACACCCTATGTTGCTCCACTAATGACATTCACTCTGTTTTTAAGTACCTCATTCTGATTGGCTAATGTCGTTCACTTACTGGTAAACGGTCATGCACCACAACAGACGCCATTACGATGTGAAACTTACCTGTAAATAAAAAAAAATATAATTAGTTAATTATATAAGGAGATATTTTTTTGTGTTAATATACCTGTAAATTAACATAAATATAACGTTAGTATAATTATATGATAGGGTGGCAATTATTCCTCTGTCAGATGGGTGTTGTTTTTGGTAGTGAGGTGACATCTGTGTCCTTGAAGAACTATATAGAGACTGAAGTTGTGTTATGATTTGGTTTAGTTCATGTGTTTGGCTTCTACTACTATTACTCTTCTTCTTCTTGTTAATTCTCGTCCTCTTTCCCTCCTCCTCTCCTCCTCTCTTTTTCTTCCTCGTGTTTTTCTACCTCCTCCTCCTCCTCCTCCTCTTCCAAAGCACCACGAATACCCTCTCAGTCCTTCCTCCTCACCTGTCTTCCACCACCTCCTCCCTCTCCTACCTCTTCTTCTCCTCTCTCTCTGTCCTCCTCACCTCCCTCCCACGGAGGGTACTGAGGCCACCCACCAAGCTGATACACATTACGCCTAAAATTCCTCACCCACAAAGAGTCTGATCAACCCTTAATGATTAGTGTGATGGGGTAATGATGGGGACCTAGACCATCACCTGTCCCTCCATCACCAACCCGCCCCTCACCACCCTTCGCCACCAGCCTACCCTCACCACCCCATCACGAACCCGCCCTCACCACCCAGCCCGCCCCTCACCACCCCATTTCCTCGTCATTAATAACATGCAGGTAAGGCCAGGTAATACACAGTGCTCACGTCAAGTACAGCTCTCTCTCTCCTCTCTCTCTCTCTCTCTCTCTCTCCTCTCTCTCTCTCTCTCTCTCTCTCCTCTCTGGTTTACATGTCACAACAATAGCGTTTACTGTACACCTGTTCTTACACCTAGAGCCTCTCGTTCTGGACAACCTGTTAAACAAGTGCTCACGTTTGCCTAATTCAGAGACACCTGCCAGCCAGCCATCAAGTTCTCCAGCCTCTGACCCCCCTTCCCTCCCTCCCTCCCTCTCACGTCCCCCCTCCTCTTCTCTCCCCTAAACCTCGTTCTGTACACCTGTCAGACAAGTGCTCACGCCCCCCACACCTGTGTTATCCATCCCCGAGGAGAGACTAACTAGCTGGAGGGTAACCTGGTGACCCTCCTCCCTCCCTCCCTCCCTCCCACCACCCTCCCTCCCTCCTTCCCTCTCACCTACTCATATACGGAAAAACCAAACTAAACCAAACTAACAAACTAAAAACCAAACCAAATAAAACCTTCACAAAACACACTTACATTAACCATAGACCAAAAAAAAACAAAAAAAATAACCCACACCATAAACCCACACCATTAAACCCCGCCAATAAACCCACGCTAATAACCACGCTATTAAACCCCGCCTCCAGGCCATTTTAAACCACTCAGTGCTGACAGAATTTACAATAATTTCACACTTTTATGAATATCAATGAAAATGTAAAAAAAAAGAAACACCTGCTTTTTAATTTACAGTCTTGTGATGTTTTTGTGTCAATTAGTATAGTAAATTACAGTGTGTTTACGTCAGCTACTTCACTCCACCGCCCACTCACTCCACCGCCCACTCACTCCACCGCCCACTCACTCCACCGCCCACTCACTCCAGCCCACTCACTCCCGCCCACTCACTCTGCCCCACTCACCCCTGCCCACTCACCCCACCGCCCACTCACCCCCACCGCCCTCACTCCCACCGCCCTTCCCTCCACCACCCAGATATATGAGGGTGTGAGGTTTAATCAAGGTCTGTAGTTAATAGTTTCCGTAATAAAACATGTGTAGCTCACCCCCCTCTCCATCCCTCTCACCCTTCCTCTCCCCTCCCTGCAGCCCACACTCCCTCCTCCCTGCAATGCTTCCTTCTTCCCTACCAGCACTCACACACACATTCAAACCAGCCCACTCACATAAACACTTGGCCCAGCCACTCCCACACTCACATACCTCAGGACCAGCCACTACACACCTCGGCCCAGCCCACTCAATCACACTCAAGCCACCCAACATATGCAGTAGTTCGTTATGTAGAAATGTTGGTAATCCATTAAGGGGAGAGAGAGGAGGAGGAGAAGTGGAGGAAGATAGAGGAGGAGGTGAGACAAGTGAAGAGAATGAAATGAGTGGGAGATGTGGAGAGAGTGGGAATATAAGGAGGGAGGGATGGAGAGGGGGCAAGGGAGAGTGAATGAGGGAAGGAGGAAAGAATGGAGAGTGAATGAGGGAGGGAGGGATAAAGGAGATAATTTAAGGTCAGTAATTCCCTCATAAATAAATAGGGAGTCCCAAGGCTCTTTGTGTGTGTGTGTGCGCGTGTGTGTGTGTGTGTATGTGTGTGTGTGTGTGTGTGTGTAGAGAAACATTAAAAGGTGCCCAAAAGTTAATAAAAGCAAAAAAGGTAAAAATAAATAATAATCAATAAAAAAAAAAGGATATTCCCCCTGGACCTTCATACACCCCGTGACGTAAACAAACAATGGTAGGCCACAACAAGGACTTATTACTGAGCATTAATAACGTGTGGTGCTGTTAGTGGTGGCCTTCCCTACACGCCTCGCTGCTGATGACTGTGTGGTATGTTGGCTGTGTGGTATGTTGGTATGTTAGTTGTGTGTTATGTTGTATACTTGTGGTGTAATGGTCAGGATGTTCGCCTCGCAAGTGAGTGGACCTGGGTTCGATCCCCGGGCAGGGTAAAACTATGGCAAGATTCTTTACGCCATTTGCCTCTGTCTACCCAGCAGTAATTGGGAACCTGGATGTTAATCTATGTGCGGATCGTGTTCCGGGGTAATGGTTAGCCAGTGCAGTTGGCGAGTTGTCCGGTCTTCTCGGACTATTCCTTGACACTGGGTCATGCAGCTCGTTAACTTGGGGTGTGGTTGTTGTGTTGGCGACAGCTTCTACACCTTAAACAAATTCACGCCTAGGAGGCCCTTGGGCCGGCCATCCTCGATTTCGAGGGGCTTCCACTATGTTGGGATGCGTGTTATGTTTTTTTGTGTGCTGTGATGGCTATGTATGATACGTTGATTATGTGCTGTGTTGACTGAATGACTGTGTGCTATGTTGACAGTTTGGTATTGTCTGAGGGTTGGCGACCACGGCCCCCCCACATCAATTTCATTAGGTTAGGTTAGGTTACATTTAGTTAGGCCACCTGTGGTATGTACACGTACCTAACAATTAAGAGTAATTAAGGTGGGCTGAGGAACCTTGGCCCACAGGGAGGCTGGCTGGTAGTGTTGTGGTGAGCCAGCCAGCACCACCCACCTACTGCTGACTCTACCATGGCAACACTCTTATTATGTGTTACTATGTGTTTACCTGTGTGTGCATCTGTGTTTACCTGTGTGTAACTGTGTTTACCTGTGTGTTTACCTGTTTACCTCCGTTACTGTGTGTGTGTACCTGTGTTACTGTTACTTATTCATATTATTATTATTATTATTATTATTATTATTATTATTATTATTATTATTATTTAACGCAAGAGATGGGTGGTGGTGGTAGTTTTGTTTGGCGGTGTTAGTAGTGCTGGTGGTGGTGGTAGTAGTAGTGGTGGTGGTGGTAGGTACAACGCCGCCCCCCCCCCCTCCCCCAGCCGTCACAACATTTGGACAACAGGACAACCAAATAGTTACAACTCAACCAATACAACCAGAGAACACTTAAGACAACCATAGCTGGCCAACCAACTAGCAGGCTCCAACAGTAGGCTCTACACCAGGCTCCAGAAGGCTTCACCAGCAGGCTCCACTACTAGGCTCCACCAGCAGGCTCCAACATTAAGCTCCACCACCAGGTTTCACCAGCAGGCTCCAACATTAAGCTCCACCACCAGGCTCCACTACTAGGCTTCACCACCAGGCTCCAGAAGGCTCCACCAACAGGACCTGACTCACAATTTAGGCGACATATGTCAGGGGACAGACGAGGCAAGTTTTGTAATTTGACTCCTCGACAGATGGGCGTCCCAGCCACGACCTGCCTCACCCACCCACCCACCTCAATCACCCACCCAACCCACACCCACCCACCAAACCCACATCACGTATTAAGATGTTTCTAACACTTATTTTTCAAGGTAATTTGTTTTAATGTGTTGTTGAAAACAGAAAGGTTAGGTTAGGTTAGGATAGGTTAGGATAGGATAGGATAGGTTAGGTTAGGATAGGATAGGATAGGTTAGGTTAGGTTAGGATAGGATAGGATGGGATAGGTTAGGTAGAAAGTCATTACTAATTATTATATATTTCACCACCACGACATGGTCCTAACCTAACCTAACCTAAGTTGTATTGCCTTCACGACGCCAGTAGACGCCACACACACACACCAATAAGATGAAACTATGACGCCAATCACGAGGCCTCATAGACGCCACTGGATAATGTGACCATACTGAATACTGATTAACTATATGAGCTCGCCACTACCTCACGCCACTAAAACGCAGTGACCTAGCTGTGAGGAGAGAGAGAGAGAGAGAGAGAGAGAGAGAGAGAGAGAGAGAGAGATGAAGTGAAGAAAAAGGGGAATTAGAGGGAGAGGGCAAGAGAGGCAGAGTGAGAGAATATGGGGTGAGTTGAGGAGAAAGAGGGGAGGGGGGGTGAGGGAGCCACTAGAGACAGTACAAACAAATCCATTAGTGAATGAGGAGGAAGTCTACAACCACAGAGAGGGGAGGGAGGGAGGAGGGGGATGGGAGGGAGGGGAGCATATGCCCACACCTGCCACCTGATCCATGACCCACGCTTGTTACTCTCTCTTTCTCTCTCCCTTGTTTGCTATCGTGTGACTCTCCCTTTGCTTCCTCACAACCCTTATCCTAATTCTTCCCTCCCTCCTCTCCCCCTCTTCACTACCTCCTTCCAACTCTTACTTTATATTTCTTTCTCTCTCTTTCCCTTACCGCCATTTCCTCCCACCACCACCCACCACCTCCCCTCCATCACACCACCTTCCCTCCACCACCTTCCCTCCCCACCCTCACCCCCTCCCCTCCATCCCCTTCCCTCCACCACCCACCTTCCCTCACCACCTCCCCTCCACCACCACCCCACCTCCCCTCCCATCACTACCCATCGTCACTCAATCTCCCCTTCGTTACCTCCCTTCCCTCCTTCCTTATCTACCCTTCTGTCCTCCCTCATTTATTACACCCTCCACCCTCACCACCCCCACCACTCCCCCACCACCTTCCTCCAACCTCACCTTCTGTTACCTATTTCTCCTCCTCCACCACACCCCTACACACCCACTTCACACCTCAACACCCACCAGACAGCTTGCTCCCCTTCACCATACACAAACAGCCCCCCTCTCTCTCTCTCTCTCTCTCTCTCTTTAAAATCTTGTATTCTAGTCAACTTTCTGCATGTAAATTTTAATATCCGCATCCTTTCACACCTTCCGCAACTTCCGCGCATCTCCGCACCCCTTCCGCCACGCTTGCCGCACCCTTCCGCCACGCTTCCGCACCTTTCGTCACAACTCCCGCACCGTTTCATTACACCTACCACACCCACCACCTCTTACACCCTTGCACCACTCTCGCACCCTTACCACACCCTCCCTCCACCCTTGCACCACACCCTCTCACCGCACCACACCCTCCCTTCCCTACCTCCCCCTCTAGGATCGACCTCCCGCTGGCCTCCTAAACCTCCAGTAGTGTCCTCACCAGATGTCATGGCTGACCCCTTCCCTCGGTGCTGGGTGGAGGGCGGGGTAGAGGCTGAAGTATCTAATCTTCAGGTGATCCTACATTATATGACGTCAATATCGTCCATAAATTTATACAAAAAGTAATAATATTTTGTTTATTTTCCTCAATGAAGGAAGGAGGAAGGAGGAGTTTAAAAAATTAGAAATTGTCAGATCTCGTCTAGCCCAGAGAACAACATGAAATAAAATCGGACCACACACACACACACACACACACACACACACACACACACACACACACACACACACACACACCCAAATATTTCCGGAAAAAATATCCCAAAACTTAACTGTGGCAGAAGAAGAAGAAATGATAATGAGGAGAAAGGGAATGAGTAAAAATTATGATTGATGATGATGATGATGATGATGACTTGGGGAAGAACTTCAACAACTAACACCCCTTCCCTCTCCTTTTCCTCCCCCTCCTCTTCTCCTTCCCCCTTTATCCCTCTCTCCTTTGCTTAACAGCCCTGCATGTCGACAATAACTAAGGGTGATAATGTAAGTGCCTGATACCAAGTGTGACTCAACAGACGCTGTGTAAACTAACACACCTGACACAACTGTTTACCTGTTGATGGGTTTGTCGTGGTTTACAGTTTACACCCACACCTGGTTACCATTGTTTAGTTACACCCACACCTGGTTACCATTGTTTACAGTTTACACCCACACCTGGTTACCATTGTTTACAGTTTACACCCACACCTGGTTACCAATTAGTTTACACCACACCTGGTTCCATTGTTTACAGTTTACCACTGGTTACCATTGTTTACAGTTTACACCCACACCTAGTTACCATTGTTTACTTCCACACCTGGTTTTCTAGTTTATATTTTTACAGCAAGAGTTTACAATTTACTACAAGAGTTTACAGTTTACAGCCACACCTTTACAGTATATACAAAGTAAACAGCCTGGCAGTAGTCCTAGAGTTTACGTGTGTGTGTGTGTGTGTGTGTGTGTGTGTGTGTGTGTGTGTGTGTGAAGGGACCTGAAACAATGAATCAGCTACGGAAAGTGACGTTAACAGTGTGTGTACGTGTATCTGTGTGTGTGGGGGCTGAGGGCAGGGGGTGAGGGGGCAGGGTGAGGAGGGAGGTGGAGGGCTATGTGCATAAAATAACACACCCAGTTTTCCTTCTCTACCTCCTGTGTATGTGTGTGTGTGTGTGTGTGTGTGTGTGTGTGTGTGTGTGTGTGTGTGTGTGTGTGTGTGTGTGTGTGTGTGTGTGTGTTTCCCTCGCCCTCTTTCTCTCCCCTCCTTCCCCCCTCCCTCGTTCACACCTCACTCTCACTACACATACACCCCTATACATACAGAGATACGTACGTGTGTGTGGTGTGTGTGTGTGGTGAGAGTGAGTCAGTGTAACAAGTGTGTTAATTACCGTACACCTGTTAGGAATCCTTGTACCTCCCCTCAAGGACAACTCTTAACTATACCCGACAGGTGTGTGAACAACCTTATAATATTTCTCAGTAGTAACTAATTATTTGGGAGACAGGTGATTTGTTGACGTACACCTACCTACAGGACCTCTTACTACAGGGTGACACACACAC
This sequence comes from Homarus americanus, assembly GCF_018991925.1. NCBI lineage: Eukaryota > Metazoa > Arthropoda > Malacostraca > Decapoda > Nephropidae > Homarus > Homarus americanus. The sequence goes on from NW_024737697.1 coordinate 16,936, forward strand.
ACACACACACACACACACACACACACACACACATCTACCTGTCTACTCATTATACAGCTACCCCAGAATGTGTGTGCGTGTGTTTTGACAGAGGGAGATGAAATCGCTTCTGTCACGATCAAAGTTGACTTCATATATGTGTGTGGTTCCTGCCTAAAATAACACCTGTATATACTAATTACCTACAAGAACACCTGTCCACCTGTACACGCTAACCACCTACAACAACAGATGTACACCTCAACACCTGTACACACTAACTGCCTTCAACAACAACCTGTTCACTGATACACCTGCGGATCCTAATTACCTAAACACCTGTCCACTGCAACACCTGTACACCTACAACACCTGTACACCCCAACACCTATTCACACTAACAATACCAGAACAATTTAATATTTTGGGGGGAAAAAATTAAACTTTTTCCATTCCAACTTCGACACAACAGCAGGTGCGCCATTACCGCCATTGCCTGTAACCCAGACTGTACCTCTACCTGCTCACTATCATTCTACCTGCACACTACCATTCTACCTGCTCACCATCATTCTACCTGCTCACTATCATTCTACCCCTGCACTACCATTCTACCTGCTCACCATCATTCTACCTGCTCACTATCAATCTACCAGCTCACTATCATTCTACCAGCTCACTATCATTCTACCTGCTCATCATCATTCTACCTGCACACTATCATTCTACCTGCAGACACAGTTCCGTTCCCACCTCAGGTACAACAGGTGAGTGAGGGTTTACTGTCATCCATCACAGTAAAAACAAAACTCTACATCCTGATTGTCGGAAATTGTTTAGTCATTTCAGTACGTATCATTAACTATTTTATTTTAGTGACTTATTATTTTTATTTTTTATTTTAGTATTATTATTTTTATATTATTATTATTATTATTATTATTATTATTATTATTATTATTATTATTATTATTATTATTATTTACATTCTATCATCAGGTGTAAACAATAGCTACGTGTGGTTAGGTTAGGTTAGGTTAGTAGAAAGGCCCGATCGCCCCTCTTCGTCAGGCCTCCTAGACCAGTGGAGTAAAGGTAGTGAAGAAAGTATGGAGAGGTGAGATCACGTCACGCCTCCCAAGTGAGAAGCTGCTGCGGCCTTTTCTCTTCTCCTCTTTCTCTTCTCTCTTTCCTCCTCTCCTCCTCTCTCTCTCCTCTTCTCTTCTCTCTCAGGTTCATCGTGGAAGGAATTTATTTTCGTCTTGTTAATTGATAAACCACAGGTATATAAATGAGCACAGGTGGACATACGAGTACAGTGTAAGTACATGAAATTATGAGTACATTTTAGAGATACAATTACAGGTATTTCAAGGTATTTCCAGTACCATCGCCCCCGCCACCGACTCATGACGGGTCCTCTTTGTTCCCTCCTCCAGGCACTTGTTTACATGCTTGACACCCCGACGGAGGCACTGACGAAGGCCCAACACACACAAGGGAACTACTGAATAGGTGTTAAAAAGTGATAGTCACGTCAGCTCTTATCTGTATCTTTGACCTTTCCTGATCTACCTACCTGACTTTCTACCTGACTTTCTACCTGCCTCCCTATCTACCTACCTACCTCGCATTACTCTCTCTCTCTCTCTCTCTCTCTCTCTCTCTCCCCCATTAATCAATCGTCCGTCCTTGGCCTCTTCCGTGATGGACCTTCCTAATCCGTAGTTCTGGTTTTCCACACTCCTTCACCTAACCCTTCCTTCCTTCCTTCCCTCCCTCCTTCCCTCCCTCCCTCCTTCCTTCCTTCCATTCCACATTCTTCCCTCCCTCTCTAAACCTTCCCTTCCTTGAACCTCTCTTCCTCCCTTAACCCTCCCCTCCCTCAATCCTTCGTCCTTCCTCCCTCAACCTTCCCTCCCTCAACCCTACCTCCCAATTTCTCCTTTCCACATTCTTCCCTCCCTCCCTCAACCCTTCCTGCCCATTCTTCCCTCCCTCAAGCGTGCAGGATCAATACGTCAAAACCACCCTGGATGTCCTATATCACCTCCTCCTCTCCGCCCACTCCTACAGGACCCTCCCTCCTCTCCCTACCCCCTTCCTCTCTCTCCTCCCTACCTCCTTCCCTCTCCCCTTCTTTCCTTCTGTCCCTTTCACCTCTTTTCCACCCATTTCTACAGGACCTCCCTCCTTCCTTTCCTCTCCACCTCCTACAAGACCCCTCTCTCCCCCCCACTCTCTGCCCCCTCCTCTCTCTCCCTCCCACTTAAGACCAGAGTCACGTAGGAATCCTCACGTCGCGATTCTATTAATGGTGTAATTGAACTAAAGGTCGGCACTACACCTCCACCCATTCCACTACACTCCACCCACTCCACTACACCTCCACCCACTCCCTACAACCCTCTCCCTACACCTCCACCCTCTCCACTACCACCTCCACCCCTCCACACCTCCACCCTCCACTACACCTCCCACCTCTCCACTACCTCCACCCACTCCACACCTCCCACCTCTCCACACCTCCACCCCTCCAGATACAGCACCTGCCAAGGTGACTCACATCTTGTATTCATCACTGTAGTGGGTAATTACAGTATTCACAGCCACACGGAGTAGTCCCTCACCTAATGGTTGGTTATCATGATAAGAGGAGGATTAGTACCCTTACACCTGCCTTTATAACCCCCTTCCCTGCCCCCCTACCTGCCCTGCCCTCTACCCCCCTTACCTGACCATACCCTAACCCTACCCATCCCTCTCTTCTTGCCCTCACGCCTACATCAACATGAGTGTGTGTGTGTGTGTGTTTAAAAGAAACAAATTATCATTATACAAAATGTACTTAACCATCATTAATAAACTCAGTTACATTTCTACAAATACAAAACATTACCCGCCTATAAACTGCTCAACCAGACCCTCTCGTGTACTAAACTCCACAGCACATGTGCACTAAACTCCAAGGTAATGTACTACACCTCACAACACAGGTATTCAAGTTTACAAACATTACTTAACTAAGAGGCCATCACCACCTGTTGGCACCCTGTCACATATTGGTGCCCTGTCACCTGTTGGTACCTTGTCACCTGGTACCTTGTCACCTGTTGGTACCTTGTCACCTGTTACCTTTGTCACCTGTTGGCACCCCTGTCACATGGCACCCTGTCACCTGTTGGCACCCCTGTCACCTGTTGGTACCTTGTCACCTGTTGGTACCTTGTCACCTGTTAGCACCCTGTACATATTGGCACCTTGTCACCTGTTGGTACCTTGTCGCCTGTGGCACCTTGTCACCTGCTGCACTTTGTACCTGTTGGTACCTTGTCACCTGTTGGTACCCTGTCACCTGTTGGCACCCTGTCACCTGTTGGCACCCTGTCACCTGTTGGTACCTTGTCACCTGTTGGCACCTGTCACCTGTTGGCACCTTGTCACCTGTTGGCACCTTGTCACCTGTTGGCACTTTGTCATGATGGCACCTTGTCACTTGATGGCACCCTGTCACCTGTTGGCACCCTGTCACCTGTTGGCACCTTGTCACCTGTTGGCACCTTGTCACCTGTTGGCACCTTGTCACCTGTTGGCACCCTGTCACCTGTTGGCACCTTGTCACCTGTTGGCACCTGCCTCTGTTGGCACCTTGTCACCTGTTGGCACCTTTGTCACCTGTTGGCTGCCTTCACCTGTTGGCACCTTGATCACCTGTTGGCGCATCCTCTTTTGTCACCCTGTTGGCACCTTGTCACCTGTTGGCACTTTGTCATGTTGGCACCTTGTCACCTGTTGGCACCCTGTCACCTGTTGGCACCTTGTCACCTGTAGCACCTTGTCACCTGTTGGCACCTCTGTCACCTGTTGGCAACCTGTCACCTGTTGGCACCTTGTCACCTGTTGGCACCTTGTCACCTGTTGGCACCTTGTCCTTGTTGCTGTCACCTGTTGGCACCTTGTCACCTGTTGGCACCCTTGTCACCCTGTTAGCACCTTGTCATCACCTGTTGGTACCTGTCGCCTGTTGGCACCTTGTCACCTGCTGGCACTTTGTCACCTGTTGGTACCTTGTCACCTGTTGGTACCCTGTCACCTGTTAGCACCCTGTCACCTGTTGGCACCTTGTCACCTGTTGGTACCTTGTCCTGTTGGCACCCCTGTCACCTGTTGGCACCTTGTCACCTGTTGGCACCTTGTCACCTGTTGGCACTTTGTCATGATGGCACCTTGTCACCTGTTGGCACCCGTCACCTGTTGGCACCTTGTCACCTGTTGGCACCTTGTCACCTGTTGGCACCTTGTCACCTGTTGGCACCCTGTCACCTGTTGGCACCTTGTCACCTGTTGGCACCTTGTCCCCTGTTGGCACCTTGTCACCTGTTGGCACCTTGTCACCTGTTGGCACCTTGTCACCTGTTGGCACCTTGTCACCCTATTGGCACCTTGTCACCTGTTGGCACCCTTGTCACCTGTTGGCACCTTGTCACCTGTTGGCACCTTGTCACCTGTTGGCACCTTGTCACCTGTTGGCACCCTGTCACCTGTTAACCTTGTCACCTATTAACACTTGTCACCTGTTGGCACCTTGTCACCTGTTGGTACCTTGTCACCTGTTGGCACTTTGTCACCCCTGTTGGTACCTTGTCACTGTTGGCACCTTGTCACCTGTTGGCACCTGTCACCTGTTAGCACCTGTCACCTGTTGGCACCTTGTCACCTGTTGGCACCTTGTCACCTGTTGGCACTGTCACCTGTTGGCACCTTGTCACCTATTATGGCACCTTGTCACCTGTTGGCACCTTGTCCTCTTGACCTTGTCACCTGTTGGCACCTTGTCCTGTTGGTACCTTGTCACCTGTTAGCCTTGTCACCTGTTGGCACTTTGTCACCTGTTGGCACCCTGTCACCCTGTTACCTTGTCCTGTTAACCATCCTGTTAGCACTTGTCCCTGTTGGCACCTTGTCACCTGTTGGCACCCCTGTCACCTGTTAGCACCTTGTCACCCTATTGGACCTGTCACCTGTTGGCTGTGTCACCTGTTGGCCTGTCACCATGGCACCTTGTCACCTGTTGGCACCTGTCACCTGTTAACCTTGTCACCTAATGGCACCTTGTCACCTGTTGGCACCCTGTCACCTGTTGGCACCTGTCACCTGTTGGCACCCTGTCACCTGTTGGCACCTTGTCACCTGTTGGCACCTTGTCACCTGTTGGCACCTGTCCTGTTGGCTTGTCACCTATGGCACCTTGTCCCTGTGGCACCTTGTCACCTGTGGCACCTTGTCACCTATTGGCACCTTGTCACCTGTTGGCACCTTGTCACCTGTTGGCACCTTGTCACCTGTTAGCACCTTGTCACCTGTGGCACCCTGTCACCTGTTGGCACCTTGTCACCCTGTTGGCACCTTGTCACCTGTTGTTGGCACCCTGTGGCACCTTGTCACCTGTTGGCACCCTGTCACCTGTTGGCACGCCTGTTGGCACCTTGTCACCTATTGGCACCTTGTCACCTGTTGGCACCTTGTCACCTGTTGGCACACCTTGTCACCTGTTGGCACCTTGTCCTATTAGCCTTGCACCTGTTGGCATGTCACCTGACCTTGTCACCTAGGCACCTTGTCACCTGGTCACCCTGTCACCTGTTGGCACCTTGTCACCTGTTGGCACCTTGTCACCCTGTTGGCTTGTCACCTGTTGAGCACCTTGTCACCCTGTTGGCACTGTCACCTTTGGCTTGTCACCTGTTGGCACCTTGTGCCCTATTGGCACCTTGTCACCTGTTGGCACCTTGTCACTATTGGCACCTACCTATTGGTACCCTGTCCTGTCACCCTGTCACCTGTTGGCACCTTCACCTGTTGGCACCCTGTCATATTGGCACCCTGTCTGTGGTACCTTGTCACCTGTTGTTTTTACATATTGGCACCTATCACATTGTAAAAAACAGACAGACAGACAGACAGACAGAACACAGACAGACAGACAGACAGACAGATAATAAAACCAAACGGTCAGGTATAACACTTACGGCCATTTCCTCAGAGCGGTAGGAGGTGAAGGTGGTCTCATCCTGCAGAAGGACGCAGAAGAAGGGCTCCCAGGTGGCCAGAGGAACCTTGTCTGTCCGTATTGAGTTACTGGGACGGTGACACAGCCGTACCTCGCGGTCTGTGGGGGAGGGAGAGAAGGTCGACTTATTATTGGTTGTAATGATAAAAATAATAATGTAATTTTTTGGCTTTTAATTTGACTGTGATTTTGTGTGTTACTGTGTGTTACTGTGAGGGTGTGTTACTGTGTGTTAGTATTGGTGTTACTGCGTGTGTGTGTGTGTGTTAATGTGTGTTACTGTGTGTTGCTATTGGTGTTACTGTGTGTGTGTTCTGTAGGTGTTACTGTGCATTAATGTAGGTGTTACTATGTGTTACTTCTGAGTGTTATGAATATCTGATAAACACAAGGAACATTATATTAACCTAAACATCAACATTTAACAACATCAATTACAAAAACATCTCACGATACAAGGTCGTGGTAACTTCCCAACATCAACAGGTAACATTATCATCATTAAAGGTTTCACAGGTAAATACAGGTAATGAGGAGGGAGTGTGTTTATGGTAAGCCCCCCCCCTCTCTCTCTCTCTCTCTCACCTGAAGATTAACCACCTTGACACTATCTTAACCTAACATACTGAGAAATTAACAACACTAACAACCCTTACCATCCCCCAACAACCTATACCTACCTCATTAAGCCCTAACTAACCACCGATGCATGACCTCCATTTGGAATAACCAATTAGCCTTCATCGTCACTAAGCAATTAAGTACATATGAGTAAGAAGATGACGAGGGGGCAGAGGTCACGACTTTGGAAATGAAGTGTTGTCAAGCTAGAAGTGTTGTGTCAGAAGCTGGGGGTGTTGTCAAGTTGGGGGTGTTATCAGGATGGGGAGGGGGTGTTTAGTGGTGGGAGGGTGTTTGGTGGTGGGAGGGTGTTTGGTGGTGGGAGGTGTGGATGGTGGTGGGAGGTGTTTGGTGGTGGGAGGGGTGTTTGTTGGTGGGAGGGTGTTTGGTGGTGGGAGTGGTAATGGGGAGAGAGGTGTGGATTAGAGGGAGAGAGGAGGGAGGTGTGGTAGCAGGGGACCTACAGTGTTATCACCACAGGTGCATGACCTGGTCACAGCAGCTATGTGGCCACCAATACTTTTCTCCCCTCTTCCTCCTCTCTTCCTCTTCTTCCCCTTCTTCCTCCTCCTCTTTCTCCATTCCCTTCCCCCTTCTCGTTCCTCCTTCCTTCTCCTCCTCCCCCTCTTCTTCCCTACCGTTAACAACAACAACTCCTCGGGTCTTCACTATATTCTCAACGTATAAATAAAACAACAACAAACAAACAAAGAGAAAACAAATACACCCCTCTAAGTCTTCTTTCACAAACAGCGCCTACACGAGCGAGCCATCTACGCCTGACGATCATGAGACGTTTATGGGAATGAGCTACACGAACGTTTGTCTACCCAGGGCGTTATTTTAGGCAATGGGCACCACCTCCCCCTTCATGCCGAGAGTCAATAGTTGGTGAGAAAGTTGTGGCCTTGTTATCATGTGTGTGTGTGTGATGCCAGTCTTCTTCTTCTTCTTCTTCACAACACCACCAATCATCTCAGTACACCCAGTAACCACCCAAGCGGCCAGTCGTATCACAACCCGGCTATAATAACAGCTATCTCACATCACGTCACTTTCCCCTCCGTAAAATATGAACGTAACTAAGCCTACTACCATAAGCGTCGGGAGAAAATGACCATTAACTCTAGTGTATAGTTAGCCATAGTTAGCCATAGTTAGGCATAGTTAGGCTTAGTTAGTTGTGGTAGTAGTAGTAGTAGTAGTAGTAGACGACTTATAATCCTGGTCAGTATCACCCCTTTCCCCCTCTAATCAGTCCTCCACTAATCACCTCATTGGCCCTAATCACCTAATCACCAGGAGAAGATGAGACAAGAGAACCACCGCATCAAGGCTCCTATTGGCTTTCTCCTACCCCCCCTCCCCCCTCTACTCACACTAGGAGACATTAACTACTACTATCTCTACTCAGACTAGGAGACCTGGAGCTAGTTCAGTCTCCAATAGCCTGCCTTAACTACTGAAACACACACACACACACACACACACACACACACACACACACACACACACACACACTACTCCCGTTCTTACAACCTTTCCACCCCCACCAAGGCCAAACAGATGTAATAATTGAAAGTTTTATTACAACCCCCAAAAAATTATGATTGTATTGTTAAAAGTGAAGTTATGTGAAAGTTGTAATTATCGTTAAGAGAATTTTGTGGAGTTGTGTCACTTTTACAAACATTCCCACAAGTTTGGAAATTGAATTATGTGTTTGTTTGTCTGTCTGTCTGTCTGTCTATATCTCTCACAGCAGGAACAAGAGAACGTGTGCGTGCGTGTGTGTGTGTGTGTGTGTGTGTGTGTGTCAGTATTTTCTTTCGGATGTACATTTTTTTTTCGTTATTATTATTATTATTATTATTATTATTATTATTATTGAAGACTCATCAGATTTCCTTTACTTAGGTGTAAACAATGAGTGACGTCAGCACACAATGAAAGCAGCATCACCTGTCGTTCCCTTCAACACCTGTCTCTCTTACCTGCGTGTTCTTCAATTAGTGACACAGGTGGCAGTTTACCTGGTCTGTCTCCTGTCAGTTGGATAATGATTGTGTTATGTGTGTCTATGTATCCACGTCCCTTGTATGTATGTATCCACGCCAACTATATGTACGAATCCACACCACCAATACATATCCACACCATATAGTCACACCACTTCTATCCACACCAGGCTATATGTTTATGTATATGTATGTATATGTGTATGTGTGTGTGTACATATATGTATATGTACTGTCAATGAATATGATGTATTTCTTTGTGTATGAACCTCTGTCCTGCGTGGCAGTGAACAGTGATACCGCCCTCAGTGTCAAGACCTGACTGAATTACTCAGAATAGACAAACTGTACTACAAGCTCTGCCAATAAATTTGTTAAACTTAAAAACACACCAGGCTCCACGTATCACCAAATGGATCACACACACCACCAGCACGTATCCACACCAGGCTCCACGTATCAGCAGATGGATCACACACACCACCAGCACGTATCCACACCAGGCTCCACGTATCAGCAGATGGATCACACACACCACCAGCACGTATCCACACCAGGCTCCACGTATCAGCAGATGGATCACACACATCATCTGGTGGATCTGTGGTGGATCGCTCACGTCATCATTCTCCCACCCACACCAGACAGTTAGGTTAGGTTAGGTTAGGTTTACTTTCACTACAATTGTTAAAGAAATATTAAAGTCTGGGCAGCCTGTAGTCTTCTTCCTGATAACCTAACCTAAACCTAACCTAAACCTAACCTAAATCTAACCTAACCCTAACCTTTACCTACCATCTTAACGAATTGTATGCAGGTGTACTACATAATTTATTAGCGTTGCTCAGGTGTACACGTGTGCTAATTTGCATGTGGACAGGTGTGATGGGATGGTTACTCAGGCAAGGGTAATGCTAATTAATTGGGTTTACCTTTACACTACAGGTAACATGATGAGTTTATGTGGTGAGGTGATATGTGTATACCTGAGGATATTATTACATACATACATACATACATACATACATAGGCCCCATTCTGTTCTCTCTAACATACACACAAACACACGTTCACGCACACAAACAACTTTCGTCTCTCTCTCTTACACACACACACACACACACACACACACACACACACACACACACACACACACACACGACATCCTTGACGCCGCCATTAATGACAAGGACACATTACACCACGATGACAACAATGACAGGCTCGTAGATTTACATTTTTTACAGGAAGGGCGGACTGTGTTTACAAATTTACCGCTGATCAATGTTTATCATATATTTAGTTATATTTTTTTATAATGTGACAAGAATGTTATTAATGAATCTCTCTCTCTCTCTCTCTCTCTCTCAACAGATAAGCAGAAGCGTGAGAGAAAGTTCACCCTCTCACTCACTACCACACTTCACCACACTCCACCACACTTCACCACAGCTCCACCACACTTCACCACACCAATTTGGATCACTGAACCAGAACTGTGTCGACCATTACTTAAATACACTTACAAACACACTTAACACAAACTCCATTAAAAGTAGTGAAGATAAAGTCAATCCTGAGTGTTACTTAATAAACTTTTAAAGTGAATAAGTAGAGGATATTAGTCATTGGTTTAAGTAAATGGTATTATAAGTGAATGTTACTTTATCTGTGTTAGTAGTAAGGGAGGAGGTGGAGTAGGAGTGAGGGAGGGAGGGAGGTAGAGAGGAGGGAGGTAATAAGGAGTGAGGAAGGGAGGTAGAGAGGAGGGAGGTAATAAGGAGTGAGGGAGGGAGGTAGAGAGGAGGGAGGTAATAAGGAGTGAGGGAGGGAAAGAAGAGGGAAGGAGGGGGGGTGAAGTAGGAAGGAAGAGGAGAGAGAGAGAAAGGGAAATAGTAAGAGGAGAGAGAATAAAGGGTGAGAGGGAGAGGAGGAAGAAATAGAAGGAGAGGAGAGGAAGGGAGGGGGAGAGAGAGAAGGAGAGGAGAGGAAGGGAGGGGAAGAGAGAGAAGGAGAGGGAAGGAAGGAGGAAAAGAAATAGAACAGTAGAAAGTTGTTAATTGTTTCTGAATAACATGAGTCTCTTGAACACACACACACACACACACACACACACACACACACACACTATAGTTGACTGTGGTGGTAGTATTTGGTGGTGATACTCAAAGGTGGTGGTGATAGTGGTAGGTGGTACGTAGTGGTGGTAATAGTGGTAGGTGGTAGTGGTGGTAGGTAGGGGTAATAGTGGTAGGTGGTGATAGTAGTGGTAGGTGGTGGTGGTGGTATGTGTCAGGGGTGAGGGAGGACGTTGGGAGTGAAGGAGGGAGGGAGGATGAGGGAGAGAGGGTGATGGGGGGGGGTGAAGGAATGGTAGGCAGGAGGTGGGCGTGTCAGGTGATGGCAGCAACAGCAGGTGCAACACACACACACACACACACACACCACCCTCTACCATCACCAGCACTAGCAATCACCACCGCCAGCACGAGCAATCAACACCATCTGGCATTCCTCTCCATTCAACAATAACTCTTTCACGGATGCCTCTGCCACACTTTACGTTCGCCTGCCTTCTGCCAGCACTGCCGTCGTCGCCAGCTGAGTCATAACCTCGCACCTGCTTCTAGACAATAAGTGAATTCTCTTCTGTGTGAGTGTAAGTGTGAGCGTGTGTGTGTGTGTGTGTGTGTGTGTGTGTGAGTGTGTGTGTGTGTGTGTGTGTGCCAAATTTTACAGGTTTATTTTGAGAGAGAAGAAAGAAACGAAAGAAAGACAACACAATATTTCGAAGAAGAAGAAGAAAAAGAAGAAGAATAAGAAGAAGACTAAGAAGAATAAGAAGAAGAAGAACAAGAACAAGAAGAAGAAGAACAAGAACAACAACAAGAACAACAACAACAAGAAAATTAGGAGGAAGAGGAAGAGGGGGAGGGAGAGGAAGATGAAGAACAAGAAAAAGAGGAGGAGAATCATGATGAATAGGATGATAATGAAGAAGAGGAAGAGGAAAAAAAGAGTAAGAAAAACACGAAGAAGAGGAGGAGGAGGAAGAGGAGACCCCCAGAACAACAGGAGGAAATGGGCGTGTCCAGGAAACAGCCTCACCTGTCCAATCCCCCCAACACACACACCTGTCCACAATACCTGATGTACACAACACACAATACAAACACCTGACATATACACGCATATATCACCATAACAAATACACACTATACACAATATGCTAAATATACCGACAATATAACACGGAGAAGTCACGCGATATAATACGGGTCATGATATAGAAGGAGATGTTATATACGGGGGATATAACCGTGTGGTATATTGGTTAGGTTGGGTTAGGTTAGGTTGGGTTAGGTTAGGTTAGGTTGGGTTAGGTTAGGTTGGGTTTGGTTAGGTTAGGTTGGGTTAGGTTAGGTTGGGTTGGGTTGGGTTAGGTTAGGTTGTGAGTCTGTCTGGGTCTGTGCATACTGACTATGATGATTTTTATTTAGTGAAAGAGGAGGTAGAGGAGGGGGGGAGAAGGGAGGAAGAGGAAGAAGGGAAGAAGAGGGAGGAAGAGAGGTAGGAAGAAGAGAATGAGGAAGTATAAGTGAATGGTGTCAGTACATATCTCACTGCCACCCACGACCATACCTCACAAAGCTTACATACACATGTACACTTCCTGCCACATACACGTGTACACATACCTCCACATACACGTGTACACAAATATTCTGGTCCTGGGTGTATACATGTAAGTAGAATGCACCTCCATGTACACCTGGGCATCACACCTGGCCCGGAGTTACTGAGGTGCCAGGTTAGGTTAAGTTAGATGCCAGGTATGTGCGTGACGGGATTGTCCAGGGTTGGCAGTGGTCTCTCTCTCTCTCTCTCTCTCTCTCTCTCTCTCTCTCTCTCTCTCTCTCTCTCTCTCTCTCTCTCTCTCTCGGTTCACCAAAAATTCTCTTACTTTACCTCGCCAATTCCCTCACTTCATCTCACTCCAACCCTCACCCTGCCTCACTCACTCTCTTTGCACGATAACCTCCTCCTCCTCCTCCTGCTGCTTCTCTTCCTCTCCTTCCTATCCTCCTTCTCCTCTTCTTCTCTTTCTCCTTCCTCCTCCTCCTCATATATCATCAGAATTTCAGATTTCAGCTCCGACAGAAGAGGAACCACTTGAACAGGTGACCCAAGCGTGACTAATGACGAAGATGTGATGATGAATACCTGAAGAAGGACGACACACACACACACACACACACACACACACACACACACACACCATTGCCCTGACCCCCTTCCATACCCCCGCTGACCTGAATGACCTAACATACAGACAAACAAACTCAATGTCAACAAATTGCCCTCCTGACGCCGGAAGCCTTGATCTGTATAACACACAGTCAGAGGCACAAATAATGACCATGTTTTAACGGTAGTTCTTATTCACTGCAATACAGGAGTTTGTTTCACGAGGGTTTGGGAACAGTTACGGGTGGGTGGGTGGGTGGGTGGGTGATGAGTAGTGATGTGCTCTATTCTCCCCACTCCTTCCCACCTTTTATTCCTTCACGTAAATCCCTCCTCCCCCCCTTCATAAAGTCACCTTCCCTCCACTTTACGTCTCACCTCACACCTTTCTCAGCTCTGGCTCTCAAAATCCCTAAATCCCCACAAATGGCTCGACCCCTGACCCTCCCTCTTTTAAGCCCTAGATACCGACGGACTCCCCTAAATCCCGACGGACTCTGTAAATCCCGACGGGCTCACACCAAATCTCTTTCCTTCCTTTTATCTTTCTTTCCTTCCTTCCTTCCTTCCTCGTCTCGCTATCTACCTGTACATAGGAGGGCTTCTCACCTGTTCACAGCGCCATATTCTGCTATTCATTCTCAGATTTCGTCTCTCAGGCCGTCACAGGTGGTGCGTCACAGCAGGTTGTCAACTCCAAACAATTCGTAGTGAAGAATTTTACCGTCACTTACCACGTCACCGTTACATTTCACCGTCACACACGTTACCACCACACTATTAATATATATAGTCACCGTTACACCTCACCAATGTCACCACACCGTCACACACGCCACCAACGTCACCACACCGTCACACACGCCACCAACGTCACCACACCGTCACATACCAGACCATTACACACACACACACACATCACCATCACTACACCGTCACACACCACGCCGTTACATATCACCATTATTTCATCATCACACCGTCACCACCGTCACTAGCACGGCGGCGAGAGAAGGGGAGAAACAATTACAGAGCCGTAGTGGCGACAGGAGTCAATAAAGGAGGTAATTAACAGCCTACCTGTATTACCTGTGTTGTCACTTTCACTACACACACACTCCCCACCCCACCTTAACCTCACCCACCCCACCCCACCCACCCAACCAACCCACTCACCTACACTAATGTTAAAAAGATAACCCACCCGGAAGTAAAGAAACAAGACGAGAGGTTCGGTGCTTCAGAAGACGCCTCGAACCGCCGCTTCACATAAGACGGTCGCGTGATGTGGGTCTTTTTTTTTCACACTGAGGGAGTAAATAGCGAACACCCTTGGTCAAGATCCTCATAGTTGGCACGCTGTTAAAGTGTGTCGCTAGTAAGTGTGTCGCTAGTGAGTGTGTCGCTAGTGAGTATAATGTTTAGTGCTATTTGGGTGAGTTGTTTTATCGTGAGCAAAAAACCGCAAGAGTTGGGATATATTACTGGGGGGAAGGAAACTCGAAGAGGGAATATAGTTTAGTAAGCAAGAACCGCTAGATTGAGTATAGTTTAGTGAGGGAAGGAACCGCTAGCTTGAGTAGAGTTTAGTAAGCAAGAACCGCTAGATTGAGTATAGTTTAGTGAGGGAAGGAACCGCTAGACTGAGTATAGTTTCGAAAGCAAGAACCGCTAGACTGAGCATTGCTTAGTAGGCAAAAACCGCTAGATTGAGTATACAGTATATATTTTAGCGAGAATAAGAAAAAAACGCTCATATAAATCTAAAATAATAGCAAGAACCGCTAAATCTAGGACCATTTTTGACGTCTTAAAGAATCGAATTCCTTCAAGCGGGTTGGGTTGAGGTGCGTTGTGGTGGGTTGGTGGTGAAAGAATTGTGGTAGTGGTGGTAGTCATGGTGGTGGTAGCGGTAAGGGCGCGGTGGTGGTACAGTGGTGGAGCGATGCGTTACCTGCCCTAAATAATGCATACCTTCCCCACCTCTTCTTCTTCTCTTCCTCCTCCCATTTTTTCTTCTTCACCTCTTCCTTCTTCTCTTCCTCATTTTCTTCATCCTCTCCTCTTCCCTCTTCTCATCTCACCATCAAATGTGTCCCACGTTATCATCACACCGTCACACGTCACTACCGTCACCACACCGTCACACACACTTCACCACACCGCCAACACCAACTCCTGTCTAAAAACATTCCCATTAATATCTTTCATTATTATTATTATTATTTTGCTGATGTATGGTGGAGGAAGAGGAGGAGGAAGAAGAGGAGGAGGAGGAGGAGGAGGAAGAAGAGGAAGAAGAGGAGGTGCGTGCTAGATGGACACAGCGGCATGGTCTTTACACCTGACTGCCTGAGCACCAAACATTTACCTCACAGGATGAACTCATGACCGTGACACTGAACACGACACGACACGACACGACACAACACGACACAACACGACAGCCCCCCTTGACTGCGTGTTGTGCGTCTTCCTCACAGCACCTATGCCAAAAGAGAGACTTGCAATAAAGCGACACACACACACACACACGTAAGAGATAGTACCTGTAAGATTAATTAGAGCTTCAGTATTAACTAGAGGTTGTGGGAAAGAAGTGAAAAGCGTGGGAATATTTCAGGTACCGTGGGAACCTTTGGTGTTAATTAAGGCAGGTAATGGCCCCGGCGACACCTAGTTGATGTGACTCACTGAACAGCTTCCTATTAACCCTTCTCCTTCTTATTTCCTCCTTCTACTGCCCCCTTTCTTCTTTTACCTCCTCTTCCTCCTTCTCTTCCTCTTTACCTTCCCTTCCTCTCATTCCTCCTCCAAACCTAACCTAACCCTGATAACCTTAGACATATATACATGACCTTAGTGCGTCTCATTTGCATACTGATAGGAATAAACCCACACAGGTGATTATGGCTTACCTGGAATCCGATTTAGTTCAGGTGTTCTCGTGTGATGTAGGTGAGGTGTAGGTGTATGTGTAGGTGTTAATTACCTGTGTAGTGGTGTGTGGTGATGGTGTAGGTGTAGGGTAGGGTGTGGGTGTAGGGTGTGTAGGGTGTGGGGTGTGGGGTGAGGTGGGTGTAGGGTGTGGGTGGGGTGTGGGTGGAGGGTGAGGGTGGAGGGTGTTGAATAAAATGAAAGAAAAAGTAACAAAGTAACAAACTGTAAAAAGTAACAACGGGAAGTAGGGTTTACGCAACAGTAACACCAGTAGTAGGTAAAAGTAGTATTGAACGGGGCAGTAACGTTAACGGTAAGGGGGGGGGTAAGTAGCTGTGTACGGAACAGGAGAGACATACACAAAGTACGTAGCAGCAACAAAGGGGTGGGGGTGTATACATGACCAGCGAAGTGGAAAGTACCGGAAGTATCACAACAGGAAGTAACGTGTATTGACAGTATCGTGGTGGGTGGAGGTGGTGTAGGTGACAGTACACTAGCTATAATCATTGAAGATGTCGAGGCGGAGGTCACGTGCGAAAGTTTAATCATGGGACCGAGAAATTAACCTGCCCCCCCACTACCTCCCTCCTTTAATCTCCCCTGTCACCCCCATCCCCCCAAAGCCCCCGTCTCTCACCAAGCACCCTCTTTCCATCTCCCCTAACCTAACCAACTCTAACCAACTCTAACCTAACCTAACCAACTCTAATCTAACCAACCCTAACCAACTCTAACCAACACTAACCAACCCTAACCAACTGTAACCTAACCTAGCCAACTCTAACCAACTCTAACCAACCCTAACCAACTCTAACCTAACCTAACCAACCCTAACCAACTCTAACCAACCCTAACCTAACCAACTCTAACCAACCCTAACCTAACCAACTCTAACCTAACCTAGCCAACCTAACCTAACCAACTCTAACCTAACCAACTCTAACCAACTCTAACCAACCCTAACCTAACCAACTCTAACCAACCCTAACCTAACCTAACCATTACCAAAATAAACTGATTTACTTAATTCAACCTCATTAAACTATTTTCTTACTTACAAAGTCAAAATTCGGTCAAAATTCCAATTCAACAAACAACAAATACACACAAACAAACAAACAAACAAATCCACATAAAAACACACAAACACATATAGGCACATACACAAAAACATACGCATATACAGTAAACAAACACACATAAACAAACAGGTAAAGCTTATAAACACACACAAACATAAACAAACAAACAAAAACAAATAAACAAACACAAACAAACACCTACTGAGGGACTGAACCATCACAAACATTATAAATATGTACACAATTTTTTTTTCAGCGAAGGTAAACACTTTTGGTCAGATAGTTTGAATGTTTGTCAAGTACGTTATTCCTTCCTCCTTCTCCTCCCTCCTTCTCCTCCTCTTCCTCCTTCTACTCCTCTTCCTCCTTCTCCTCCTCCTCCTTTTTCTCTTCCTCCTTCTCCTCCTCTTCCTCCTTCTACTCCTCCTCCTTCTTCTCCTTCTCCTCCTCTTCCTCCTTCTCCCTTCTCCTCCTCTTCCTCCTTCGTCTCCTCCTCCTCCTTCGCCTCCTCCTCCTCCTTCTTCTCCTCCTCCTATGTGCTGCAACTCCTGATTATCACACACACACACACACACACACACACACACACACACACACACACACACACACACACACACACACACAGAGCCTGGAGCATTGACCAAGTGTTGTGAGGGAGGGGGGCAGTGAGTGACCATCAGGTGTTGTGAGTGGCTGAGTGGCTGGCTGGGTCAGTAGCGGAGGGCCTGGTACCGTATGCCACCCTCCCACACCACCTGCTCTTCTCTCCTCCTCTCTTCCTCCTCCTTCTTCGTTTCCCCCTCTTCCTCTTCCTCCTTCTCCCTCCTCCTTCTCTCCCCTGTTCCTCCTTCTCTTCCCCCTGTTCTTCCTCCTCTTCCCCCTGCCCCCTCTACCTCCTCCTTATATTGTAGATAGTCTACTACTACTACTAATACTTCTACTACTACTACTACTACTACCTCGTCGCCCTCGTATTAGTAACCAGAGTTAATGTGTATTTAACTTTTTTCTACTATGACTCAACTAAGACACCTTTTGGTACTGTTATCAGGTACCAACTACTGTACCTGTAATTTCACCTGTACCTGTGTGTGTGTGTGTGTGTGTGTGTGTGTGTAGGGACTCCTGGGCGACTGGTGAAGGCATGTGGAGGGATATGGTAGGGTGTGGAAGGGTGTGAAGGGATATGGGGAAGGGTGTGGAGGGATATGGTTGGGATGTAGTGGAATGTGGAGGGGTGCAGAAGAATGTGGAAGAGTGTGGAATGATAAAATGGATTCTTGCCTCAATAAACTCCACCCTGGCATGACCATTAAGATTAGGTTAGATTTAGGTTAGATTAGGTTAGGTTAGGTTAGGTTAGGTTAGGTTAGATTAGGTTAGGTTTAGGTTAGGTTACGAAAAAATGAAGAAAAAATGAAACTAGATGATTTTAGAGAATAACTTCACCGTCATGAGGAAACGTAATTACCTGCAGCCATCAAAGTAGTTATTAAAGGGATAAAGTTGAATGGAGTTTGTCGATGGAATTATCGGAATTACGCATTACAAAGATTGCCTCCATTACCACTGCCTTCACTGCCTTCACTGCCTTCTTCACCTCCTCCTTCACTCTTGCCTTCACCTTCAGCCACCTCCGCCTCCGCCTCCTTCACCGCCTCCACCACACACACACACACACACACACACACTAACATTATTACCTGGCGGAAAATGACTACACCTGTGTCCGTACCTACACCTGTGACCGTATCTACACCTATGTCCGTACCTACACCTGTGACCGTATCTACACCTATGTCCGTACCTACACCTGTGACCGTATCTACACCTGTGACCATACCTACACCTGTACTTGACCTCCTCACTGTTGAATATATAATTAGAATTAGAATTTCAATTTACCAGCCACCAGGAGCCAGACCAGACCAGATACGGACCATAAGCAGACCAATACACTCACCCCAGATACACTCAAGTGTCTCTGTGGTCAAGATGCTGTACACACTTGGACAACACTCGGGTCTAAGTGCCAAAGTGTGTGTATAAACCGACTGTAAAATTTGCATAATCTTAAGTTTATTTTGTTTTTATTGCAACTAATGTTTGAGTTTCGCTTGACTTTACTTGTAGGGAATGTTATTGTTTGCTTTTGTTTGTATCTGTTTTGTTTTGTTTATATATTGTTTGTTTTTGTTTACACAGGCTGAGAAACATTCATCAGAATAATAAGCAAGATATTGTTTTGTAAGTTTATGAGTTAATTCCTCATATAAATATCTGTGTGAGTTGTGAGTCAAGTGTCTGGATGGCCAATGAGTGTATGTGTGTGTCTGTATGTGTCTGTATCTGTGTGTGTCTGTATCTGTGTGTGTGTGTATCTGTGTGTGTCTGTATCTGTGTCATGTAATTAGTAAAATATGTGTAAGAAAAATACATTCTGTTCAATCTTCAAATTTCTCTATGTTATTTTCAGGTAAACTCATAACACAGGTAAACTCATAACACAGGTAAACTCATAACAGGTAAACTCATAACAGGTAAACTCATAACAGGTAAACTCATAACAGGTAAATTCATAACAGGTAAACTCATAACACAGGTAAACTCATAACAGGTAAACTCATAACAGGTAAACTCATAACAGGTAAACTCTCAACAGGTAAACTCATAACACAGGTAAACTAATTTCACAGTAATCTGGATCCTATTTCCTCCGTTACATCAAACAGCTTTTACTAATAAGCTTTTACTAATAATCTCGTTCCTCTGTGAGCCAAATCTCTCCCTCCACAGCTTGGAAATTGGTGAGCTCTGTGGGAGATGGTCATTGGAAGGCGGGTGGAAGTCGTTTAGGAGTGGGTGGTCGCCGCCCACTCAATTTCCCGGGTGGCTGGTCGGCTCTGTAATGCCCACCCACCCACCTAACCATCCAGCCACTAACCCGCCCGCCCACCCACCCAGTAACCCCATCTACCTACTAATCTTTCTTTCTACCGCCCCAATTAGGATGATAGGAATATTAGTATACGTCACCTGTCCTACAGCCGCCACCACAACACCCTGACCCCTCCAACAACCACTACAACACCCTGCCCCCTCAACAACCACTACAACACCCTGCCCCCTCCAACAACCACTACAACACCTGACCCTCAACAACCACTACAACACCTGCCCCTCCAACAACCACTACAACACCCTGCCCCCTCCAACAACCACTACAACACCCTGCCCCCTCCAACAACCACTTTCGCTTACCTGCCTTCAACAACCACTACAACACCTGCTCCACTCAATAACCACTACAACACCTGCCCCATCCAATAACCACTACAACACCCTGCCCCTCAACAACCACTGACTTACCCTACCCCCTACAATAACCACTACAACACCACCATCAACAACCTACAACACCCTGTCACTCAACAACCACTACAACACCCTGCCCCTTCAACCAACCACTGCAACACCTGCTCCCTCCAACCACTACAACACCCTATCCCATCAACAACCACCACAACACCTGCCCCCTCCAACAACCACTACAACACCCTGCCCCCTCCAACAACCACTACAACACCCTGTCCCCTCCAACAACCACTACAACACCCTGCCCCCTCCAACAACCACTACTACACCTGCTACCCCTCCACTTACACATTACAACCTTGTGAGTTATAGGTATTGTAGACTTTAATGTTGTAGTGACTTGAGGCGATTCACTTAAAGTTTCTAAAGTAAGTGTGTGTGTGTGTGTGTATGTGTGTGTGTGTGTGTGTGGACTTTATCGACAAGAGCAGGTGGATGCTCTCCCTTCATCCAGCGAGCTACGGTATACAGTACACAGGTGGATGAACTGCCACCCTCCCGCTCACTATAATCCACCTGCGGCTGTTGCTCTTCATTAACACCTGGGAGGAGGATCTACCTGGCTCACCTGTGTCCCGCTCACCTGAAGGGACTGACTTACCTTATCCTACAAGTCTCATAATTCTTTGGTTTGGAGTAGTAGTGAGGTGGTAGTGAGGGGGTAGTGAGGTAGTGAGGGGTAGTGAGGGGTGGTGAGGGTAGTGAGGGGTGGTGAGGGGGTGGTGAGGGGTGGTGAAGGGATGGTGGATGGTGAGGGTGGTAGTGTCAATACTTAACAGGTGGCGGGTGGCAGAGGTGGGCGGTATATGGCACTGTTGGGCGGCGGTGGTTGACGCGGATGGCAGGTAATTGTCGAGTATTAACAGTAGGTAGAGGGCAGGACAGGGGCAGGACGGTAGGGGACGGCAGGACGGTAGGATGCGGCAGGACGGTAGGGGCGACAGACGACGGTGAGAGGATGCGGCAGGACGGTAGGATGCGGCAGGACGGTAGGATGCGGCAGGACGAGTAGGGGGCAGGACGACGGTAGGGGGCCAGGACGGTAGGGGGCAGGACGACGGTAGTAACTTATGACGTGAGAAGCACCAGATTTGTATAGGCCGGCAGGCAGGTGGGCGTCTTGACCAGTGGGTGGCAGCGAGAGAGGGCGGCAGGTGGGCGGTAGTGGCCATGTTTACTAAGTGCTCGTGTTTACCAGGTGGTTAAGGCAGGTTAGTGGTGTGAGTGTGACGCTGGCCTGGACCGTCACAGCGTCACGGTGGGGGGCCTCTACACGCTGTGACGCCAACATTAACGTCACATAAAAGAAGAGCTTCATATTTAACATGACAACTTCCTCCCACTGTGGTGTGATTTTGTGGGTCTCTTACAGTAGGTGCGGCCATGTTGTGCCCCCTCCCACACCCCCCTCCCCCTCTCCCTTCTACTTCCACCCTCCAATCCCTTCCTTCCTCCCCCCCTCCCTCAATCCCTCTCGTCCCACACAAACGAAAGGTAAAGAACTTTCCACACTTTTCTTTAGGCGTACGACATCCCTCCCACATCCCCCACCCCCACACCCCTAATAGCTAGGTAACACCACCACCACCACAACCTACTCCTTATGACGCAGGCTAACGGGAGGTGTGAGGAAGGTGAGGGAAGGAGGAGGAGGAGAAGCTTCTTGCCTGCACACACACAGACACCTGACGCTCCACCCACCACAGATAATAACACCTGTCTGCCAAGGGTCGTGCCAGAGTCCCCCTCACACACGTACCCTGTAACTCATCCACTACAACCACATAAAATAACCAGAAACAAGCAACACACCCCCTGCAACACCACCTCCCGTCCCCTGCAACACCTCCTCCTGCACCACCCTCCTTCAACCTCCCTCCAATACCTTCCAATACGATTCATTATTTCACTCTTAAGTAATTCCTCTGATAAGTTACTTCACCCACACCTCATAGTGATGGATGGTTAGGTTAGGTTAGGTTAGGTTAAGTTTGTAGGGGATTATTTGAAGTTTATTGTAGGTGAAATATTTAATATGGTCTTGGAGGTTAAATATTGTGGAACTAAGATTAAAATTAATGTAGTGGTGATTTAAAAGGTCTCTCTCTCTCTCTCTCTCTCTCCTCACCTGACAAATTACTTCACGAGCCACAAACCTTCGTCGAACGCTTTAGTAGTGTGTGCGTGTGTGTTGCCCTGTGTACACAAACACTCCTGCCTCACACACACACACACACACACACACACACACACACACACACACACACTCAAACTTTACCTTCAACAACTTTCAACATCCAATTAACACAAGTCTTTCTTCTTCACCTTTAACCGCTACTACCTCCACACCTGTCCTTCACACCTGTCCTTCACACCTGTTCTCCACCTGTCCTCCACACCTGTCCTCCACACCTGTCCTTCACACCTGTTCACACCTGTCCTCCACACCTGTCCTCCACACCTGTCCTCCTCCACACCTGTCCTTCACACCTGTTCTTCACACCTGTCCTCCACACCGTCCTTCACATCCTCACACCGTCCTCCACATCTGCCTTCCACCTGTCCTTCACACCGTCCTTCACACATGTCTCTCACACCTGTCCTTCACACCTGTTCTTCACACCTGTTCTTCACACCTGTTCTTCACACCTGTCCTTCACACCTGTCCTTTACACATGTCTCTCACACCTGTTCTTCACACCTGTCGAGTGGGTAGGTGGGTAGGAAGACAGGTAAGCAAATGGGAAGCTAGGCAGGTAAGGAGTCAGATAGGTAGATAGGCAAGCAGATAGGTAGGTAAGTAGGTAGGTGGGTAGTTGCAGGTAGATAGGTAGTTAAGCAGGTAGTGACACAGGTATACCCTGCCACTCACCAGGTGTTCCCTCAGGTGGCTCAGGTGCCAAGTTCCTTCTTATCCTGCTATAAAAAAAAACTTGGTCTCTTTAAAAGTTTTATTCGGAAAGTTTTAAAAATTCACCCCTATATTACGGGTTAGGTTAGGTTAATGGGTTTGTGTTAGGTTGGGTTAGATTGTAGGTTGGGTTAGGTAAGGTTAGATTAGGTTAGGTTAGGTTAGGTTAGGTTAGGTTAGGTTAGGTATAGTGAGCGTGGTGGCACTAGTAAAACACCTCACAAAAGCGGTACAAAAACACGCGGGAGAATAAGCAGAGGCGGCGAGCATAAAGGGCGAGGCACCACTCAGCCGTGCGGAGGGCCAGTGCCAACAGCCTAGGTGCCAGGCCCCCTACCGAAGCTCGAGTGGCACTCCGACCTTCTCTCTACAAAGCTTCTCTATTTTTTTTTCATTTTTCTCTTTTTTTCACTTTTTTTCCTTTTTTCACCTTTTTCCCAGACATTCTTCACCGACCATTAATTAGTATTATCATCAGGTATGGACTTAACACCTGCTCTCTCTCTCTCTCTCTCTCTCTCCTTTTTCTAAAATTCTAAAAATTCTTGAAAAAAAAAATGAAAAAATATAATAGTTTAGTGTTTTTTCACAGGTTTAAATCTGGGTTATCAGAGGGGAGCAGTCAGCCACGCCCACTTCCTGGTTACTGATGTTGGCACGCGGGGCGAGGGCGGGGTGGAGGGACGGGTGTTGGGACGGGCGGAGGAGGAGGCGAGGCAGAAGACAAGGCAAACAAATACTTATATATACCAGTCCCCCAAGGCGGGGTTCCCCCCTTTGTAATGACCAGGTGTGTGGTTTTACCTGTGTCTTCATAAACACATTAATTAACGTTCACTCTACGTCACCTGTCCAGTGTTTTCTTTAACCTTTAGTAAAGAGAAAATTATGATTAACGACAAAATTAGAATTACCTGAAGATTAGGCACCCAGCTTAATTAACTGATGATTAATCACCCTGAAGCTATCCTATCGTAAACTAACCTAACTTAACCTAACCTAACCTAACGCTAACATAACCTAACCTAACGCTAACATAACCTAACGCTAACATAACCTAACCTAACGCTAACCTAACCCAATCCCTAGGTAGCGTAGATAACGTCAAGGTGTTTTAACCAGTCAGCGAAATAAGCTAAGGTTCCTAATCTCCAGGTGATAAAATACACAGGAATACACAGTTCATTACCTCCATTCCCAAGTGTCTTAGACGAGAAGAAGAAAGAGCGAACACCCAAGTTGACCTCAGCCCCACAAACACCTGTCACATGAAGCCATTACCTGTGTTGCTCTCCTCACGATCACTATGGCAAGGTAGAGGGAACACAGCACAGGTACGAATAAGGTGACTCTCTCTCTCTCTCTCTCTCTCTCTCTCTCTCTCTCTCTCTCTCTCTCTCTCTCTCTCTCTCTCTACTTAGCTAAGGTGGAGGAGAGAAGAGAAGTTGTTCCTAGATACGAGAAGATGGAATACTCTCTCATCCTCACCTCATACTCTCTCATCCTCACCTCATACTGCCTCATCCTCACCTCACACCTCTCATCCTCACCTCATGCCCTCATCCTCACCTCATAGCCTCATCTCCCTCACTCTCTCATCCTCACCCATACCCCCCATCCCTATACTGCCTCATCCTCACCTCATACTGCCTCATCCTCACCTCATACTGCCTCATCCTCACCTCCTCTCTCATCCCCACCTCATACTCACCCTCACCCCATACTGCCTCATCCTCACCTCATACTCTTCATCCTCACCTCATACTGCCTCATCCTTCCTTTACTCTCATCCTCTCACCTCATACTGCCTCATCCCCACCATACTGCCTCATCCTCACCTCTTATTCTCTCATCCTCACCTCATACTGCCTCATCCTCACCCTCATCTCTCTCATCCTCACCTCATACTGCCTCATCCTCACCTCACTCATACTGCCCTCACCTCACCTCATACCGCCCTCATCCTCACCTTATACTGCCTCATCCTCACCTTATATTACCTCATCCTCCACCACACCCAACTCAAACTCTCACGCACTCACCTCAACACACTCAACTAGGTTCACTGAGGCCTGGCACACTCCCTCACACACTCAAGATCGTTCACTTCCCCAACTCCTCCCACCCCCACCCCCTCTCCCCCCTCCCTCACCACCCCAACCCCTCCTTCTCCCCACCCTCCCCTGACCACACCTCCAAATAGCACCTTCCTCAGCCAAAGAACACACACACACACACACACACACACACACACACACACACACACACACACACACACACACTGCCATCTAGGTAGGAAACTGCATTCCTTCCCTGTCGTCGCCACCGAAAGCTTGACACAGGAAATGCAATTGCAATTTCGGCAGGTAAAGTTGTTTTTCTTCGATCCAGGTACTCCCTCTGGTAAGAAATGTGAAATTACTCGCCACCTGTTGACATAATCACCACTACACACACACACACAGTCAATTTTACTGTCACTATTAGTCATTCAACAGTCCTTTACTGCGCTAAATACAGTCACAACCAGTCACTATCACACAGTCACTAATGCGCTCACTATCAGCTTCTAAGTCACTGCACTTGGGGGAGGGAGGGGTGGACACGAATGAAGGCTGGCTCTCTGAAGAAGTGTGTTTAGGAGGGGAGAAGGGGAGGAGGGAGAAGAGAGGAAAAAGAGGAGGAGAGAGGGAGGAGGGAGGAGGGAAGAGGAAGAGAGGAGGAGGGAAGAGAGGAGGAGGGGAAGAGAGGAGGAGGGGGAGGGAAGAGAGGGAGGAGGGGAAGAGAGGGTGAAAGGAAGAAAGAAGAGGGTAGGAGTAGGTGGCTTGTAGTTAAAGGTGTACCCTTAAGGAAAGAGGGGGAGAGGAAGGAGGTAGGGACGAACGAAGGGAGGGAAAAGGGGGAGGGGGAGAGTGGGGAACAGGTGAGGAGGAGGAAGGAGGGACCTATTCTGCACGCAGAAATTTGACTGATTGTCGGAACGAGTGAGCGAAATTGAGGGAGGGGGTGGAGGAGGGGTGGGAGGGAGGAGGAGGTGTGGAGGGAGGGGTGGGAGGGAGGGAGTGGGGGTGTGTGTA
This sequence comes from Homarus americanus, assembly GCF_018991925.1. Taxonomy (NCBI): domain Eukaryota; kingdom Metazoa; phylum Arthropoda; class Malacostraca; order Decapoda; family Nephropidae; genus Homarus; species Homarus americanus. The sequence goes on from NW_024737697.1 coordinate 43,260, forward strand.
CTTACATCTACTTATGTGCACTTATGTGTACCTTGTGTGTGCACAATAAAGAGCTAGTATTGTGTGTTTACAAATGTCTGCCTTCAATACTGTGAGTACGAGGACTGACTGAAGGTTCTGCATGTGCGAAATCTCTCTCGCACACACACACGCACGCACACACACACACAAACACACACACACACACACTATCTTCCTGAGTTTCCTTCATTATTTTTTCTTTCCTCACCGCACAAAGTTTTATCCCCAGGAGTTTGAAGTTTGTGTGTGTGTGTGTGTGTGTGTGTGTGTGTGTGTGTGTGTGTGTGTGTGTGTGTGTGTGTGTGTGGACGAACAAACACCAGTCAAGAGGTTGTCTTAAGAGTAAACAAATGGGCACCTGAACAAGAACTAAACTTCAAAATAAGACAAACCCACCTTGAGGGGGGGTGAGGGGGGTGGGGAGGGGGGGGAGGGGGGAGGAGGAAGAGGTCAGGAGGTAGGGATGAGAGAGAGAGAGAGAGAGGAGAGGTGAGGAAAGAGAGAAGGGGTGAGAGGTGAGGGGTCGAGTATCGAGACGACCCAGCGCTCAAGGGCTACCTGAGCAAACACTAGAAAGACAGACCTAAATGAAGCGGTGTTTTGAGGGAGGTGTTTGGAGAAGGGTGGGGAGGAGGGTCCTGGAGAAAAGAGGAGAAGGAATAATAAAGGAGGAATAGAAGGGGAGGAAAAAGGTGTGTGTGTGTGTGTGTGTGTGTGTGTGTGTGTGTGTGTCTATTTGTATTCAATTATACCAACAAATAATTTTACAATAACAACAGTGGTGACGCCCTATAACCACATCACACCACACCCACACCATCACCACACCCACACCACACCACACCCACACCATCACCACACCCACACCACACCATACCATCACCACAACATCAAGACAAGGTAGAATAAGAAGCATCATATTTATTGAGAAAACATGTACATAATATTTCCTCATCGCCATTTTCATTTAGCATTTTGCACAATTTCTCACGATTACAGTGTGACAATAGTAGCGCGCTGTAGTGGTTGTATCATGTTTAATGGTGTTGTAGTGGCTGTATCATGCTCTCATGTCACCGCCCTATATCCTGCCCCCCCCTCTCCCAAAAGATGAGTTGTCATAATCCACGTGTATGAGGGTCTGATTCGTGTGTTTTGATTGGTTCTTGGCTATTATGACGTCAGGTGATGTCTTCTCGTGTCATTTCCGTGTCAGATTTATCTATTCTGAACCTAACCTAACCTAACGCGTGGATTTTGCTCTTTTCCAACACGTCTCCCCTCCTCTCCCTCCCCTCCTCTCCCTCGCCATCATCCCTCTGCTCATCACCCCTCCCCTCACCATCACCCCTCCCCTCACCATCACCCTCTCCCCCCTCTCACCATCACCCCACGAGTGTTTGTTGACACCCACGGGAGGAGGTGATGTATACGCCCTCGTCACCTACCTGCTGGGGGAGTGAGGTGTATTAGAGGCGCCAGGCAGAGACCAGCACCACCTCCTCCACTCAGAAGGTGACGCCCCACAGCAAGAGTCACCTCAACGCCAGCGCCGCCTTTCCTCCACCCTGAAGACCACGCCGGCGTAACTAACGTATGGAGTCTCTTACGGTTTAGCTCTGAGATCTAGTGAACGTGAACGGCGCTCTCTCTCTCTCTCTCTCTCTCTCTCTCTCTAACAGCCCCTAGACCCAACAGCCCCAGACTAACATTACACTCATCATAAAGACTCCAGATCCCATTGCTCCAGAACTACCGCCTCTCTGACCAATCACCTCCCAGGAAATACGTGACGTCAACAGTGTACAGTCTAATACTAAGATTGAGAGCTTCTGATGACGTCATGAGGGTCACCTGAAGAATACCCCCCCTCCCCTCAGAGCTTGTTTCACCTTTTACCTCTGGGTGGGGAGGGAGGGAGGGAGGGAGTGAGAAAGGGAGGGAGGGAGAAAGGGAGGGAGGGAATGACAAGTCGTGGTCACTGAGAATTCACCTGGATAAAATTCACACACACACACACACTACACACACACACACACACACACGAGATATAAGTCACAGTTCACTAATTATTGTTGCAACATTGATGAGAAAAAAGTTGCTGACGATAAGACGAGTAACATTCAGAACAGCCTTGAGGAAATATATTATTGTATGACCTTACCACATGTACACACGGCGATGTACACATGATCACTTTAGTACACATGACCACTTAAGTATACATGACCACTTTAGTATACATGACCACTTTAGTACACATGACCACTTTAGTACACACACACACAAACGATCACCCTGCCAAGTTAAACTACCTTACGATTAAACTACTTAAACTGTATCCCCGTAAACTGAAACCCCTTAAACAGCCCTGTAACCCCTTAAACAGCCCCTTCCCCCTAAACAGCCCTGTAACCCCTTAAACAGCAGCCAGGGCCCTAAAAATGAGCCCCTTCCCCCCTAAACTGTCCCTCCTTTAAACGGTGATGTAGCTTCTTAGAACAGGGTCATGGCGGCCGGGCGAGGGAGGATGAGGAGCCGGGAATATGTTTAAGGTAGTACAATAGGAAGGAAGGAAGGAAGGAACAAGGGAGGGAATGAGGGATGGAAGGAGGGAGGGAGGGAGAAGCCCCCACAATGTTCACATCATGTTCCCAAGCTTGGTATTGTTGTAACTGTTTGCCAACACACATGACCAAGGCCGCGTCTCTGTACCTTCATCCTTCCCTCCCTCCCTCCTCCTCACCCTCACCACCCCCTCTCCCTCATCTTCTCACCACCACCTCCACCTCACCCTTACCTTCCCCTCTTCCCTCACCTTCTCCTCTCCCCCACCTTCCCCTCCTCCCGCACCTCCTCCTCTCCCCCACCTTCCCCTCCGCCTCCAGGCAGCATTCCTCTGACATCACGACAGCACTCTGACGCTGTTCTGACAGACGGTAACATCACATTGTAGAAGATGGTGACATCACAAGTATCACCGAGGTCACCAAGACGATACTCACCATACTAGAGTGTGTGTGTGTGTGTGTGTGACTATGGCGTCACCAATATATATCTCACACCAGTCACCAATTACTGGCCCTCACACACACACACACACACACACACATCATCAATACACCCATCATTTAACCACATGAAGATACCAAGAGAGAGAGGAGAGAGAAAACCACTTGTTCTATCACAGCAGTTATATTATAGGTCAAATAACCCACCAAACTATTTACCTTTAATCACAAACAACACGCACGGGTCTCTTCTTATAATGATGATTGATCCTGACCTCTGGCTGTGACTCTTGACCTCTGGCTGTGACCTTGACCCCTGGCTGTGACCTTGACCTCTGGCTGTGACCTGACCTCTGGCTGTGACCTGACCTCTGGCTTGACCTGACCTCTGGCTGTGACCTTGACCTCTGGCTGTGACCTTGACCTCTTGCTTAATTGGAACCTGAATTGAACGTGTTTATGTCATCTTAATTAGACAGTGAATGTGATGAAGGGGGGGGGGGTGCCAGGGGTGCGTCTGCTAGCTCAATGGTTACGTGTTTGGACTCATAGATGATAGTTCAAAGTCTACAGTTTTTTCACCCAAAAATGTTCTTCAAAAATTTTCTTGTGTTATTCTGGATGTAGTTAATTAATTAAATCCCTTAAATTCAGCAGATAACCTAACCTAACCTAACCAATCTCCAACCTAACCTAACCAATCTCCAACCTAACCTAACCAATCTCCAACCTAACCTAACCACCCTCGTCTGTACAGTAAGTCACGGAGCTGTCTGATTAATTACCTGGAAACAGAGCTATAATCAACAGGTAATGAAAGATCTCTCTTCATCCACACCCTCCCTCACCCACTCTAGAACCACCACTGCCACCAACAGGTTCAAGGTGGATGGCGACTTCAAGGTAATGTGGATAAGTGGATCAGTCGGGCCATCTTAATCCTTGCCTTTTGTCCCCTGGTTCCATCCCATTTACCTGGGTAATGGATTAAGGCTGACAGATGGATAGATAGACATATGGATGAATGAGTTGACAGAGGCTAGACTGGAGTGCATTGATTACGTCAGGTGAGGTTAGGAGAGTGTCTAGGTTAGGTTATGTGAGCCAGGAGGGTGACTAGGTTGGGTATGCATGTATGTATGTATGTATGTATGTATGTATGTATGTATGTATGTATGTACAGTTAGTGAGGAAGGGAGAGGGGGGGGGGCGGTTCACCTGTCTCTCGAGTTAAGGTGAGGCGCCAGAACATCACTGACAGCTGACAGGAGATGGTGGTGATGAGGAAGTGCCAAGTGACAGCCCGTGACTACAGTCTGCCACCTGCCTCACGCCCACACTCCCTCTTTACCTATGTCTCACGCCCACACTCCCTCCTCGCCATACTCTAAAGGTGAGATGGGGTAATTTCATTTCCCATTAAGAACACACCTTTTAGCGTTCCATTACACCTGTACCTGCGGGTCCCTCATTAGACACAGGTACAATAGAGCAAAAATAACAAAGGTTCTTATCGTCAGTTAATCCCCGAGACCAGACGAAATATAGTTGACTTTTCTTTATGGAACAGCCTGACAATACCACCTCCCCTCCCTCCCTTCCCTTCTTCCTGTTCTCTTTCTTCCCTCCCTCCTTCCATTCCCCTCCCTCCCTCTCTACGTCCATCTCCACCTTCTCTCTCTCCCTCTTCTCTTCCATCCCTCCATATCTTTTACACACACCGTTCCTATGTAAAGGTCACTGTCTCTTGTGTACATCCGAGTCAATCCTAGACGCATCAACTTTCCTCAAACTCAACAAGGAAGGTGAATGTCAGTCACGTCTCTCACCCACCTCCTACGTCTCCTCACCCATCATTCTTCCTCTCCTCACCCGTCACCTCCCCTCCCTCAGCCGTCACCTTAACCTTCCTCCTCACCCGTCATCTTCCCTCCCTCACCCGTCACCTCCATTCTCTCAACTGTCACCTTCCCCCTCCTCATCCGTCACCCCCCCAAGTCCCTCTATAGCGTCCCCCACCCAAGTAAAGCCACTCATCCGTCATCCTTCATCCCTCAAGTCCTTCACCCGGCACGCCTCACCCTCCTAAGTGTCCCATTCACCCCTCACCAGGCACTATAGACCTGCTTCTCATAGATCTGGTGTCCTGTTGCTGGGGATGTCCTCCTACTGGTGTCCTGCTGAAGGTGTCCTCACTGACCCAATTAAACACACGATGCCAAAATAACAGACGAAATAGACTCTGGGATTTGCATTGAAATGTTTATACCGTAACTAGATATCCCCCCCGACGCCCCCTCCCAGGTCTAGGGTAAAGGATAAGCCTCCAGGGATAACCTTTGTAAATCCCAGGTTGTGGTTGTGTTCATTGGTGGCGGGTGAGGATGGTGATGGGTGAGGATGGTGACGGGTGAGGATGGTGACGGGTGAGGATGGTGACAGATAGTGACGGGTGAAGACGGTAACGGGTGACGGGTTGCAGGATAGGACTGTGAAACAATAGTCTGGCGTTATGTTACGTGACAGAGAAACGGGGACGCGCCTTACGGTAACGGTAGGGTGCGCTGGATGGGGTGTGCGTGAGGGCGGCGGTGGGCGTGTGTGAGGGCGGCGGTGGGCGTGTGTGTGAGGGAGGAGGTGTGTGTGTGTGTGTGTGTGTGTGTGTGTGTGTGTGTGTGTGTGTGTGGTATAAACTGGATGGCTAAACCTATACTGCACTGGTGAACAGATTTCCTGCCTTAAGTACGATCACTACCCATCCTCATACCCACCTACCCACCCACCCACCCACACCCTACCATCCCTTCCCCAACAAGTCCCAACACAACGAAGGTCACCATACCACCACAACAACACCACTACACCATTGCAACACCACTATACCCTCTACAAAAGGTACTCCACTCTCAGCTATACACCATTATGAAGAGCACAGGTGAGCACAGGTAGAGTATCTTAAGTGTCGTATGTAGAGTCAAAGAGAGGGGGGGGGGGTCCTTCACACCTTACACTGATGAAAAGTTTACCCACAAGTGTATAGGAGTCTAGTGGGGAAGAGGTACTGTGTGTGTGTGTGTGTGTGTGTATGGTCTCTCTTGTAAGGCCGTGACAAGTGCTTTTTATTTTACCTAAGCGTGTATGTAAAATCAGTAACACACCTGCAACACATCTCTACTACGTTGCTCTTATAATAAAATCATTGACACGGTCTTTAAACATCCTTAAGGCAATGTTTATTTCCCGAAGACATCTTATATATATGGCTAATTGACTTACCTATGTCTTAATCACCCAGGTAGGAAATAAAACACCTGTCTTCACTAACACATATTCATAAATGTTAAGAGATACAGGTAAGTGTCATTAAGATGGTAAATATGTGTTAATGAATGATGTGTTTAGTGTGTTTTTAAACATTAACACTCGTGGTGGCTAGTATGTGTTCCAATATGTGCCGAGTAAACACCTTCTGTACTGTATTACGTGACAATATGTGCCTCTGAGGGATGATATGTGCTTAATACGTGATAATATGTGGATCGCAGGGGGTGAACGTCATCCTGTGTGTGTGTGTGTGTGTGTGTGTGTGTGTGTGTGTGTGTGGGTGGGTGGGTGTGTGTGTGTGTGCGTGTGTGTGTGGGTGGGTAGGTGGGTGACATACCTGCCCACAGTTTTCTATTTTACATTTGTCAGTGACTGGGTTTATTACAGGTGTTCTTTGTGATATGGCAGACAATGGCAGCGTCTAACTGGGCCCCTGTCTGGTTTACTGCCCCAGTAATGTCTCCCCCTCACCTGAGAATTTACCTCCTCACCTTCTGTCTTATATCAACTAAAGATCAACCACCCTCACATTAACCTAACCTAACCTAACCCCTCATGTAGCGTTAGGTTAAGTTAGCTGTTGTGTGGGGGAGGAGTGGTGGGAGTGGGGAGATGGTGGGAAAGGAGGGATGGGGAGATGGGGGTGTGGGGGTGGCTAATCTTCAAGCGATCAGAAATTTTCTTATTTCTTTTGTACTGCATAAATGAAAATGATTATCAACCAGTGATTGAACGCAGAGAATTTCCTGGAAATTTTCAAAATATTTCCCATGGATGTAGAGGAAGAATGTGACCGCCAGACAGTCCTCGGCGTTAACCCCGCCACCGGCCACCTATGGTAATTCCCCTTCTGGTACGACCCTCAAACCCCTCCTCTGCCCCCCCCACACCCTTACCCCCTCCTCCCCCACCCTTATCCCAATCTTCATCCTCTCCTCCCTCAACCCTTACCCTCTTTTCACCCCCTCCTCTGTCCCCCACCTTTATCTCCTCTTCCCCCACCCTATCTTCACCCCCCTCCTCCTCCTCAACCCCTCCCTCTCCACCCCCGTCACCCTCCAGGCACTCTGCAGGATTGGATTACTCACACGTGTGCTTTCAGGAGGGTGTATGATAGCTGGCATCGTTATGGTCCTCTTCACCGCCGCTAGTCTCCTGCTGCCTCTCCCCCTTCTGCGTCGCCGAGATAACATCGTGTTTTGTGTTTCCTTCATCCCTTGCTTTACACTTGCCTGCTGGGGGACAACCACCCCTGCTCTGGCCTCCCGGGTGTTGGTGGACATATGCCTCTGGGGCGGGGGGTAGTCGCAGCTTGCCGTGGTGGTGTCTGTCTTTGGTGTGACCTGACGGGGTGAGGGTGTGTCTTTGGTGTGGGTGGGAGGGGGAGGAGGAGGAGAGGAAGGAGGAGGAAGAGAAGGAAGAGGAGGTCTTGGCGGCTCCTCTGCTCCTCGACGAGTTGTTATCTTTGGATACTTCTAGCTGTGGTCTTCCCTTTAGACTCGAGGCGTGAGTCACTTGTCCATCAGGCCGCCGAGATAGTGACGCCAGACCGTGTTTGTTGCCGCTGGTCCTTGGCGACATGAACGACTTCCAACCACGATCAAGAGAGTTGAATTTTTGTAAAAACTTGGACTTGTCGTGTTTCTTCCGTGAAAATTCCAGGGAGTTGAATTTCTTGTCATCGTCGTTATTTGACGGAAGTGTACTGTTGGAGGAGGTGGTGGTGTAGGTGGAGGAGTGGGTGCTGGTGTAGGTGGAGGAGGAGGAGCTGGAGGGGTCGTGGCGGTGGTGGACGGAGGTACAGGTCTGCACCACACAAGGTTTCTTCTTCTTGCGGGGTAACTCAGCGTAGATGTCTGAGAGGGCGACATAGTGGACACCAGCCTGCTGCTGCTGCTGGTGATGGTGGTGGTTGGTGGCGAGGCTGAGCTTGGCCGGGGCAGGAGAGGGAGGAGGAGGAGGGTGGCGAGGGGCAGTGTGGGCCTCCTGGGTGACGGCGGCGGAGAAGGTTGGCGTCTTGCCTCTGGTGAGCGAGGCCCTGGGCAGGCTGGAGTACAGCCTCACCGTCTTGCCGTTGATCTTGGTGAACTCTGGCTGTGTCTTGCCCGGGCGACTGAGGGAGCTGAAGCGGGACTCTCCGTACAGCGGACTCTCACCCAGGGACCCGCACACTATACTCGGACTCTCAAAAGGCTCTGAGGTGGCGTCCCAGGCGTCCAGGATCTCGACGCCCCGACACTGGCCCTCCCCCGGCGGGTGACCTGGTCGAGGGTCATGGCCGGGGATCACGCCGTTGTGGCACACGTGGACAGGCTCGGCACTAATGGGCTTGAGGGTGACAGCCTTGGATGGAGGACAACGTTTGCTGGGAGAAAAATCCCCGCCCGTGACGAGTTCCTTCAGTTTACGGGTGATAAGCAACCCGCTGTTGCAAATCATCTTGCAACATTAATATAACACCAATGAACACTGAAACACCACATTCGAAAGGTTTAATCACTAAATTATCTGTCGCTTGTAATAAATCACTCAAACACTTCTTCTCTTATCTCAGGAATATTGACATGAATCACTTTTCGGTAATTGCATCACTGAACTAACCACGTGAGGCTGAACCCATTAGCCTCCAGGTGATGTATGGTGGAGGTGTGAGGGAACACGCGCGGGAGCCTCCCTAGCGCGGAGCAGCGTTCACACCCGCACTCTGTCACGGCTCGTAGCCAACTGAACCTCTCCCCCATCACCTACCACCAGTAATGCCGCCCTCACTTACGCCCACACCCACCCATTACGCCCACACCCACCCATTACGCCCACACCACCTCCCTACGACGCCCTCACTATAACTACATTGTCCTCTTATGCACTCTCTCACGTCTTACCATGTCCTCCCCCCCTTCTCCCCCTCCCCTCCTCCTCCGCCCATGCTTGAGAGAACCCTACCCTTAATGAGAGGCAGTAAAGGTTCATTACTATAAACAAACAAACAAACAAACATACACACACACACACACAAAACAGTTAAATATCAACAAAACCTTAAAATAATACAAGATAAAACACATCACAAACAAATCTTTTTAATAATAATAATAATAATAATAATAATAATAATAATAATAATAATAATAATAATAATAATAATAATAATAATAATATCATCCTATCACCTTCACAAAACACTAAAAATTCCTCGACTTCCAGATTCCATTCCAGAGCGAGAATAGGAAAACGGTTTTCAATATTAAGGCGACATCATAACCTGGGCGTCTCATAGATACGGTAGGTTAGGTTAGGTAGGTTAGGCGTAACACTGTACACAAGAGGGTATATGGGGAGGGTGGGAAGAGGAAGGAAAGTAGGGGAAGACATATGAGGGAAAGAGAGGGTAGAAAAAGGGGGGAGGGGAATGGGGAGGGAGTAAGAAGGAGTGATGATGAGGTAGGGGTCCGGCCAGCAAGCAGAGGCACGCCAGAGATGCACCGCCGCCTCACCTCACTCCCCCCTCGGCATCTGGACCCGACAACCTGTGGCCGAGGATACACACAGCCGGGTTCTCGTGTCTCCATGCTTTAAATAGTCCCCTAAGTGTGGTGTGAGAAGCCATTCAACTCTCAAACCTAACCTAACCATAACCTAACCTAACCATAGCCTAACCTAACCATAACCTAACCATAACCATAACCTAACATAACCTAACCATAGCCTAACCTAACCATAACCTAACCTAATCCCACTTGAAGTTCTACCTATAACTGTATGTGTTCTCTCGTGCTCTCAGTCCGTGTGTGTGTGTGTGTGTGTGCGTGCGTGCGTGTGTGTGCGTGTGTGTGTGCGCGATAGGGAACGACTTAAGGCTGACTGGTCGATCCTGGAGAGCAGACTGGCGCACACACACACACACACACACACACACACACACACACGGTAAACAATGTTACAAAAGAAACAACAATAATTTACAGTATTTGGTACAGTTACAGAAAATGTTTGTTCATTAAGAGTTTAACTGGGACACGTAAACAGTCAACAGTCAGTTTAAACCGTAAAACTACTCACATATACAGTTAAACTCATCACCTTTAGGCACCATATACAGGTTCAGTTAACAGTCAATCAGTCAGAATTTAAACCCAAGTACAGTTAAAAGTCAGTCAGTCAGAATTTAACCCCAGACACAAGTACAATTAACAGTCAGTCAAAACACCATCTTTAGCCATAGATACACTTACAGTCAATATCCAGTCAGTCACAAACAGTTAAGGGACCAATGAAAATGTGAACAAGTAAACACTTAACCAATCAAGACACTCAAACAGGTATAGTAATTAAGATACACTTTAACGAGACACTTTAACTTACTATATACACTTAACACTTATAAATATATGGGCAATTTTGTTTAAATATATAGATACTTATTCTAGTTAGATGATGATGATGATGATGATGATGATGATGATGATGATGATAATGATGATGATGATGATGATGATGATTAATGATGATGATGATTAATGATGATGATGATGATGATGATGATGATTAATGATGATGATGATGATGTTGATTAATGATGATGATGATAATAAATTTCATCTCTTCCCCACCATCTCTACACACAAACACAAGGACAGTCATAAACAAACACACAAACACAAAGATAAAACAGAACAAACAAGAACAAGGACAGTGAAGCAGCCTCTAGTTGGTTGTGTTTGTAACAGGAATGTGGCCGTGACAGGGAGGCAGTCTAGCAAGTGTCTCCTCCAAGCCTCCAACAGTCGCCAAACCTCTCTGAACCTCCAAGCCTCCCACAACCTCCAAGTCTTATAGGGCCTACAAACCTCCCACAGCCTCCAAGCCTCCAACAGTCGCCAAACCTCTCTGAATCTCCAAGCCTCCCACAACCTTCAAGTCTTATAGGGCCTACAAATCTCCCACAGCCTCCAAGCCTCGGCAGCCTCCTCGACCTCCCACAACCTCCAAGTCTTATAGGGCCTACAAACCTCCCACAGCCTCCAAGCCTCCAACAGTCGCCAAACCTCTCTGAATCTCCAAGCCTCCCACAACCTTCAAGTCTTATAGGGCCTACAAATCTCCCACAGCCTCCAAGCCTCCAACAGCCGCCAAACCTCTCTGAACCTCCAAGCCTCCCACAACCTCCAAGTCTTATAGGGCCTACAAACCTCCCACAGCCTCCAAGCCTCCAACAGCCGCCAAACCTCCCACAACCTCCAAGTTTTACAAGGGTCTCCAAACCTCCCACAGCCTCCAAGTTTTACAAGGGCCTCCAAACCTCCCACAACCTCCAAGTTTTACAAGGGCCTCCAAGCCTCCCACAGCCTCCAAGTTTTACAGGGCCTCCAACTTCTCCAAGACTCCTAAACGAAAGAAAACGCGAAACAAATTTATATAGAAAATGAAAAAGTAATGGAACACCAAATAAAAAATAACCTAACCTAATCTAGATATACTATAGGTCAGGTGAGGTCAGGTGAGGTCAGGTTCAGTAAGGATGGGGTCCAGTCTGACCACTGACCTCTGCTCACCTGACCTCTGCTCACCTGTACTGGTCTGGTGGCAATATACTCGTTAATGCTTCTATTACCAGGTGATTAAACCCTAACACCTGTAATAATATTAATAACAACAACAACCACAATAACAACAATAACCTAACCTGTCTCTAATAAACGACTCATTAAGGTGTATGAACCCGACTATCACTCACCACCACTTGAGGCAGACACAAGAAGAAGAAGAAGAAGAAGAAGAAGAAGAAGAAGAAGAAGAAGAAGAAGAAGGAGAAGAAGAAGAAGAAAGAAGCAGAAGAAGAACTTTTCCTCCTGACTACACCACCCCGAAGGCGAGTAAGCAGTAATGATGTCACCTCTACTGCTGCTAACACCTGACCGAGTGCTGACTATACCTGCTAGAGCTGACACACACACACACACACACACACACACACACACACACACACACACACACACACTCACTTGTGCTTGTCATCGTCGGCGCAAAACATAACAATAAAGCCACACGGACACATTGAGGCGGTCAAGGTAAACACTGGGGGGTGTCGCTGGTGGTGCTGGAGAGAGGAGGAGGTGTTGGAGATGGAGGAGGAGGTGTTGGAGATGGAGGTGGAGGAAGGCCAAAAGAAAGAATAGAAGGAGGAGGAGGAGGGCAACAGGTGTAAGGGGAAGAGGAGGAGTAGGAGGAAGAGGAAGGGGTGGAAGAGGTGTAAGAGGAGGAGGTAGAGGTGTAGGAGCAAGAAGATAAAGAGAAGGGGGAAGGACAGGAAAGGTGTAGAAGGAGGAAGAGGGACAGGAAGAGAGGTAAGAGGAAGAGGAGGAAGGAGAGGAACAGGTGTAGGAGTAAGAGGAGGAAGAGGCATTAAGAACACGTATAGCACCTTCCCCACCATCCTCATTAGCACCGTCACCAGGGGGGCAGAGTTGGGTTGACCTCTGTCCAGGTAACACGATGAACACCTGTTGATACCTGTCCAGAGCTTGATGAGGCGAGGACTCCGGGAACTATAGTGAAGGTGATAGTGAGGGGTGTCTGTGGTGGTGGTGATAGTGAGGTGTGTCTGTGGTGGTGGTGATAGTGAGGTGTGTCTGTGGTGGTGGTGATAGTGAGGTGTGTCTGTGGTGGTGGTGATAGTGAGGTGTGTCTGTGGTGGTGGTGATAGTGAGGTGTGTCTGTGGTGGTGGTGATAGTGAGGTGTGTCTGTGGTGGTGGTGATAGTGAGGTGTGTCTGTGGTGGTGGTGGTGATAGTGAGGTGTGTCTGCGGTGGTGATAATGAAGAAGAAACACGATTAAAAGGAAAAACAAATAAATAAAATAACCTACAAAACTAAAATTCACAACACAACACACACACACACACACACACCCTCGCCACCTCCTGCAGTCCCCCACCCAACTCGCGCAGTCCGCCACTACAATAAAATTCAGCCCATAAGAGCCCGCACCGATAGATATAAGAACAGCACCATCCCATCTATTGTTAAAATAATAAACAACTCCTGATTTATGTACTGTACAGCCCTGTACATGTATTCAATGCATATTATATCATTATGTCTAAATCAAATGCAAGTCTGTATATTTTCAGCCACCGGCTGCAACTCTATTAATAAACCGTTTATTATTATCATTATTATTATTATTACACACACAGAAAGCTATACTTCCGTGTGTTTAAATATGCCTGTTTTGATACGAATGGAGGTGGCGTTGTATTGAAGAAAGGAGGGGAAGGAGAGGAGGGGTGGAGGAGGGGAGAGGGGGGAGGGAAGAGCCACCATTAACGCCACAAACAACGCTGTTTTTTGGCGTAACATTTCCCGTGATCTGAGAGACCCACTACCACCACTGCCCCTCTCACACCCCCCACAGTACTAACCCCCCACCCCTCAGTACAACCCCCTCCCCCCCTCACAAGTAAAGGTAACGCTCACTACTTTAAGAAATTACGATTGTGTGTGTGTGTGTGTGTATGGAGACCCGTAACTACACACACATCAGTACTACCTCTACAGAACCACATTAATGACAACAATCTCCAACACACTCCAACACTCGTCTCCACCACTCCTCCAACACACCAACACCGTTCGTATCCTCTACTGAATCCTTGGGTGAATTCTACAGTGTAATCTGGGTAATTTTTCTCAAGGTTTTAATCCCAAGAATATGCAAAAAATTCCTTGATCGCGTATTATATTTTATCATTTTTATACATACATACATACATACATACATACATACATACATACATACATACATACATACCTGTGTGTTTGAGGTGAGGATCCAGCTGTTGTCTTCATTACGTTAATCACCTCACCTGTACGCACCTTAGATAGATAATGAACGTTGCCATTACACGCTCCCACTACTAGGCTAATGAGTCAACAGGTAATGATGATGATGATGATGATGATTGTTAGGTTAACTTAATGATCTATTGGGAGACTTAGTTATGAGGTGACTAGCACGCACGCACGCACGCACGCACGCACGCACACACTTACATCTGACACAATCTTCGCATTATTTCCCACGGTATTGAGGCCAGGAAAAGTGAGTGAGTGAGTGAGTGAGCAAGTGAGTGAGTGAGTGAGTGAGTGAGTGAGCGAGGACAGAATCAAGGTAAATATTTCTCTTCTTCCTTATTGCTTGTCTATCTCTACCTGGGCGTCAATTCTCAGAGATACGTAGGTTAAAATGTTTTCATCATTAACTACAAAGATGTAATGAGACTCTACCTTTAAATACGACCTCTTAAACACCATTTACGAGTGATTCAATCGTTCATTAAGCAAGGAACATAACACCTCAATCATGGCTCCGTGTTCGTTCATCTCATACCTACACTTAAACGTAATCTAGAACGTAATTACCAGATGCACTAAAGGCGTAAAGAATGATTTCACATACAGCCAACGATTCGTCACGGGCGGTGCGGATACAGCACACTGCAGACTTAAACCTTCATGTACCCAAGGCCGCGTGACCGACACTGCACTTGACCGGCTTTATTCTCCTCGTTAGTACCTGCAGCTGTTACCTTGGTCTAATCAAAACATTTTCAACAGGTAACATTAAATGTTCATAGAGGTGAAGTGTATTGACAGAATTCCATGCACCCCGCTTTGAGAGAGAGAGAGAGAGAGAGAGAGAGAGAGAGAGAGAGTGAGTCTACGGTTCAGTACTCGGCCTGCCCAAAAGTCCTATCTCTCACACACCTGCTTCACTCGAGTCCAACACCTGACACCCGACCATACTGAGACCCCCCCTAAGGTTATGTAAACACAGCCTCGCCATCATTGTTGTTCTATAGAAGAAACACAAAACAACATTCTCTTCGCCCTTACCCTCCTCCTCCTCTCCACCCTCACCCTCCTCCTCCTCTCCACCCTCATCATCCACCCTTCTACTCCCCCTCCACTCCATCTTTATCCTCTTCTCTTTCTCTACCGTCTTTTCTCCCTTCCTCCTCCCCGTTCCGTTATCTCCCCTTTTCCTTCCACTCACCCTCCTCTTCACCTCCCTTATTCTCTCTCTCCCTCTCTTTGCTCTTCGACATCCTGCCTACCTCTCATGCCACCTCTCCTCCTCTTTCTCTCCCTCCAT
Source organism: Homarus americanus (assembly GCF_018991925.1). Classification (NCBI taxonomy): domain Eukaryota; kingdom Metazoa; phylum Arthropoda; class Malacostraca; order Decapoda; family Nephropidae; genus Homarus; species Homarus americanus. Next base: position 58,770 of record NW_024737697.1, read on the forward strand.
CTCTTTCACTTCCTTCTATTCATCACTCCTCTTACCGCTTCTGCCCCCCTCTCTTTCTTTTCTCGCTCTTCCAAATCCCTCAACTTCTCACCTATTTCCCTCCTTCTCCCACCACCCTCCACACCTCTCCTCCCAACCCCCATCCTCCACCCACCACCCTCTCCACACCTCTCCCTCCCACCCCCCCTTTTCCTTTGTCCAGCAAGTTGTTGATACACAGTCTGATAACACAGTCCCTCGCCCGCCACTCATCATGGTACAGTAAACTCACCTGCTCGTACCTTCACTAATTAAGTGTGTTCCCCTTACCTGGTGATATTATAATGGATCCTCAATGGTCCGTAAGTGAACAACAACAACAACAACAACAACAACAACAATAATAATAATAACAATAACAACACCAATAATAATAATAATAATAATAATAATAACAACAACAATAATAATAATAATAACAACAATAAAACAATAGCAAAAATAATAATAATTAATTTAAGATAAAATAACCTCAATAATTGGCTCTCGTTACGACATAAAGACAAAGATTCTCAAAGGTTCATAAGTTAACTTTTCACCAAACCGGAAATGTAACAACACATCTGATTGGTTCACTTAAACGACGGTACTAATATGTTTAGGTTAAATACGTGTTCACATCTCCAGTAAAGGGTGAAGAACTTAACGTAAGTCATTTTTGAGAATGAATAAATGTGCCGTATCTTAAGTGACTCGGTTATTTGCGTTATTAAATCTTAAGTTGACGGAAAAACTAACGTAAGATCTTTTGTGGCTGCATCTTTTGAGTCGTTATTACATGAACCGGTTATATGCCTCTAAAGTATCCAGGTAGGGAAGGAAATTATCGTAAGAGTGTGTGTGTGTGTGTGTGTGTGTGTGTGTAATAATAATAATAATAATAATAATAATAATTAACGGTTTATTGAAAGAGCATGGCAGCCGGAAGGCTGAAAATATACAATTACATAATTGGGGAATGGGTTTCTTGATTTACAAAGTGTGTGTTTGTGTGTGTGTGTGTGTGTGTGTGTGTGAATCCTGACTCTCATGTGCTGGTCGCTATAGGGATAAGATCGATGAGGTATCCGGCCACACACTAAGACCAAAGTGGGTGTGTAAGGGGGGGAGAAAGGGTGTGAGTGGGAAGAGTGGAAGTAAATTTGGATGTATGGAATAGAGAGGTGAGTGTGGGAGGGGAAAGTGGGTGAACAGTGGAAATGTGTGGGAAGAGTGAGTGTGGGAGAGGAATGTAGGTATACGCTTAGTAAACTCTCTCCTGAAGAATATAAGGATACACTCGTTTTCTCTAGTTCCTCCCTAACATCACAGAAAACGGACACACTCCTCGATCAGAGAAAATGGATCTCTTACAAGGGGTAACTCTTATAAAGACCTTATTTCCCCCTGAAATAACAGGCACTCCACACAAACAGATGACGATAAGTGTTACATAAATAATAATGTAACAAAAATAACAAGACAGAGATTACAATGCAGCTGTGACACAATGAACGGTAGTAATATGTATAATGTATACTTAGCGTTACCTTGTACACTAATGGGAAAATTGGTCACTTGTACTTACCTGTATCTGATACATAGAACCACCATCACAGGGCGAGAGGGACATATGCAACACATACCTGCAAGGACAATAAAAATTAATTAATATTTATAGGTGAATAAATAATGATAAGCTATAAAAATTCTAACAGTTTAACAGGTCAGTCAGTCAGTCAGTCAGTCAGTCAGTCAGCGAGAGAGAGAGAGAGAGAGAGAGAGAGAGAGAGAGAGAGAGAGAATTAATCTGCCGCCTCCCCCCAACATTTCATCAGTTACTCCCTCTAGACAGCGACAACATCTGTTTTCTTTAGTGGCGACGTTGTGTTTACCTCGCCGGGCCGGTCAGCTGACGGACGCGAAGGTTATATTGGGTTAGGTTAGGTTTATCGATAAAATAAATGTTATATCAATTTTAAACTACGAAAAAAAAAAACAATCATAACAAATAAATACAATAATATCAACCATGGTAACAAAAACATCACAATAAAACTCACAAGAGCGACAATAACAATAACAACCACCACCACAATAACATACCACAGATGACTCGCCTCCGGACACTTAACAACCCGTGCGTGGCGTCACAGTAGCAACACTGAACTACCCTGATGTTGCAACTACAGTTAATGACGCATTTATTCTCTCATAAAAGTATACAAACGCCATTAACTAGAATATTTCAGTAATAATTTGCCTCGTGTGTATGTATGTGTGTGTGTGTGTGTGTGTGTGTATGAAAACTAGCCCACCTAACCTAACCTAACCTAAACTAAACCAAACCTAACCTAACCTCACACGCAGTCTCTTTCACTCTCTCGCCTCTGTTGCAATCCACGCTTCTTATTGTCATTAAAAACAAAATACCAGTGTTAAAACCGAAGTTACCATCCCGCAAGGTATTAAAACACAAGACACTTTAACACCCACAAGTATATTACACCCATTACACCCATTACACACACCCACCAACACGTCTTTTGTATCCGCGCATGACCACACCTTCATGGGAGCCGACCGTCCATGCCTGGTTTTATGGGGGCATTGCATGACAGACAGACAGACAGACAGACATGCAATGATTCCTGTACCTCTTACTTGTGCTAGTTAGTGGGGGAGGGGGGGGGGTTATTACGTCATTATGTATCAACCAATCGTAACCAGGGTCTCATAAGATGCGAGTAATTCATGAACCAATCACATGACGAGGTGAAATTAGATAACCAATCCCGACTATGGTTTTCAAAGTGATACGGAACTTCAATAACCAATCAGGCACTTAACCCAATTTAACATGAGTAAGTCGGGCGGTCATTGGCTGTACTGCTCGGTGGAGGAAGTGGAGTTGTGTGTGGCCTGCGATTGGTCAATACGTTGCCTGGTTTTCCGACACGAATGACCACACACAGGTGTATTAGGTTCATATCCTAATAGGCACCAGCCCTAATAGGATCCAATGATAAATATGATCCTCTTTTAATGGTTTGTTTAGGTTAGGTTAGGTTAGGTTAGGTTAGGTTAGGTGACTAATAGGACTAGATCCCATTTGACCTTTACCATTCAGTATTTGACCTTCCTATCCTCTTCCCCAACACCACACTACACCATACATTACCTATCCCCTATTGCCCCTTTATCGTAATATTTAGCACAGGTAAACTAAAGGAAATATCGTAATATCTACTGTAACAATACACAGGTAAATATACAATAACCAACAATAGACTAATTACTCACAAGGTAAACTATAAAAGGTAAATCATTGCCATATACAAGTAAGAGCTTAATGTAGGCCCTACATCACCTGATGGGGTACTTCAGAATGTGTCCCCCGGTGAGAGAGAGAGAGAGAGAGAGAGAGAGAGAGAGACCACACGTACTTCAGGATTATAACTGACCTCTGTGTGTGTGTGTGTGCGTGTATGTGTGTGTGTGCTGTAAGTAAAATTATAACGTTTACATGTCTCGTTTATGCTAAATTCTCTAATAGTGATGTTGGCGGCGGGACATACACACAAGTAGGTCACACACACACACACACACACACACACACACACGAGGTTCCTAACTGTAACTCTTGTGACGTGAGTGGACGCCGCTGGACACCCGGGACCTAGGCTGGTGGAAGGCAGGAATGGGAGCACACACACACACACACACACACGGCTAGGTAAGCGCGGCCCCGTATTCACACACAAGTTCCTGAGGCGACCAAACAGATGACCACTACATTGCCTCCTCCTCCGCCTCCTACACTACCCAACACCCCCCCCCCACACCCACACCCACACCCACAATACTCTACCCAACCACTCCTACATTTACATAACTCCTAAAACAACTTAACCCGACCCTGGTATACGATGAATCATTTGTTGTTGTTTTAGCGCTGACCCCTTGTGCAGGAGTGGAGAGGAGGGGGGGGGGTGACCTGTGCCAAGAGGGAGGAAGGGGAGTTAAGAATGCTTATCATGGTCGCGACTGTTGTTTTGATTATACAGTGTAAACATTAACACAAGTATTATTTTATTACGTGGAATTAACAGGTCCTTCCAGCGGCCTTGTCGACAGATGGGCGGTGGCTGGAGGGGCGGGACTCAGACTTTTGATAAAATTGTTTGATCATCCCCTCCCTCCCTACCCCCACACCCCCCCCAACAAAACCCCACCTACCCCTACCTGACCGAGGGTGGGAAATGTGTGCCTAGGTGACCCTGACCGCAATACTCCCACCCTCTTAATCGTCTCACCTGCCCACACGACCACAACACCAACTCCACCCACCTCCACGCCCACTAATTCCACACCTCACGCCCCTGAAACTACTACCCCCCCCCCCTCTCTCTCTCTCTGTAGACGAACAGAAGATCAAATCAACAACTTCCCTTCAGAACAATACACTCATTGGATCACCTGAAGATTAGCCACTCTAGCTTTACTTCACGTGATGATTAAACACCCTCAAGTTACCTGACCTGTAGGTTAGGTTTGGTTAGGTTAAGTTAATTAGGACAGGATAGGTTAATTAAGACATATTAGGCCAGGTTAGTGTTACTGTGGTCAAACTTAAGGGGGGGGGGATAAACTGGTTAATCTAATATCCAGGTAATTTCACCCATTACCTCATTAACAACACTTAACAGCGCCTCAAACTCATCACCTGCCAGACACGGTCGTCCAGGTGTGTACAACAGATGTGGCAGGTGATGATTAATGGCTCTCATGTGCCTTCAGTCCATGACCTACACCACCACCACCACAACCACCATCTCGCTACCACACACCACCACCACCATCTCGCTACCACACACCACCACCACCATCTCGCTACCACACACCACCACCGCAATCACCACCACAATCATCTCGCTACCTCAACGCATAAATATACAGGTAATCTAATCTTACCTGATGACCATACAGGTAACCATTACAAACTACTAAGTATTAATTAATAATAGTCATGAACGCTGACCACAACAATCACATAGCCACTACCACAATCACCTGAAACTTCCTTACCTGTGCGCCATACTAATTAACTCTCATACAGGTAAACCCCAGCAAAATCCAGGTAAAGGTGTTGCCTCCAAACCTATATACTGTAATTAGTGACAGGTAAAGGTGTTGCCTCCAATTAACCTGTAGCTCTGCCAATACATCGACCCCAATCAATAACTTCAAAAATTTACGACCTGCAAAAACTTACGACCTACAAAAACGCGTTGACGCTGGTCATTAGTTGCCGTCATGAGTCTTGTTAATTGTACCGGTGTGACCTAATTAACTAGTTATAGGTAATTAGTGTCATTATAACATTATCACCACAACAACAACACTCACCACCACCATCACTACAACAACAACAACCACCACCACAACAACAACAACAACAACACTCACCACCACCATCACTACAACAACAACAACCACCACCACAACAACATTGAACTCTTTAGCAACTCGTCCTCACATGTGCCTTACCTAATTACTGTCATTAATCTCATTTAATTAATCGACATCAACTAATTAATCAGGAGAACCACAACCAATTACGTAATTTAAGGTCACGTGATGAATACCTAGCACCCACCCCTGGGTTTATTTCACCTCATGATTAATCAAATACGCGAATGCTACCTGGTTGAGTTAGGTTAGGTGTGGATGGACAGGTGTGTGGGCAGACAGGTGTGTGTGTGGAGGAACAGATGTGTATAGACGGAGGTTTGTATATGTGTAGACAGGCTAGACAGGTGTATGTGGACAGGTAGACAGCACTAACAGAACCAGCCCACCGCTACACAACACCCAGCGTCAGTAGCCCCAGGTAGCTACACACGGCGGCTCAGGGTCTAAACTCCAGGCTGAGACTCACAAGCTGGCTGCCTCAGGACGTGACGGCCCTCATCCTCCTCGTAGCCGCCGTCGGGAGAAACAATAAACACTCCTACGTGTACCTGCAGGAAGGGTGGAGATAACACATGGCCTGGGAGCGGGGTGAAGGGTAGGGGATGAAGGGAGGGGGTGAAGGAGGGGGGTGAAGGGGAGAGAGGAGTTGAGGGGGTAACTAATGGTTAACGTCTTCCGTGGGCCCGTGCAAACGCCTGACTGTTCTCGGCCAACCACCACCACTAATACTACTACAGGTAGCCCTTGTCCCCCCACTAATCTTTTGGCCGTAGTTCCTGTAATCATGGTCGCACACAACCCCCCTCCCTGGCCATGTTGTTATAGTTTTTGCGAGAGGTGACACTACACCCAAACTAACCCACAAAGGACAATAACTACCAATTTCTTTTTGACGCCTGACACCTTGAACAACAATTGACCCAAAGCTAACTGAACTTTGACCTCCTCCTGTGACCTCAACCCCCACCCTCCCAAGACGACAGTGAACCCCCACGACACGCCTCCCTTCCCTCAAGTAACGGCCAATTCTGAACAGACTTCCCTCCTTCCTTCCCCCTTCCTTACCCCTCCCTTCTTACTCCCTCTTTCCCTCAAGTAACGGCCAAGTTGAACTCACATCCCCTCTCTTTAGGGAAAAAAAACTCTAACCTCCCACATTAATAAGAGCTGGAAAACTTACCCCAGGCTGAGAAAGATTTCCTCAGTTATCCCTTAAAAAGAAGCGCCCGATTTCTATGAGATCTTCCGGCAGCATTGAGACGCCAGCCAGCCACTTGACAAACGGCGAATGGTTAGGTTAGGTTTAGGTTTAGGTTTAGGTATAGGTTTAGGTTAGGTTTAGGGTTAGGTTAGGTTAGGTTTAGGTTAGGTATAGGTATAGGTTAGGTTTAGGTTTAGGTTAGGTTTAGGTTGGGAGAAGAAACCAACCTTGAAAGAATGATTTTATTCTTTTTTTTATATTTGAGTGAACAGTTACGTAAGCGCCATTAGTTGAATAGGCGGAAGTGACGTAAGGGAAGAGAAGAGATATGTTTTATCTACAATGAACGGGTGTGTGTGTGTGTGTGTGTGTGTGTAATAGATTCATCCTCATTCACTCACTGAACAGACAGCCTCCCTCTACCTGATACTAATGACAGCCTTACCTACCTACACCTCACCTCCAGCCTACACACACATACAAACCCCAAGAAAGTGTTGACAGAGAGACAACAAGTATATTATGAAGATCTGAAAAGTCTGACAAATAAACCAATCAGATTCAAGTCTTATTTTAGGTTAGGTATCAAATTACTACACATCAGACGTTCTCGTAGTATTTAATTAAAGTCTTTGTCACATATAAATTTAAGTCTTTTGAGTCTTTGTATGATATAAATTCAGTCTTTTTATAGTATATAATTAGAGAGTCTTATGAGCCTTCGTCTGATATTAAATTAGCCAAAGTCTTCGTTTTTTTTTTCGTAATATAATCAAATTTAAGTCTTTTGTTTTCCCATGACATGACGCAACAAGCTGGGGGGAAGTCTTACCACACACGTCTTAAGACAGATTTAAGAGAGAGAGAGTTTACCCCAACTGACTCCTCCTCTCCTCCAACTCACTCTCTTTCTCTCTCCTCTATCCTCCTGTGTAAATCCCCCCACCTTTTCCTTCCCTCCTATGTATATAACCCTTTTTCCCCTCCTCCTCCCTCCTTCCCTCTCCTTCTCTCCTCTTCTGTACCTTATCCTTTCATCTCTTCCTCCCCATTTAACATCCCTTTCCTCTAGCTTCTCTCCCCCCTAGTATAACCCTTACTCCCCTCACCCCCTCTTCCCTCACCCCTCCAAGCAACACCACCACCACCACCACCACCGTTACCAACACACCGGAAATACTTACCTCAATTACCGCCCTTCCTCTCCCCCCCCCTCCTCCTCCTCCTCAACCACCACCCCTCTCCTCTACCCCCCACACCCACCACTAACCCCCACCTCTCCCCCCACACCCACCACTACCCCCCTCCTCTCCTCCCCCTTCCTCCACACAGGTGAGTCACCCTCACCAGTCCACTCCCACAGGTGCTTTATGAGTGAGGGAGGATCACTCTTCAGGTGAGGGAAGATTTAAAAATACTTCCTGGTTCTTGGAGAGATGCTGTTATGGGAGGAGGAGGAGGAAGAAGAATAAGAAGGAAGAGGAGTGAGATGAATAATAATAATAATAATAATAATAATAATAATAATAATAATAATAATAATAATAATAATAATAATAATAATAATAACAAAAATTAAAACAACAGCGAAACTAACAATAACAACACCACCCACCTGACTAATCAACCAACCAGGTAAGCGTTCCTAGTTACCTTCTTCCCATTTCCGGAGTCAACAGGTAAAGACAGACTCTCCCACACTACCTTATTACCTAATCCTCTCATTAAGTACACTCCTAGCGGAACACTTCCTTCGTCCGGCAGGTAACCCCCCCCCCTCTCTCTCTCCTTCCTCTATCATCCTTCCTTCTCTCCTTCTATCCTCCTTCCTTCCTCTCCAACTAACACTTATCCAACAAAAACATTATCCACCAGGTACAGTACAGTGTTACAAGCCTTCAGCCCTTCACCTCACCAAGATAGGGACCCAAACTCCAATAGACGATTGAAACTAACGGGACCTGTCACACCACGAAACCTCTCCCGGGAAACACATAAACAATCAGATCCCGTATCATTGCTATTGTAATCCCCCCAAAACAAAAGAACATCGGGAGACATTACCTTTTGAGTTTGTGGTATCTATACATTTGTTTGTTGATTAGTATAATGATCTTAATTGATGGTACAGGTGATTTTATTCAATTATTGGGTTGTTAATTCGTATTTTTGGGTCTAATTAATTGACATAAAGGTGAGAAGGATGATTGATGATTCGTGTGATATTAATTGAGGTCAGGTGAGGATAGGTTAGGGGAGGTTAGGTTAGGTGTTGTGATTTGGTTCATATCTGACTTATTTAATACCTGACTTATTTAATATCAAGGTCTTTTTCATCCAGGAGCCAGATGTGAGGTTTATGATTTATAACCCTGAAATTATATGTGGCAGCACGGACACACACACACACAGAGGAAAGTTAATGTTAAATAAAAAATAAAATAAGTATACATCTCATGCAGCTCAAATTGATCCCAGTCATAACTTAGCCTAACCTAACCCGACCTAACCTAACCTAACCAAACCTAACCTAACCAAGAAGACCAAGCCCCAATCTTAATGGGCCCTTTAAGATACGTAGATAAACATAACCTGAGGCCCATCAGACCAGGAGCACGTGACCAAACACTGACAGGTGAGCACAGGTGAACCAATACCAATGGTGAGTAACACACCTGTGGGAAAATCACCTTCATTATCTGTCATTACCTTTGTGTGTGTGTGTGTGTGTGTGTGTGTGTGTGTGTGTGTACGTGGAGTCAGGAGCGATCGTTTAGTTACGGTACAATATTATAATTCTCGACTGTGAACGCTGGCTTTGTCAGGTCAAGGCTGGGATGGGTTGGCTGGAGAATTATATCCCAGTTCATTGGGTTATTACAGTTACAACAGTAGTAAAGAAACACCATCTTTTTGTGAAGCTAATGTGAGTCTTCCTGTGTGTGTGTGTGTGTGTGTGTGTGAGTCTTCCTGTGTGTGCGTGTGTGTGTAGCGGCGGAGGTGAGAAGTACACCTACAGCTGACCAAACACCTCCACCCTCCAGCCCTCATAAGTCGTAAACAAACACTAGAGGTCCAGCCAGCTACCCTACACGACTCCTCTCCACCCAGTGTGAAGGGAAGAGTGTGACGGTATTGTAGAGGGGGAGAAAGAGGGAGGGAGGGAGGGAGAGAAAGAGGGAGGGAGGGAGAGAAAGAGGGAGGGAGGGAGAGAAAGAGAGAGGGAGGGAGGGAAGGTATGTCTAACCCTCACTATCACCACCATCACCATCACCAATTTTCAGTAATCACCAAGGCGTTGTACATCAATGGTTCATATTTGTCGCTACGCTCATCCATATTAGTTGTGCGTGGCCGTTTAGCATCTCTCTCTCTCTCTCTCTCCCCTTTAACCTACTCCCACTCAACCACGTCAGCAAGTTAGCCTCGTGTAAATGTCTCGCTGGATAATTCACAACCACGATATACAAATCAACTGAACCAAAACAAATCAACATTATCACGTCCAGTCACTCTCCTCTATTGAACTGTGAGGACGTATCTAACTGGTCAACTGTACCTATAGTTAACTGTCAGTAAAAATGGCGTTCAAACTGTCCTTAGACTGTATTGTAACTTGACTCGGGTTTGTAAAGTGATTCAATGTTCGAATCTTTGATAAATTTGGGTTCAGTTTGTGATATCGAACCCAGTTATGAATCTTACGAACCCCGGATATAGTGGTAAAGAAACCCGCCCATTTACAGTGTAGTTTCCGGTTATTTCAGCGGCCATATATTCTTAAAGAGAGGTTATATCAGATCCTCAATTAGGTCAAGTGTAGTTTCTGTGCTTTTCTGACGCCATATTTGCTTACAGGATCTTGAATTTGGAGAAGAATCTGACTTCCACACACAACCCCAACACGCAAAACCCCCCCACACAACACTCCCCCCACACACAACCCACCTACCTCCCACACACAGGTTACAAAAACATGTTATCTTAACTACTTGAGGCAGGAATGTAAATAAAGACCCCAAGATTCCGGTACAGCACAAGAGGTCAATGGTGCCTGACCTGACCCTGACTCATACCACCACCGTAATTACTACCAACAGGTGGAGAGGCGGAGTCGACCTGTTAAAATGATTACAAGGTTGATTATGTAATTAACATCACCTGTGTCAAGTCATCCGTCATCACGACATGGGCACGGGAGGGAGAAGAGAGAGTGTGTGTGTGTGTGTGTGTGTGTGTGTGTGTGTGTGTGTGTGTGTGTGTTACCTATATTCGTCTACACTTACATACTTATATAATTAGCCTCATTTTCTATACTTAATGCCCCCCGCCTCCCCCCACCCCACACATCGGTATATTTACACCCAAAACACCCAAACATTTAACTAATAATTCCCACCACTTACCACCCAGCAGTCACACCCACCACCTCATATCTAACGGGTGTCCAAGACCAACAGTTATCTACAATCACCTGTAATCACCCACACACACACCTTGTACCTCTCTCACCCACAACCTGACTACACCCAACAACTTACACCCAAATACACAAACTAACCCAATCGACTCTCTCATCTACACCCAAAAGAACACCCATTTTAACCATCGACATCCACCCACTCAGGTACACCACATCTTTGTAAATGGCGACTCAACTAGGGTCTTTCCTTACAAACGCTGACTGGACATTCAGAGAACCGCTATAATAACACCCCCCACCTACCCCCTCTCCCTCCTCCATCCCCTACCTCCTTCCTGCCCTCCTCTTTCCTGCTACCCCCCTACCCCTCTCCTCCTCCATCCCCCCCCTACCTCCTTCCCTACTCCTCCCCTCCTTCCTGCTACCCCCCTACCCCTCTCCCTCCTCCATCCCCACTACCTCCTTCCTGCTACCCCCCCTTACCCCCTTCTCCTCCCCTCCTCCCCGAACTCTATCATTTGCCCAACATAGACCCAGCCGCCCCCCCACAGTACCATCAGTGGCTGTTAATATTTCAGGTACAGCAAACAATTAGGTTACAGGAAACAATTAGGTGTCGTTGTTGTTGTTTGTTATTGGTATTATATTGGGTAATCTAATTATAAACCAAGGTTATTAAGCACACACACACACACACACACACACACACACACACACACACACACACACACACACACACACACACACACACACACACACACACGCACACACACGCACACACACACACACACACACACACACACACACACACACATATGGCACATATTTGGTGATGTTTATGGCACCTAAATTAGCTAAATGGTGTTACGTCTTTATTAAAGATCAACAGAGATAACGTGTTGTCTGTCTCTCTCTCTCTCTCTCTCTCTCTCATGAGTCCGTATCCACACCTACGAACACGTCTATGCCTGTAATCCGGATTCACCGCTGACGAACACCTCCTCACCTCACCTCACCTCCACCTCGTTCTACAGTACCAGAATAATACGTTTAAATCTCTACATTAGTTAGGAGTGGGGTGGGGTGTGTGTCACCAGCCACTCAGGTGTGTGTGTGTCTGGCCTCAGGTGCGTGTTTGGCCTCAGGTGTGCGTGTGTCCTGGCCTTAGGTGCGTGTGTTTGTGGCCTCAGGTGTGCGTGTCTCTGGCCTCAGGTGCGTGTGTTTGGCCTTCCTAGTGCGTGTGTTTTGGCCTCAGGTGTGTGTGTCTGGCTTCAAGTGCGTGTGTCTGGCCTCAGGTGCGTGTGTTTGGCCTCAGGTGTGCGTGTGTCTGGCCTCAGGTGCGTGTGTTTGGCCTCAGGTGTGCGTGTGTCTGGCCTCAGGTGCGTGTGTTTGGCCTCAGGTGCGTGTGTTTGGCCTCAGGTGTGTGTGTCTGGCCTCAGGTGCGTGTGTCTGGCCTCAGGTGCGTGTGTCTGGCCTCAGAGGTGTGTGTGTGTCACCCAACTCGTAACACCTATGACAGGAGCAGCGACCCCCAGCACACCTTTAAAACATGCAGGGAGGAAGGGAGGGAGGGTGGCTCTACTGATCTGCCAGTCACGCTGAGACGCCCTACGTTCACTCCAAGCCCTTCCTCCCACCACCCCACTGTAGCCAATGATAACCCATACAGATCCTCCAAGTCTAGTTCTGATTGGCTAGCAAGTTGTCATTACTCCCTAACCCCACATTATAGAACACCATTTAATTGTTTATCTCTAGGGATAATAATTGTGCTTTAAGTTAATGGTTTAATCTTACTTCCGGGTTTAAATGTCCAGGAAGTGAAAATTTTAATACGGCCTCGAGCGGTTTTCGTTTCGCTTCACTCGGATTAATTCCTGAAAGGTTTATAATCCGAGTCTGCCATGGAATAGGTTTGGTTAGGTTAGGTCAGGTTAGGTTAGGTTATACTAGGATTATATTGGATTAGGTTAGACAGATGTTGTTAGGTTGGGTAGGTAGACAGAGTAATGACAGTAGTGGTGATTACAGTGGTACAGTAAATGGCGGTGTTACAGTGGTCAAATATTACATTACCACCATCACTGTAACACCACACACATTATTATTACACAAGAGAAGAAAGTGTGTGTGTGTGTGTGTGTGTGTGTGTGTGTAAGTACATGCATAGGAGCGTACGTGCGTGTCTTTGTATGTGTGTATGTGTGTTTCTGTCAATGCCTATGGTAACACACACACACACACACACACACACACACACACACACACACACACACACACAACCACACCCTCACACAACCACACCCTCACACACATGAACAGTGCCCTTGTGTCCCACCTTCTCCACCTGCCATCATCTGTCAGCCACACTTCCTCCGCCACACTACCTACAACCATTGGGTGCTGCTGGCTCACCTGAACAGAATCTCCCCCAGTTTATTTCACCTTATGAGTAACCTAACCTAACCTAACCTAACCTAACCTAAACTAACCTAAACTAACCTAACCTAACCTAGCCTAACTAACCTAAGCTAACCTCAACTACCCTAACCTACCTAACCTACCTAAACTGCCCTAACTACCCTAACCCCTAACCTAAACTACCTAAACTAACCTAACCTAACCTAACCTAACCTAACCTAACCTAAACTAACCTAAACTACCCTAAACTACCCTAACCTACCCTAACCTACCCTAACGCTTCTTCAAGATGACCTGACCACTTAGCTCACCTGGCTCACTACTCCCTGGACTACCTGGCCTACTAAAGACCTATATCACCACCTGGTCAAGTCCATGACCAGTTGAGCGTGGGTTAGGAGGGAAGGAGTGTAGGTTAGGAGGAAGGAGCGTGGGTTAGGATGGGGAGTGGGTTAAGAGGAAGGAACGTGGGTTAAAGGAATGTTGGTTAGGATGGGGCGTTGGTTAAGAAGAAGGAACGTGGGTTAAATGAACGTGGATTAGGATGGGGCGTGGGTTAAGAAGAAGGAACGTGGGTTAAAGGAGAGTGGGTTAGGATAGGGCGTGGGTTAAGAGGAAAGGGGGTGTACATATATAGTAAAGTAAACATTAGAATCATCTCTCACCAGTGTACAGCTGTTGGATGATGATGATGATAATAATAACAACACAAGCAACAATAATAATAACATCAACAACAACAAGTTACAACCACACATGAAACACAAACAAACAAACACAGAACAAATAAACACATCACAACAAAGACACACAACAAATAAAACACTGACGTCACCATGGCAACAGACTATTCCCAGTGCGTCTAAATATTTTTATGAATAATAATGAGTATGCAAATGAGGACCAACAAGGGAGTTATACTGAAGAACTAGACTCTGGAAATGACTGTATGTAAAGTGGGTAGGTTAGGTTAGGTTAGTGGAATAATCACCCTTCCTTCATCTTCCTTCCTTCCTTCCTTCCTCCATCTCCCTCCCTAGTCCTTCCCTCCACTTTCCTTCTCTCCTTCGATCATTTCCTCTCCCCTCTTCTTATTTCTTCCTCCTCCTCCTCCTTCTTCTTCTCCTCTCTCCCTTTCTACTCTCACCTACCTCACCCCTCCTCCTGCTCACCAGACAGACCAGTTTGACCGCCTTCACTTCAACACACACACGTGGCAGTAACCGCTAGTCGCCTAGATAAAGGTGTAAGTTCACGCCTGTGTGTGTGTGTGTGTGTGTGAGAGAGAGACAATATAAACAGTTCAGTACTAGGGGGGTCAGGTCAGGAAGCACTCCGTCAGCAGTGGGAGGTGAATGTTGTGTGACATCAACAAAACTTCCTTGTTTCCTCCCTCCCTCATCAGGTGAAATAATGTAGGGTATCTAATGTTCACTTGATCCTGAATTAATGCACACACACACACACACACACACACACACACACACACACACACACACACACACACACACACACACACCTCTAAACAAACACAGTGGTGATGTCTTTGTTGTGTTCACTATACCCAGTCATGCCTACCGTGTATTTGTTGTTGTTGTTGTTATTTTTGTTGTTGTTTACACACTTGAACAACAACAACAACAACAACAGCCTTTCAACATGTATACAGAATCAGTCCAAACAATAACTATTAAAAACTTAAGCTATAAATGTCTTTTGTTATTCTTGAGTTGAGTGTGTGTGTGTGTGAGTGTGTGTGTGTACAGCTCCATTACTTATTAGAGCCGTAGATAAGAAGGTTCACCACAGAGCCACTAAGAGGAGGAGGGTTAATGGTGCACCTCTCTTTATGATAGTTGTTGTAAAGTTTGGTGCAGTCGATGTGCTCCTCGATACTACCACCTGACACCCCCCCCCCCCCTCCTCACTCTTTATCTGCCCCCTCCTCTCCCCCTCCCCACCCTCTTCTTCCTCCTCCTCCTCTTCCTTCCCCTCCTCTTCTTCTTCCTAAACCTCAAGCCCTTAAACCCTCAACACTCCTGCCCTTCGACTCTTCTCTCCCCCTCCTCCCCTCCTCACCCCCTACATGCATTCGGGCCCTTTACACTATCCACACCAGCCCTCAACACTGTCACCCATTCCCTCTCCCCATCCCATCCCTACGTTCCCCTACACACACCACACCTTTATCTCCCCCCCACACCCCCCCCCTCCCCACCCCCTCCCTTCACCCCACGCGCCAGCAGCCGATCAGCACCACTTTCTCATTGAGTAAATCGTATTACTCCCCCACCCCTTTACCCCCCCGTCACCCCCCCTTCCAGAGTGGTGTCGGATCACCCCCTCACCCCCTTCCAGGAGTGGTGTCCGGATAGTGTGTTGACCAAGTTGTAAATATATTTTAATACATAATTTCAGACAGGGCGGCAAGGGAGGAGGAGGAGGAGGAGGAGACCTCTACTATAAATGGTGTTTTATTGAACCTATTTCTGACAGGAGTAAGTACACACACACACACACACACACACACACACAGAGGCGTAATCTTGTTATTCCTACACCTCTCAAGTAGGCCACATCACACACGTCACTGACCTGTAGTGTGTGTGTGTGTGTGTGTGTGTGTGTCTCATGCCCTTCCTGCCACACCCAGTCTACAGTCACACCCTCGCACACCCGACCCACAGCATCACACACACACACACACACACACACACACACACACACACACACACACACACACACACACCTTCATCAGTCACCTCACTTCACCTACAAGAGACGATCATCAAGGAGTTTGTGAGTTTATTAATATATTGTATTAGTAATTATCCCAGACTTAAGAGAAAATAGGAATAAATGAAGGAGATAATTGAAGTGAGAGAATTATTAAGTAAATATATAAGTAGAGAAATAAATAAAATTGTGAATAGATTGATTTTTTATTTAGTGGAATTCTGTCTGTCTGTCTGTCTGTCTGTCTGTCTCCATTCACCCCCGGCTATCTATCTATCTATCTATCTATCTACCCACACTATTACACAAAGCCTCAGACACCACTCCATTGCACACACACTATTGCAAGCTAGTGTGACCGTGTTGCAGAAGGTGTGACACTCTTCAGTAGTAGGTCACACCTTGCAGCTCACCGCCACACAGGTAGATAATTGGCAGGTAATAGCCAATTCCCTCTTGCGTCAGACAGACTCATTTTCTCAACCCAATTTGGACAACTGTAATTGTGTTTGTTTGGTTGTTATGTTATGTGGGTGGATGAGACGTATATTTTAGCGTTATGTCCTAGGGCTGGTTATCCTAGCGCTGTATATCCTATCGCTGTATATCCTAGCGCTGTATATCCTAGCGCTGGTTATCCTAGCGCTGTATATCCTAGCGCTGTATATCCTAGCGCTGTATATCCTAGCGCTGTATATCCTAGCGCTGTATATCCTAGCGCTGTATATCCTAGCGCTGTATATCCTAGCGCTGTATATCCTAGCGCTGTATATCCTAGCGCTGTATATCCTAGCGCTGTATATCCTAGCACTGTATATCCTAGCACTGTATATCCTAGCGCTGTATATCCTAGCGCTGTATAATATATCCTAGCCTTAATAATACATCTCAGCAGTAGATATATCCTAGCATTTTTACTCCCAGCACTGGACACACCCTAGCACTAATATCCCAGCATGAGACAGCTAAGACACCCAGCACTAATGGCACTGGTGCTAGGTGCCGGCTGGGTCTGGGCACCGCGCGAGTGACACACAGGTGGATGGGTGACCGTTACTCTGGGTGACCGTTACTCTGAGTGACCGTTACTCTGAATGACCGTTACTCTGAGTGACCGTTACTCTGGGTGACCGTTACTCCTGCCTATAATTCATTAAGTGAGTGAGAGTGTCCGAGAGGTGTGGGGGAAGAAGTGAGTGAGAGGAATCAGAATCTCTCTCTCTCTCTCTCTCTCTCTCTCTCTCTCTCTCTCTCTCTCTCTCTCTCTCTCTCTCTGACCATCACCATCGCCTAGCATTTCCTCATATTAAGGTACAACAGGTGACTATATTAACAGGCGTGTTATAGAGAGGTGTATAATGTTAACTCTTATAAGGAAATATATAATTGTTATTTTGATTATATCATGTGTGTGTTATTCTCATTCAAGTGTGTAGTGTGTAGTGTAGTGTGAAGTGTAAAGTGTGTAGTGTAAAGTGTGTAGTGTAGTGTAGTGTGTAGTGTAGTGTGTAGTGTGTAGTGTAGTGTGTAGTGTAGTGTGTAGTGTAGTGTGTAGTGTAGTGTGTAGTCTAGTGTGAAGTGTAAAGTGTGTAGTGTAAAAATTGTGTAGTGTGTTTGTAGTGTAATGTGTTGTGTAGTGTAATGTGTAGTGTAGTGTAAAGTGTGTAGTGTAAAGTGTGTAGTGTAAAGTGTGTAGTGTGTAGTGTGTAGTGTAGTGTGTAGTGTAGTGTGTAGTGTAAAGTGTGTAGTGTAGTGTGTAGTGTAGTGTAGTGTGTAGTGTAGTGTGTAGTGTAGTGTAAAGTGTGTAGTGTGTGTGTAGTGTAGTGTGTAGTGTAGTGTGTAGTGTAGTGTGTAGTGTAAAGTGTGTAGTGTAGGGTGATTAAAGTTTGGTGACAGGAAGAGGGACAAGGGGGGGCAACACCTGGTCACACACACACACACACACACACACACACACACACACACACACACACACACACCAGGAAGGTGGCCTCATTCCCCCAAGGTGACTCACTCAACACACTAATCGGTCACGGTCACCCATAACACCACACCATTTTTTTTTTGGCCACACTATTGAGAAATGAAGAGTGTAAAAACTCACTTCCATCTCAGATACAGACCACAGGTAGGTTAGGTTAGGTTAGGTTAGGTTTCACTTCCACCGGAGACGATGACCACAGGTAGGTATTAAGATTAACCTGTGTAATTAGCTCTGTGGTAACAGGTAGATTCTTAAACCATCATCCTCAAGGGGTTAAACCATTATCTTTAAGAGGTTAAACACTTGTCAATTTTGTCAAAGTTGGTGTTTTAACCCTAAGAGGACGATGGTTTAACCCTTTGAGGACTACCCCAACGACACAGGCCATTAAAACACCTGTATCTCATTCTGTAATTAAACTCCCATAAGGTAAACCAATAACACCTGCATAAAATAAAAAATAAAATAAAAACATTCCCATAATTCTACCTTCAGTGTCAATCAATCACCTGTTTAATACCTGGGCATGATCTAATTAACCCCCTTTTTTTCATGGATCACCTGAAGATTAACCTCACTCCAGTATATTTCATCTGATGATTAAACACACAAACACTATACCTCAAGCGTTGGGTAAGGTCAGGAGAGGTTAGGTGTAGGTTATGGTAGGTTAGGTGTAGGTTAGGGTAGGTTAGGTTAGATTAGGTGTAGGTTATGGTAGGTTAGGTAAGCAAAAGGAAGGTTAAATCTTAAGACAAAGGCAGTTGGGGGGGGGGATAATCTTCATGTGATCTCTTTATCCAATTACTCCCAAACATCGGTTCAATTCTCTGGATAATAGACAAGTTGGTTGCAATCACACGAACAAATTAAGTGTGACGAAATAGAGTGATTCTCAACACACAGGAATTCTATATCTCACGCTGGAGAGAGTCGACACGTTGGTCTTATGTTGGAATAATGACCAAATACCAACCAAGAGCTCAGATAAGAAGCAACGTCTTCGGTGTACTAAATGAGAGAAAGTGTATGTGTCCTCTCTCTCTCTCTCTCCCTCTCTCTCTCTCTCTCTCTCTCTCTCTCCAGTGTTTGATCTCAACAGGTTCATTTATATTTCACAAATGTGTTTTTCCCTTTAGCTTTTTCGTTCATTTACTTCAAAAACAAAACGAAAAACACAATTAAGGAGGAAATGAACAATAATATATCAAGAGGACAAACTATAAATGAATAAAAATAATAATAATAATAATAATAATAATAATAATAATAATAATAATAATAATAATGATAATAACAATAAAAAAGATAGATAGATGCATAGAAATCTCAAAAGATAAAAATAATAACGTCTAAATTATCGTGACCTGTACAGTCACTCACTCATACCTGTACAGTCACTCACTCATACCTGTACAGTCACTCACTCATACCTGTACAGTCACTCACTCATACCTGTACAGTCACTCACTCACACCTGTACAGTCACTCACTCATACCTGTACAGTCCTCCCCACACCTGTACAGTCACCACTCATACCTGCACACTGACCCACCATACCTGTACAGTCACCACCCATACCTGCACAGCCACCACCATACCTGCACAGTCACTCACCATACCTGTACAGTCACCACCATACCTGTACAGTCACCCACCACACCTGTACAGTCACCACCATACCTGTACAGTCACTCACCTCATACCTGAACAGTCATCACCACTCCATACCTGTACATTCACTCCACTCACACCTGTACAGTCACTCACCCATACCTGAACAGTCACTCACTCCACATACCCTGCACAGTCACCACCATACCTGTACAGTCACCACCATACCTGTACAGTCACCACCATACCTGTACAGTCACCACCATACCTGTACAGTCACTCACTCATACCTGCACACAGTTCACTACCATACCTGTACAGTCACTCACTCACACCTGTACAGTCACTCACTCACACCTGTACAGTCACTCCACTCACACCTGTACAGCTCACCACCATACCTGTACACAGTCACCACCATACCTGTACAGTCACTCACCCATACCTGCACAGTCACCACCACACCTGTACAGTCACTCACCCACACCTGCAGTCACTCACCCACACCTGTACAGTCACCACCACACCTGTACAGCCACTCACCATGCCTGCACAGTCACCACCATACCTGTACAGTCACCTCACTCCACACTCCTGCAGCCACTCACTACCATACCTGTACAGCTCACCTCACCTACCTGTCACAGTCACTCACCATACCTGTGCCAGCTCACCCACCACACCTGCACAGTCACCACCATACCTGTACAGTCACCACCACACCTGTACAGTCACCACTCATACCTGTACAGCTCACCACCATACCTGTACAGTCACCACTCCATACCTGTACAGTCACTCACCATACCTGTACAGTCACTCACCACACCTGCACAGTCACCACCATACCTGTACAGTCACTCACCATACCTGAACACCACCACCATACCTGCACAGTCACCACCATACCTGTACAGTCACCACCATACCTGAACAGTCACCTCACTCATACCTGAACATCACCACCACACCTGTACAGCTCACCACCATACCTGTACAGCCACCACCACACCTGCACAGTCACTCCACTCCATACCTGTACAGTCACCACCACACCTGTACAGTCACCACCATACCTGCACAGTCACTCACCCACACCTGTACAGTCACCCACTCATACCTGTACAGTCACTCACCATACCTGTACAGTCACTCACCACACCTGTACAGTCACCACCATGCACAGCCCACCACCATACCTGTACAGTCACTCACTCATACCTGAACAGTCACCACTCACACCTGTACAGTCACCCACTCATACCTGGACAGCTCACCTCACTCATACCTGCACAGTCACTCACTCCATACCTGTACAGTCACTCACCATACCTGTACAGCCACTCACTCCATACTCCAGGCAGTCACCACCTCATACCTGTACAGTCACCACCACCCCTGTACAGTCACCACTCATACCTGTACAGCCACCACCATACCTGTACAGTCACCATCCATACCTGCAGTCACTCACCCATACCTGTACAGTCACCACCATACCTGTACAGCTCTCCACTCATACCTGCACATTCACTCACCCCATACCTGTACAGTCACCACTCACACCTGTACAGCTCACTCCATACCTGCACAGCTACTCACCATACCTGCACAGCTCACTCACTATACCTGTACAGTCACCACCATACCTGTACAGCCTCCACCATACCTGCACAATCACCACCATACCTGTACATCCACCACCATACCTGTACAGTCACCACCATACCTGTACAGTCACCACCACACCTACAGCATCACCACCATACCTAACGTGTCACCACCATACCTGAACAGTCACTCACCCATACCTGTACAGTCACTCCACCATACCTGACAGTCATCACCATACCTGAACAGTCACCACTATACCTGTACAGCTCACCACTCCATACCCACAGTCACTCACCATACCCACAGTGACACTCCACCCATACCTGTACAGTCACCACCCACACCTACAGTTACATCACAAAACACTCATACCACCACACCCAAACACCAACCACACCCACCACTCACACATCCACACTCTGCCCACACCAACCACTCACACCACACTCAACCACTCACACTGACCACTCACACTCAACCACCACACCACCACACCTGACCACTCACACCCAACCACACTCACACATCCACACCACACCACCACACTACACCTCACACCACCACACTCGACCACTCACACTCAACCACTCACACCACCACACTCCAACCACTCACACACTCACACTCAACCACCACACTCGACCACCACACTCAACCACTCAAACCACCACACTCAATCAATTCTCCTTCACCTTTAACTAAAACTCAATTCTACCACTGTAAATGCATAAATTGACTTTAAATAGAAACATACACTAATTAAATACGCACTGACCTACATATTATAGCTTACACGATACACACACACACACACACACACACACACACACACACACACACACACACACACATACACGCATATATATACACACACACACGCGCACATATGGGGAAAGTCAGAGAGAATCCTGCCGTGGTGATGGTGGTGGGTGGATGGTGATGGGATAGTGGTGGTGATGGTAACCAATTATCACAACATGCCCACCATACTAATGATCTGCACCATGATGACCTAACCTAACCTAAACTAATCTAAACCTAACCTAACCAAAACTAGTATAGGTTCAGGTATGAGTCATGGAGGGAACAGGTAAACACGGTGGGAGAGGGTCATTACTGGTCGTCCCCTCCACCATACATTAGAGCCGGGTGTTGTAATGTCTCCAGGGGGCCATGGCCATATAAGGTGTTGGGGAAGCTGCGCTGAGGAGGTGGGGAGTTGTTGCCTGGACGCCTGGGTGAAAGCTGTGGTGGGTGGGGTGTGGTGGGTGGGTATGTCGTGGGTGAGGGGTAGGTGGGGCGGTCAGTTAGTGTTTTTTTTTTAGGAAAGGAGGATTAAGGAAGATTAGAGGTGGGGGAAGTGTTATAGTTCGGAAAATAAAGAAGTTAGAGGTAAGAGAGGGCGAGCTGACCGCCTAGCTGCTGCTTAATAGTGTTAGGATTGTGTCATGGGTTGTTATTGTCTGCGGTACAGGCACTAGACAGCCTACCCTGTCCCATTTATGGGTGTTTTAAGGGCCTATTTACATTCCGCCGACCCTACTGGTGCTGGTCTTGGGAGGTTGTCTATTGCCTGGCCGTGTAGATCGGGGGTGGTAATGGACCTTTTGAGATTTGGTAACTTTTTGGGAACTATGTATGGTTGTTATCGTTATCTGGTGGTTGGTGGGCGGTCGCGGGTGGTGGGCTGGTGGGATGCATTATGTGCTTGAGACATCATCCCTGAGCAGTATAACACATCAAACAGGTTGACATACCGCTATGATGCACTGAACACATCCTTACACCGCTAAGACACTCCGGACAGGCGAAGCCGTTAGAAGGTACTGCGACAGGTTGCCCCACCGTTAGAACACATCAGACAGGTTAATGACCATACTACTAGAATGCATCTACACAGGTTTGCTTGTCATTAAAATACATCTACATAAACTGGCACGCCGCAAGAACGCACCAAACAGGATGTTACGCCGCTAGAACGCACCAGGCAAGGTAGTACGCCGCTAGAACACACCAGACAAGATAGTACGCCGCTAGAACGTAAATAAATAGATTGGGATGCCTATAGGACGAACTAGATCTCGACATTTACCTGCACTGTCAATAGAGCGCCGGGCGGTGTGGGGTGGCCCTGTTCATCTTATACTTTCTACCTGACGCGTGTGTGTGTGTCTTTACACCTGGCCTACCACACACCTCCTTTTACCACACTCTTAACGCTCCTCAACCACATTTTAACCCTCCTCAACACACACACACACAATCAAGAGACATCACCCCTGCGGTATTGACGCGACCAACCTCTTCCAGGCTACACCTCCCGCCTTCAATATACTGAGCTGTAAGTGACACATTGGTGGAGTTTTATAATGGAAATCTGGTAAATAGTGTGTGTGTGTGTGTGTGTGTGTGTGTGTGTGTGTTAACTCTCTCTCCCTTCCCCATTCACTTTATCTATCACCCTTTTCCCTCCCTTCCCACACCCTTCTCTTCCCCTTCCTATCAATCTCCTTCCTCACCTCACCAAGACTTGAGAAATTTACCTTCAAATGAGGAAACAAAACTATGAATCTAGAAAGACTCTTTCCTACGACCATTCATCATCAATCATAAGTCGTTCTTTTTACGTTTAGGTCGTTGGTATTCAGAGGACCACCGCCACCCGTCTCCTGCTCAACAACTCTCCCTCAACTTCGGCGAAAATTTGTCCAATTTACGCAGGCGAGGAATGCCCATCAACTTTGACCACATAAGTACGTCATCATGGCTATGAGAGAGAGAGAGAGAGAGAGAGAGAGAGAGAGAAACCACTATCATCTCTGACTTATACCTCCTACCTCACCATCAAACAACAATGGTTCCTTTCACTCTCCCACCATTACCCCTGACCCCATCCTGCTCCTCTATCACACACATGACCTGCAATACCTGCTCTAATAAGTGTCATCTCAGCTATCGACATCTCTGCTTCACAAACACGATTGAAGGTCTCAATCTGGATTGCTGTGTTCTACGACGTCATTGAAGATCTTCACCCGATTGGTTGTGTGTTCTTACGACGTCATTGAAGATTCGACCCGATTGGCTGTGTGTTCTACGACGTCATTGAAGATCTGACCCGATTGGCTATGTGTGTAAAGACGAGACAAAATAAGAATTAACCAGAATCTTGTTGTAGCACCAACCTAGACTCCTGTTAATCAGTGCCATAGTTAGACACAGGTAGAAACTAATGACAGTGCCAAAAATGGGGGTGAAGGTAGGTGGGGGAGGTGGGGTAGGTGCCTCAGGTACCTGGACCTTGTTGGGGCACTCACTGATACCCCCCCAAACTCTGTTCTCCCCCCCTCTCCCCTACCCCTGTCATTCGCTGGTGTAACATACACCTGACATACACATTGTCTCCACATACATACACACAGACACATAATCACATACATGCACACACACACTACACGTATACATACACAAATACAAACACTCATTTATACACACAAACAAAGACCCAAACAACACACACACACACACACACACACACACACACACACACATCACGACTCTGTTACAAGCTCACACATGACTCTCTCTGTCAAGCTCACACATGACTATTTGTGTTGTTTTCAGACGAGACAACGTGAGCTACAAGTTGGTAACACACGCCCCCAAAATAGTATCTAGACGGTAGTGATCGATGGTATTCCAGAATGAACACTGTGACTACCTGTTGTCTCAGTGGTTGTCAAAATCCTTCATCCATTGTGTCATATTGTTTCACATAATTCTAGAGATATTTTTTAGGGGGGAGAAATGATAAAAAGCCTTAGAGATGTATGTATGTATGTATTATGTATGTATGTATGTATGTATGTATATGTTGCTCTTTTAGTATCGAATTGAATTGACGGGTAGGACGAGAGAGGTGGGGGTAGAGAGGGGGTTGGGGGAGGGGAGGAGGGGTGGGGAGGGAGGGGTTAGGGGGAGAGAGGGGGGTTGGGGGAGAGGGAGGGGTTGGGGTGAGGGAGGTTGGGGGTAGAGGAGGGGTTGGGGGTAGAGAGAGGGTTGGGGGTAGAGAGAGGGGTTGGGGGTAGAGAGAGGGGTTAGGGGTAGAGGGGAGGTGGGGGGTAGGGGAGGGGTGGGGTAGAGGGAGGGGTGGGGTAGAGGGGAGGGGTTAGGTAGAGGAGGGGTTGGGGGGTAGAGGGAGGGTTGGGGGTAGAGGGAGGGGTTAGGGGTAGGGAGGGGTGAGGAGTAGGGGAGGGTGGGGTAGAGGGAGGGGTTAGGAGAGGGAGGGGTGGGGTCAGAGGGAGAGGTTAGGGGTGAGAGAGGGGTTAGGGGTAGAGGAGGGTGGGGGGGTATACAGACATCTGATACACATACGACTGTTGGTATCAATGTCATACACCACCAGCTATCACGAGGGCGTTCATAGGACACACACACACACACACACTGAGGGGTCACACTACGGCTACGGTGTGAGACCATGGTTACCTGGTGACGTCACGGTGATGGATCAATTGAGTAGTGACGTCAGGTGATGGCTCAGTGAGTAGTGACGTCACGGTGATGGATCAATTGAGTAGTGACGTCATGGTGATGGATCATGTGGTAGTGACGTCATGGTGATGGATCATGTGAGTAGTGACGTCATGGTGATGGATCGTGAGTAGTGACGTCATGGTGATGGATCATGTTAGTGATGTCATGGTAGTGGATCATGTGAGTAGTGACGTCATGGTAGTGGATCATGTAGTAGTGACGTCATGGTGATGGCTCGTGTGTGACGTCACGTGATGGATCAATTGGTAGTGACGTCATGGTGATGGATCATGTGAGTAGTGACGTCATGGTGATGGATCATGTGAGTAGTGACGTCATGGTGATGGATCATGTGAGTAGTGACGTCATGGTGATGGATCTGAGTAGTGACGTCATGGTGATAGATCTGCGAGTAATGACGTCATGGTGGAGGATCATGTGGGTGGGTGGTAGAGGGCAAGCGTCCTGGATCAATGATAATGGTCACTGGGTCATGCAGTGTGTGTGTGTGTGTGTGTGTGTGTGTGTGTGTGTGTGTGTGTGTGTGTGTGTAGGTTCATCCAGCTGTAAAGACTCCAAAACAACTTATTAACTCAAGCCGCCAGGTGTTTAAGTCCGTTTCTTTTACACCTGACTCACAAACAGTCTCTCTCTCTCTCTCTCTCTAATTCCTGAGAATATAGGTCACCAGGCATGAGGTCACTCTAGGGTCAATACTTCCGGTCTTTCTATCAATAATACACACACACACACACACACACACACACACACACACACACACACACACACACACACACACACACACACACTCTCAACCAACGGATCATCAATCACATCTGAGGTTGGCGACCACAGCCCACACCTCCAAAAAAAAATTCAGTCTATGTTTACCAACCGACCGACTCCTTCCTTACCCCACTAACACTACAGGGAGTTCCTTAACCTGTAGATGAATGTAAACAGCTAAATAAAAAAGACTACAAAAACCTATAAGAAATGTTAATAGTCTATCAACGTATCTCTTTCAAATAGCTTTACCACCGTCACGAGTCATTACCTGTGCATCTTACCTGTTCGATTCAGTCAATATTTACCAACAATTACCGTATCTATTCTCTCTTTTAATCAATATTGCTCAAAGTCAATTTTCATCACGTTGTCTTCCTCTGACTTTGAGATTCTTGGGTTGGGATCTTGCTCATTAGGTATACAGGTGTTGTATTGCTGGACAGGTGTTGCTAATTACAGGTGAGTATGGGAGGTGTGTATTGGTTACCTTGGCCATGCACTGAGTAGTATGCATCTCAGCACCATGCAACGAAGGAAGGAAGGATCGAAAGGAGAGAGAGAGAGAGAGAGAGAGAGGTGTATAATAAACATAAAAATACGTTTGGTCAACACGTCACTCTTGAGGTAGCCGCCTACACTCTCTCTCCTACCTACATTACCCCACTCAGCATGGTTACCTCACTCAGTATGGTTACCTCACTCAGTATGGTTACCTCACTCAGTATGGTTACCTCACTCAGTATGGTTACCTCACTCAGTATGGTTACCTCACTCAGTATGGTTACCTCACTCAGTATGGTTACCTCACTCAGTATGGTTACCTCACTCAACAAAGTTTCCTACGTGAGATAATATACCACACACACACACACACACACACACACACTACCATACTGAACCACTGTCCTGCGTGGCATGTGGCGAGGTGAGATGTGAGGTGAGGTATAAGGCGAGGTGTGAGGCGAGGCTTGAGGCGAGGTGTGAGGCGAGGTATAAGGCGAGGTGTGAGGCGAGGCTTGAGGCGAGGTGTGAGGCGAGGCTTGAGGCCGAGGCAGGGCGCAAGTGTGAAGCGAGGTTTGAGGTGAGGCTTGAGGCGAGAGGTGTGAGGCGGGAAGCAGGGGCGGGGTGTGAGGCGGGCAGGGGGCGGAGGTGCAGAGAATGAGGCTTCATGAACCTCTGTGGGAGTAAACAATTACCGTGACCCTCGCCAGTCCTGACCTTATATGTCCTTCTTGTCCCCACGCCTCTGTCGCGCCCACCTCGCCACCATCACTATCACGCCACCACCACCATCACGTCACCACCACCATCACGTCACCATCACCATCACGTCACCATCACCATTACCACCACACCACTGACATCACGTCACCATCACCACCACACTCCCACCATCACGCTACCACCATCACCACCATTATCACTCATGACATTACACCAAAGGGAAAATAGGGGGCAAGACAGTGTTAAAATTCACTATATGAGCCTTAATGGTGAGAAGACAAAGGTTAATATCGTTCACTGACACCCTTAACGTCAAGACAGTCCACCACATGATTCTGTCACGGGTGTACAGGTGATCAGGCCAGGTAAGTACAAGTGGGAGTCATTCAGGTCCTCCCCTCTAGTACAGGAAAGTCAGATCCGGGACAGGTGACCGAATTCAAGGTGACCGGTGGGAGGATACAGTGATACAGTTATGTGACGTCATTTGTTCTGATGACTGAATTTAGATGTTTTAATATTATTTAGTAAGAAAAGTGGTAGAGACACAGGCCATGGTAAGTATGGTGTTGGTGGTGATAATGGTGATAAGTATAGTGATAGTGGTGATGAATGGTGGTGGTGGTGTTGGTGAGGGCAGGTGAGGGAGGCAGGACAATGAGGTAGTGGGTGTGTGGCAGGCTGGGGGTCAGGGCCGGGGTCGTCACCAACTCGGCGGCGCCTGCGTGGGGGCAAAACTGAAATCTCTGGGCGGTACAGAGGCTGGCGTAATGGTCACGTGAACAGATCCTGCAGCGTGGGTGACCCCGTCGACAGCAGGCGGCCTTGGTGTGTCCCCTGTGGGAACTAACAACACAGACAACAGCTCCGGTAGATATGGTTCTGGTGTTAGTGGCAGAGGATGGGCGTGAACAGTCCTTCCCCATCATGTGACGTTGCCAGAGTGTTGCCCCGGGAATCATGTCGGCCATCACGGGGATTTGTTGAATTGTAATATGGCAGCGTTGAGTTGCGTCGGCTGGTGGCTCCACAACACCACCTTCAATCACTACAGTAGTCAGGTAGTTCCTCCAAGTGGACCCGGGGACGTCACCAGGTGTACCCCCAGCATCCTGCCCCCCGGAACCCCCATGGTCACTCCTCACGCCACCACACCACACCACACCTCACCACACCACACCACACCACAACCCTTCCTGACCTATCAATCCCTCCTCCTGGTAAAAATCCTGACACTTGACAATATTAGGGACCCACCACGCTTTGCCTTACACACTTATCCTTCCTTTACCGCATATAACTTACTAACACAACCATTGCTCCCCCCCCGAGAGAGAGAGAGAGAGAGAGAGAGAGAGAGAGAGAGAGAGAGAGAGGACATACCACTACAGGAAATGAGGATAACTAAGGTAGGTGAGGCAGGTGAGGGAAGGGAGGAATGTGAGGTAACCCTGAGGAACGCCGAACCTTGGACACTAAGAAACTCTCCCCCTCCTCCCCCACCCCCACCCCCACCATCCTTCTGGCATCACGCTCAGCTAAGCCTACATCCTCCCTCACTCTCCATTATTCACCCATCACTCTCCCTCATCACCCATCACTCTCCCCCTCATTATCATTCTCCCTCATTCACCCTTACTGTTTACACCAACTTAAAAAAACAACAACAATCACGGAAGCAAACTGTAGAAACCCAAGCTTAGGGGGGGTGATGGGGGAGGGGGGTGAGGGGGAAGGGGGGGGTGAGGGGAGAGAAGTCCGCTACATACAACCAGTCTTTACCGCAACCCGTAAATAAACAGAGCGACACCACAACACGCGATGCCAAGCTCTTTCAATAAACCGTTAATTATTATTATTATTATTATTAACAAACTCCTTAATTCCTTGAGTACGATGACTTAATTCCTTGAGTACGATGACTTAATACCTTGAGTACGATGACTTAATTCCCTGACTACGGTGACTTAATTCCTTGAGTACGATGGTTTTAACCCCTTTGAGTACGATAACTTAATCCCGTGAGTACAATGGTTTAAACCCCTTGAGTACAATGACTTTTAATCCCTTGAGTACGATAACTAAATCCTTGAGCGTGATATGTTAACCCCTTGAGTACAATATCAATAACTTGAGTAAGAGAACTGGACCCCCTTGAGTACAATGACCTAAGTCGTACTCAAGGGTTACAATCATCTACTTCTATCAGGCCTCAACACAACACGCCCTTACCCTCCAAAATCAATCCCTCAACTCGAGTTACTCCTTCAACCTGACCCTCGAGAAGCACTCAAGATTTTGCGGTGGGTGGGTGGCATAGAGTGAGTGGTAGAAGGTGGATGGCATAGAGTGAGTGGTAGAAGGTGGGTGGCATAGAGTGGGTGGTAGAGGGGTGGGTGGGTGGCATAGAATGGGTGGTAGAAGGTGGGTGGGTGGTAGAGGGGAGGGTGAGTGGCAATGGGCGGGTGGGCGGTACTGGTTCAGGGTCTGCATACGATACAGTAATCTTGATAGAGGGCGTGACCTACACAAACCCGCTCATACCAGTACCCGCTCATACCAGTACCCGCTCATACCAGTACCCGCTCATACCAGTACCCACTCTACCAGTGCCACACTACCAGTACTTGCACTCGACATAAACAGGTGTGTAATTAACCATCCCAGCACCTGAGTCACGATCCAACACACACACACACACACACACACACACACTTACTTCAGCTCATGTGGTCGCCAGTCAGCCGGAACTAAATACATCAACTGTCCCATTAACATCTAACACAAGCCGGAGTCAACAGAGAGTAATACACATCCCCGTTAACAGCTGTGTGTGTGTGTGTGTGTGTGTGTGTGTGTGTGTGGGGGTGTGTGTGTGTGTGGCCGCCAGACTAGAGATGGTGTCCTACCTCTCCCTCCCTCCCTGACACCCTACCTCATACTCACCCTTATACCCTCCCTGACACCCTCCCTCATACTCACCCTTATACCCTCCCTCACACCCAAATAACCACACCATTACACATTTAAGCCGCATCTCTAAAGCTCTGATACATCACCTTTGCCCCCCGTAAGAACTCCTCAGGTGAGACGCAATTAATGGGCCGCCACCTGAGTTATACAACAATATAAAGTAAGTTATATCGAGGTCAAGACTTGGAATCCACCTTCTTATTCTCTTTCTCCTCTTCATCTTCTCTTCCACCTCCTCCACCTGGTTGTCAGTGGAGGAGACAAGCAGGCGACCCCCAACACGAGTGAAGAAGTAAATATTGACAAGACAGACCGTCGCTGACACATTGAGGGTCCATCCATACCTGAACACTCTCTCTCTCTCTCTCTCTCTCTCTCTCTCCTTCCCCTCCTATAAATCCTCCTCCCTCCCTCACCACCACCTCCCCTCCTCAAGAGTCTACCAGGGAGAGATAGGAAGGGAGAAGAAGAGTAGGAGTTGTGAGGGAGGGAGGGAGGGAGGGAGGGCTGTGAGGGAGGGAGGTTTAGGCTTCAGGATCGATCTAGGCTGGGCTCCTCCCCTGGGCTCCTATAGTGGGGTTTCCGCATTATATCCAGGTCAAGTCTGTATCTTAATAGGCCATTCCAGTATGTATGTATGTATGTATGTATGTATGTATGTACAGTATGTATGTAGTATGTATGTATGTATGTATGTATGTATGTATGTACACTGAACCCTTAAAAAGTTACCCCTTAGTCACCCCCTTAAAATCACCCTTTTAAATCAATGTAGGTTAGGTTAGGTAGATACTCTTAAGGTGACATAAACAATAATAGGTTCCCTAATTATCAACTAATCAACAAAAACACAATCACTCAATCTGACCACGAGGCCGCACCTCCCTACCACCCATACACCTGACCTATTGTAAACAACTTTAAGGTCAGGTCACTTAAGAACCCTTTACCTACATCACTAACGACCATTCAACTGTCTTTCCATCTAACCAATGAACACACAAAGGTTAACCATCATTCACAAATAAACAAATAAATAAACTAACTAACCAGGCAGATAAGTTTTACGAAACAACCTTGCCAAACTTAATCTCGTAACCTAAGTCCCCGTTTTCTATGATTGAAGGTCTTGGATGGGTAACTAAGGTAGATCTAAAACACTCCCTCACGTACCCCTCTCTCCCTCCCTCGTGTTGGTGATGGTATGAGAACTTGATACATTCTCTTAGTCGTGTGATATAAAGTGGTTTTTTTTTTTTTGGTGTTTTAAATCTTTTTGGGGATTATTAAATTTTTTTTTATGTATGTCTTAATCTATTCTTCAAAGTATTTGTGTGTTTGAGTTTGTCTCTGTAATCTTGAGTGTGTTCTCTGTCTGTCTGTCTGTCTCTCTGTCTGTCTGTCTGTCTGTCTGTCTACTAAATGAGGGAGAACAAGTGTAATATTAAGCTTCATTTATCAGTTCCCTTCAGCAAATAAATTCATGCAATTTCACACACATGTATTACCACCAGGCAGGGAGGGAGGGAGGTAGTGGGAGGGCAGGGAGAGAGAGGGAGGGCAGGGAGAGGGAGGAGGTAAAAGAGAGGGAAGGGTCAGGAGATGGAGAGGCCCACTCCATCATTATTTACCCTCGGCAGTCAACAATGAATGGCGACCCACCCCAGGTGGAGGGCTGACTCTTCCCCTTCCCCCCTCCTCCCTCCCCCATTACCACCCCCTCTCCCCCTCCTCCTCCCTCCCACCCCATTACCACCCCCCTCCCTCCCTCAATTTATTATTACCCCTCTCCCCCTCCTCCCAATTTACATTTCCCCACCCTCTCCCTCCACCATTACAAGAGCTGGTCCTCGATACTACTGGACTGGCTAAGGAGAGAGAGAGAGAGAGAGAGAGAGAGAGAGAGAGAGAGAGAGAGAGAGAGAGAGTGTGTGTGTTTGACATTCACATTACACTACCGCGGTACCTAACACGACCCGCCGCGCCACACTTAAGAAAAGAAAAAATTACCCCCACACCTGTAACTTCACCTCTGTACAACCATTCCCCCCTTCAGCGCCTCCTGCCGTAGAGTCCACATGATGGTAGCTATGTTGAGTCTCCATCTGCCTGGGTTATTCCCTTAGTATTGTTTGCATTACTGATTAACATAGGAAGAGAAATTGTAAACAGGAGGTGAGAGTTGGTCCATATAAGGCTATTGTAGACATGAACACCTTCTAGACCCACAGACAGACAGATAGACAGACAGACAGATGGACTTGTGTGTGTGTGTGTGTGTTTGGGAAGGTCAGTGGTTAACCCCGCCGCCCGACACATCTCATCATGGAAAAGATCTTTGTGATAAAACCTTGTCTTAATTACATGGTTGTTTGATGCTTAATTTTCAGTATAGAGTGAGGACTGTGTGTGTGTATGTGTGTGTAGAGAATCAGTGATCTTCGACGGAAATATACGCTACAGGAGGAGGTTTGAGGGAGACAGACAGACAGACAGAGACAGACAGAAGCAGGAATTGTCAGCCATCACGCACCACCTCGACACACACACACACAAACTTCATCGATCCTTCCCTTAAACCAGGTGATGGTGCAAGGTGAAATAAACATGCCTGTCACCCTCAACACACACACCACCATCACCACTATCACCATCACCACTATCACCACTATCACCACTATTACCATCACCACTATCACCATCACCACTATCACCACTATCACCACTACTACTCTTACTGGTGCTATAGGGGGAACTTTTTATCACATCGGAACGGGTGGGGTGGGTGGGTGGAGGTGGAGTGGAGTGGGTAGTGAGTGAGTGGTGGAGTGGAGTGGAGTGAGTGGGTAGTGAGTGAGTGATATGTATGAGGTGTTATGGTGGACGTGGTGTTGGGGAGAGCAAGTCCTGAGGCATCAGGGACTCGAGAGAGAGGAGGGGAGAGAGAGTTTGTGGTCCTCTCCTGCAGAGTATCCTACAGGCAGAAGGGTAGCGGTAGTTACATCACCTTGTTGTGTGTGGTTGGGTGAGGCGCTGTGGTGTGTTGCCAGGAGAGAATGATGATGGGTGGGAGAAGAGGAAGGAAGGAAGGAAGGAAGAGGAAGAAGTGTGAGGACAGGAAGGGGGAGAAGATGGGAGGAAGGAAAGGAAGGGACAGAGAGAGAGTCTATACCTGGCTCTGTCCTAGACCTAGTTAGCATACCTGGAGACACCACTAAAATATTTATATCTTAATAACGTGTGTGTGTGTGTGTGTGTGTGTGTGTGTGTGTGTGTCGAAATCGTTAATATGACTGAAACTACATCCCATAAACACACACACGTCTACCTGTGCCTGAGTTAGTCCAGGTGTGCTCTTGCAGGTAGACAGAGGTGTGTAAACAAGACGAGACAGACAGGTGAGCTAGTAATCAGTATAGCTCAGGTTAATTACGGTGACCTTGACCGCTCCTGTCCAATTATAGGTTAAAAATATCACTACCTGACTACCTACCTTCCCTTCTTCCTACCTACCTTCCCTTCCTTCCTACCTACCTACCTGACTACCTACCTACCTTCCTGTTAATGAGGGAGGGGGGGGAGGTGTAGAAGGATCAGAGGAGTTCATCCACGCTTGGTTACCTGGTGGGACCTTAGCCAATCACGAGCAAACAAAACATTACTTACAGGTGAGTCTGGAGTAGGTGGTGTGTCTGTGTGTGTGTGTGTGTAAGGGGTATGGTTCAGGACGTGTACCTGTGGGTTAATGATTATAATTGAACACCTGTTACCACCAATATCCCCACCACTATCACCAATACAACCACTATCATCATTACCACCACACTACCACCACCATAACCACTCCAACCACCACTATCACCAATACAACCACTATCATCATTACCACCACACTACCACCACCACCACTCCAACCACCACTATCACCACCAATACAACCACTATCACCACCCATCATCACCACCACTACTACCACTATCACCACCTCCCCAACATCTCCTAGGCCTCCTCCTCCTCCTCTACCACTATCACCACCTCCCCAACATCTCCTAGGCCTCCTCCTCCTCCTCTACCACTATCACCACCTCCCCAACATCTCCTAGGCCTCCTCCTCCTCCTCTACCACTATCACCACCTCCCCAACATCTCCTAGGCCTCCTCCTCCTCCTCTACCACTATCACCACCTCCCCAACACCTCCTAGGCCTCCTCCTCCTCCTCCCCATTAAGCAACAACCTCCACCACCCAACAGAACAAAAACTTACTCGGTCACAATTTAAAGCCTCAAGTTAGGTTAAGTTTTTTGTCTCTCCAAACTAAACCTGACGGAGGAACCTAACCCACAAGCCTGACGAAGGAACCTAACCCACAAGCCTGACGGAGGAACCTAACCCACAAGCCTGACGAAGGAACCTAACCCACAAGCCTGACGAAGGAACGCCACAAGCCTGACGGATGAACGTAACCCACAAGCCTGACGGAAGAACCTAACCCCACAAGCCTGACAGGAGAGCCCCTAACCCCTGCGCTGGCGAGGAACCCTAACCTTACAAGCCTGAAGGAGGAACGTAACCCCACAAGCCTGACGGAGGAACCTAACCCCACCAAAGCCTGACAGGAGGAACGTAACCCCTAGAAAGGCCTGACGGAGGAACCTAACCCACAAGCCTGAAGGAGGAACGTAACCCACAAGCCTGACGGAGGAGCCTAACCCACAAGCCTGACGGAGGAACTTAACCCACAAGCCTGACGAAGGAACCTAACTCACAAGCCTGACGAAGGAACTTAACCCACAAGCCTGACGGAGGAACCTAACCCACAAGCCTGACGAAGGAACTTAACCCACAAGTCTGACGGAGGAACCTAACCTAACCTAAACCTAACCTAACCTAACCTAACCTAAAGACAATGGTTTACTAATCCCAGGGCAGAGTACAGCCCCTGTCGACCTTGCTTTCACCCACTAGTCATCCTTAATAATTTACGACACTGGGAAAAAAAATTACGATAGTTACCTGAAATGTGTGTTATCAGTCGGTAGCTTAGATGATGATGATGATGATGATGATGATGATGATGATGATGATGACGATGATGGTGAGCTTGAATTAGATAAAGGGGTGTAGGATGAATAGGGATTTAGGGAGTGGGGAAAGGAGTGAGGAGTAGGGAAAGAGGGTAAGAGATGGAAAGAAATTAAATTAGGGAGGACTAGGGAGTGGGATAGGGAGTAAGGAAGGAGTAGGTAGTGTGGTACTGTAGGGAGGAACCACGTGTATAGTTCATGGTCACGGACATCTGTAGCGAAAAATGACTCAACACATGTACAGTACAGGTGTGGGATACAAACAACATAATTAATGGTTATGTACTAACTACCTATTCCCCCAAATAGCACCACCTCACCCCCAAACAACTAGCAGCAGGTAAGTGGAGTGCTACTAGGAGAGGCTGCTAGTTGGGAACCTTTGCTACTTTCGCCTCTCGTTTCTAAAACCTTGACATCTACCCGAAATAACAACCTTCACACACACACACACACACACACACACACACACACACAACCTTGAAAAACACTCATTCGTTCTGTACTTGGTGTTGTAGAGAGAGCATGTGTGTGTGTGTGTGTGTGTGAGGGCAACTTCTGATACCACCTCACTCCACCTCACCTCTACTAACCTAACCTAACCTAACCTAACCTAACCTCACTCTTATCTTTCAAATGACTACTAAATATACAGACATTTGAAGTAATAAAATCCTGAATATATTTATGTGTAATCGGTATACATTTACACTTGCATGTATACATCTTCTTGGACGTCTGTAGGTGTATGTATATTTTGTATCAAGGTTGAGGTGTGGGGGGGGGAGAAGTGATGAGGGAGGTGGGAGAGAGGGAGGGAGGTGGGGAGAGGAGGGAGAGGTGGGGGAGAGGGAGGAGGTGGGGAGAGGGAAGGGGAGGTGAGAGAGAGAGAGGGATAGGGAGGTAATGAGGGAGAGGGATGGGGGTGATGAGACAGGGGAGGGTGATAAAGGAGAGAGATGGGGAGGGGTGGGTGATGAGGAGTGGGGATGGAAGGGGAGGAGAGGGAGAGGAGAGGTGTGTCGTCATCAACAGACCCTCACATGTGATTACTTCCAGTTTCTTCCAGTTTCCTGCACCACCTTCTCCTGATGTGTGTGTGTGTGTGTGTGTGTGTGTGAGCGCCACAGTAACACGAGGACCAGTGCACCAGGCAGTGAGGGTCACACACAACACTGGTTAACACGAGACACTACTGGACTTCACACACACACACACACACACACACACACACACACACACACACACACACACACACACACACACACACGAAGAAATATATTTATGAATGTTATTTTTTTATTATTTATTCGATAAAAATTAATTTCCCTTTATCACGTGTTCCTCGTATGGTGTATAATGTTAAGCCGAGGGGCAGGCGAGTGTGACCCTGGTACTGTACACAAGTTGGATATAACAACAAGTGTTTCAGTGTCACATTGAGCTGAAGACCTACAGCTGTCTACAGGTAGGTACTGGTGAGCCTCACGGGGGATATTATTAAGCGAGTCTCGCCTGACTGTAATAATAAGACTCACTAGTGAAGATGTGTTTGTTTGAGCCTCACGGGGCCTCACTCGCCCTAACGTTTAACAGTGTTTGATTAATAAATTTGAATTAGTGAACCTGCAAAAAATAATAAC
Organism: Homarus americanus; assembly: GCF_018991925.1. Taxonomy (NCBI): domain Eukaryota; kingdom Metazoa; phylum Arthropoda; class Malacostraca; order Decapoda; family Nephropidae; genus Homarus; species Homarus americanus. The sequence goes on from NW_024737697.1 coordinate 96,508, forward strand.
ATTAATTATTTCTCAAAAGTGTTTCCTAACTTCTGGATCACCCTGTAAGTCATCATTTACATAATAATAATAATAATAATAATAATAATAATAATAATAATAATAATAATAATAATAATAATAATGATGTCTTACCTTCAGTAGAGGAAGAGCTGGACAGGTGAGGGCTGGGCTGAGGCGCCCCAACACTCTCCTTGTCACTGGTCTCGGTCGGGTCTTTATACACCACCATGGTCCTGGGCGGCTCCATCGCCACAAACTCAAAATCACTATCGGCATCTGACCAGGAGTAAGTGGACTCGTGACCGTCCAGGAGCCTCATGGTGTCCCAGGCTCCGTCAGAGGACTTGGAGGTGTTGCGGGACACGCCCCCCACCGACCCTGACTGGTCTGAGGTCCGAGACTCAGTGTAGTCCAGGGTTGAAGTCTTGGACGAATGTGAATCACTTGGCTCCAGAAGTTCTCCGGCACGATGACCAGAGGTGTTACCATGGCCGGCCAGGGGCCCTGAGGTCTGGAGGAGTGGAGGTGCCTCGAGAGACTCTACGGAGGAGTGAGGGGGCGGGGCATCACTTTTCAGGGTCTTGGTCACCAGTTTTTCGATCTTGTGCTTGGCGTCCTTGAACCGTTTAAGTGAAGACGTTATTGTGTCCTTGATGTCCTTAGACTGTTTCTCAGTCGTACTGAAGCTAAATTTCCTTCTTAACTTCTTCAGTTTCCTCTGTCTCTTGGACAACATCTTACCGTCAACTTTGTCCCCAACGACACTCGGCTCAAACAGCTCCAGGTTGAGGTTATCCATGTCTGTGTCGTGCTCGGTCTCTGAGAACACCTCGAAGTCTCCGCCAGACACAACATCTTCGTCAGAGAAGTTCTCCACTACCTCCTGTTCCTCCAGTTCATCGATGCCAACCATGGCTGGGAACGTGACCTCACTAAACTCGTAGTTGCTACAAGGAACAATTTCAACATTGACCAATGTCTCCATACTCTTGGCCGGCTTAAAGTTCTCTCGGCGCTTAACACCGGCGTCACTCGGGGCAGCAGAGTCCAGCAACCCGGCTTCATCAGCTTCCAGTAAATCTGGAAGGGACTTTGAGTCTGACAGTGGAGTAAATGGACCGGACTCTACTGATGTTTCCTTTGATTTGCTCTTGTTATGGTCGTCCCCAGCACCTCTCTCGAGACATTTATCTTCACTCGTTGGTTCGTCGTCAACTCCGGGACGAAGGGAGTCATAATGATGCAGACTTGACTTCAGGGTCTCCCTGGGGGCGTCTGCAGCCTCGGCGTCTGAATCGATGGAGGTGTCCTCCTCCCTGCCAGAGTTTCCTGACCCAGTGCGAGGGACACTGCCTGCCGACGCTACTGACTCGCTACTGTCAAACACCACGATGATGGAGGCTGAGTCCTCGTCATCCTTGGCCTGTACAGACCCCGACTCTAAGGCCTGAACCTCAGCGTCGATCTCCGCCTCAAGCTTCTCCAAATCTCGCACCAGGTTGAGTCTGAACTCCATTTCTTTACTCATGTCCTCAGGTGGAGGCTCGATGCTCCTCAAGTTAGAAACAGATTCAGTTTTATTACTTAAGTCTTCGTTCACACCTTGTTGTCTCCTCCACTGCTCAGCAATATTCTCAAAAGTATGTAAAGTCAGTCTTCTGGGTCGACTTGTCTTAGGTCTCGGTGTGATAAGTTTGGGTACAAAATTTAATGATTTCCGTCTGTCTTTATTGTCGTGGCCGTGAAGGTGAGCACAGTCGTCCTCCCCCAGGTAATCCTTCCTTCTGAGGGGACAAGTGGAGGGACAGATCAACGGTAGGTCGAGCTTTAAGTCTGTCCGTGACGCAGCTTGTGTGTTCTTCAGTATCTCTGCTCTCTTTAAGATAAATTCCGGGGTGTCATTCCTCAACTTTGTGTCCCAATTCTTTGATCCCGAGAGAGAGGGAGTGTTGTCAGCAGTGGAGTGAGCCGCGTCATGGTGGTTTCCCCGCGGCCACACTGGAGGCGGGAGACTGAGGCGTTTACCATCAAGTGTTATACTGTGACAGGTTTCCTTGCCTTCAGGTCCGGACACAAGTTGATCGCCTTCAGGTCCGGACATAAGTTGGTTCTCTTCAAAGGATTCAAGTCTGTTGAGGTCGACGTCTGTGACTGACTTAGTTTCCTCTTTGATCTTGGAGAGACAAGACACACCTGAACTCACCGAATACTTGCGTCCTTCACCCGCACTCGCGTCAAACATAGAGCCAGACATTGATCCTACGCCAGAACTTTGGGTTGAGGCGGCGCTGGCACTAGACATTCTGCGTAATTCACTTCCGCCACCAGAGTCACAGAACACATGTCTAAAGTCGGAGAGAATTGTCTGACCTTTGAGACTTCTCTTACGCCCGGGGAACCATTCCCAGTCATCTGACACGGCTGAAACACCTGAGGAATACGAGAACTTCCTTCCACTGTTCTCTGATAGTGACGATACACCTGAGGAAGTCGAAAGTCTCCTGTCCAAGACGTCACACAGGGACATCTCGGTAACGTCTTCGTCAGGTGTTGTAATGGTTGAACTCAAAGATGTTTTACGACTCTCAACAGAATCACAAACTGAGCTTTTCCTGGGAAACACAGGTCTGGGAGCTTCATACTGAGGTATGAGAGAACTACCCTCACTGCCGACACATTTTACCGAGTAAGGTTTATCATAGCCGCACGAGGACTCCACGTCGGTGAGGATCTCGTCTCCAATATCAGAAGTTGTTGAGGACTGGCGCGACACCTGCTGGCACTGTCCTTCACTAACTATATCAACAGTGTCCAGGGCACTGTCGTCCTGCCTCAACACTTCACTACACACACTGTGTCCTTCCTCACAGTAAGTTGACTGATTCATGTTGCTGCTTATCGTAAGATCACTCATACTGTTGTCTACACGCGGTGTGCTCACACTAACGCTCACTGCACCACAACACACCTCCTCACCGCCGACGGACTTCCTGCTAGACCCGTCGGCAATAAACTGCTGTAACACCTTACTGGTAAATGAAGCGGCAGTTCCTTCACTTTCACCACTATTTACATGGTTGTGTGGCGCGGCTGTACAAGTGTGAGGCACTGAGCGGGCGAGGTGGACCGAGCCACAGTCTGCACTGGCGGCAACTGACCTAGTCACGATAACGTCATCACAGTCCAGTGTGGCAGAGTGAGTATCGCTGGTGTGGTGAGCTCTAGTACCTCCTGACCCACTCTGGCTGCTACTGGTCGATGGTAGGGTGCCACTCATAATCCGCTCAACTATCAGGGTGGCCAGGGCCTCAAGGTCAGGGGTAGGCTGGTCCACGGCAGTGAAATCGAAAGTGTATGAGGCGAGTGCGGCAGTGGTGAGGGCAGCCAGGCGAGGGTCAGCAGCTGTGCCGCTTGCTTCACCGCGGCCGCACGGACGACTGACACAGGTGACCTCATTTTCTCGTATATAACATGGATATGCGTAACTGATGTGTGAGTGTGAATTGTCTGGCTGACTGCACGTCACCAGACCCGCTGACTGTCCCCTGTGATCCTGTTCACTGGTGGGTGACGCTGTGGCGGAGGACGCCTTACTGTATGGTTCATCAGAGGCGCACAGTGTGTCCCTCGACCCTACAGGTGTGGTGACGTCATCCTCTGTACACTGGAGAGTCTCACAGGACGCTCCTGTGTCACTGGACGGAGAGGACGAGCACACTACGTCAGCTACTGAGGGCGGGTTAGTATGTACTTGGCTAAGTGGTGTGTTAGTGGTGCCGGCAGGAGGCTGACGACAACACTCGTCATCACTGTCACACAAGACGGTGTCAATGATGGTCTCAAATTCTTGGCTGGACAGACGAGGCTCCTCGTGTATGGGGAGGAGTCGATGTTGACCAGCGGCGTGTTTTTGTTGGCTACCCAGGACAGAACCCGCGTGAGACGCACGAGCACTGCCCTTACCTAATCCTAAAAAAGGCTTCACTATAACATTGTGGGGGGAGGTGTCGAGGAAGCCATCCTTCTCGTCAGGAGGCTCCAGGCCGTCCGGGGTCTGAGGGGAACTCTCGTCAGTAGTGGACTCGAGGACTGGACTGAGCCCCGAGCTGGAGGTGGTGTCTGGCTCACCGATGTCCGCCAGGTTACCGTCATCATAAGAGTCCTGGTCGTTGGAGTAGTTAGTGTCAGACTTCTGGTCAGACAAGGAACTACCCAACGAAGATATTATGGAGGAGCTTCCTGAGGGGAAGCTGAAGTTGCCCTTCCCGCCAGTAGAGTCGAGTACCAGGAAGAACTCATCTATGTCGGAGTCGTTGTCAGGAGGCGGCGACTCACTCTCCCAGTTGGAGACAAAGTGACGGAGGATCAGCCGAGACTCCTGGTAGTCAGCTGGATCACTTGAGTCAGTGTTGCACAGAAACTCTTCCTCGGTCGTCTCTGATGAACTCTGTCCGTCTTTACTCCCACTCGACCAACTCTTCCTCTCAACTTGTACATCAGTTTTCTCTGTTCCTGGATTGATGTTTTCTTTCACGTCTTTGTTCGAATTTTCAAACTCAGGAACCTTGAACTTGCTTCCTAAACTAATGAAGAAGGTGGTAGCCTTGACAGCTGGCTTGAGTGTAGCCTGGACGAGTCTTGTTGACGCGAGAAGTGTCTGTGGGGTGTCTTGAGTTGCTCTCAGGAAGGCAACGTCCCCGAGGCGAGGCTTCACAACAGGGACGCTCGCATCACTATCTTCTTCGTATAAACCTTTTGTCGGGTCTTCAGAGGAGGAGGAGTGGGTGGAGGACGGGGCGTCCTCCTGGGTAGAACTTGTCTCGTCAGAACTGTCACTGTTTTCTGAGGTGTTCTTGTCAGTAATTATAGAAGACGCCATGTCCACCTGAACCTCCGTAGAACTTGACTTTCTTCTTTGATTATCAAAATCTTGATCCTCTTCTTCATCCTCCTCCTCTTCTTCTTCTTCTTCCTCTGTCCTACTCTCCTGGAGACACTCAGACTCAGGGCTACTGTTACTTGTTGTCGACTTCCGCCGCTCAAAGAACTGCCGCAGTTCACTAACAAGACGCGGCCGGACGTCCTCGAGGGAATCTTTGTAACAATGGCTCTTACGACCTTCTACCGGCGGCTGGGGCGACAAGGGCGACGTGGGACTTAAAGGAAGATCTTCCAGGGAGTCGGCGCTCAGGACGCTCGCCTTTCGTCTAGGATCTTCCTCCTTATCTGAGGGCTCATGAGAGGGCGGTGGCTGTGAGGGGCCCCTCTGGGGGTAGTTGGGGTACACGTAGCTCGTCTTATGTGGGTAGCTCTCCCTGGGTGGGTACGAGGCAGGTGCAGGATAAACGTCCCTTACCTGTCGATCGTAGATAATCCTGCCCATGGAGTCCTCCACTGTAGGATAATTTTCTCTCTGAGGATACACCATGTTGGGGCCGTAGTCGCCCTCGGAGGGAAAATGGCCCATGTTTGGGGGGTAGTTCCTCCCTACGGGTATATAGGTGCCGTCACCAGCCTGGTACTCGTGACACTGGTGAGGGGTGACATAAGCTGGCTGGTGCTGGAAGGCCGGGTTGACGTAGGTGGGCATTGGTCCATAACTCTGGTCAGGAACCTTGTGGTGCTGAGGGTAGTGTGGGTACGGTTGCGGGTAGTTCGAAGGGAGGGGGTGGTGGACAGAGGGCGGAGGTGGATGTTGATGTCTTAAGTTCTCTAGAGAATCGTGAAGATGAGCTGCGTCCTCGTCACTCAGGCAACGTTCAAGGCTGAAGTAGCCGCCCTCTGTGTGCCCCGCCTGACCCACACCACGATGGGCGGGGTCAGGCGAGGGCGTGAGAGTGTGGGCGTGGCTTTCCAAGGAGTCGAGCCCCTCGTCCTCCTCCGTCACCAGGATAGGTTCATTACATGACGACGCTTGACGCATGTAAATATCCAGGTCCTGGAAGGTGACGCCAGAGAGGGCCCTGTACACGCCCCTCTGAGACTGCCGCCCACGCACGCCCCCACCACCGCCGCCCACTACCAGCACCGTCCGCGTCGGGTAGCTGCCGCCCTCAACACTACCAGCACCACCACCGCCCCACGTAAACTCCCGCGTGGCATCCATGGCTAGACGCACATGTCTCGTGTGTCAGCCTCCTGGACACTCACCGTCGCCAGCACCCGTGTGTCTGGTGTCACCAACTGTGCCAGGCGGACACGGACCAGTAGTGCCAGACACGTACCTCAGGTCTGTACGTGTGAGAGGCGCTCACTTGGTGGCAATATTGTGGTGTCCTCAATGCGGTGGTCGGCCAGCACACACACACACACACACAACCTGCAGGTGATGTCACTATAACACTCGTGAAGTTTCTGGTCACAACACCATCACCACATCACCATCACCACAACACTCGAGACACACCGAGAATAACACGTCAATAGTTCTTTCTTGTCATCAGATTTCAATCAACTTTCCATCACTTTCTTTTCACGGAGAGAGAGAGAGGAGTACCACCACTCTTCAACTTTATAATAAAAGTGAAGAAAAAAAAAGAAGCAGAAATATGTCCTCACACTATAACTGGGGTCTACAGGAGGCACTGTAAACCATAACCTGTAACAAGATACCAAACATCACTACAGCTCCTTGCATAACACCGTATGTGGGTCAGGTGGATTGTCCTGACCCCGTTTTATCGTAATCAGACCTCTATATGACTGTGACCTCGACCCCCCGTGTACTGCTTCATCCTCACGTACAGAACTGGTTGAGCTTTAATACAGGGAGTTAGTATGGCGACACGACACACGAATACCCAACACCTCCCCACTACACTCCTCTGCGTACCCCTTACCCACCACCTACCCCTACCCACCACCAACCCCTACCCACCACCAACCCCTACACGCCACTACCACAAGTATCTGGCAGAAAGTAGAACGAGTGACCCACCTCCATTATACAATTCATATTAAGTTTCTTCTGGACTTTTACTTTTTTGCCTGTGTTGGGGGGCCTCTTTTGTGTGTTTGTGTGTGTGTGTGTGTGTGTGTGTGTGTGTGTGTGTTAGTAGTCTGGCAGCTTCTCATGCCTCTATCATTCACCCTGTTCACGACACCTCCATCCAAATATGCGACTACCTCCCTCCTACCACCTCCCTTCTCCCTCCCTTCCTCCCTACCAATCAAGTCCTAACTAAGACAAACACAATCATCACTTCTACCACACCTGCTACCAACACCACCACACCTGCTACCAACACCACCACACCTGCTACCAACACCACCACACCTGCTACAACACCACCACCTACTACCAACACCACCACACACCTGCCTACCAACACCACCACACCTGCACTGCTACTAACACCACCACCTGCTACCACACCTGCCACACCACCCTGCCAACACCACCACACCACCTGCCACCACCACACCAGCTACCAACACCACCACACACTGCTACCAACACCACCACACCTGCTACCAACACTTCACCACCGTCCCCAAACTTATCTATTCCAGAGACGCCCTGTAAATTAAAATTATTCAAACATCGCGCAAACTCAATTGTCAAAAGAGTGGCATCCTATTGAGAGACTTTCACTACACACACACACACACACACACACACACACACACACTAGAGTGCCATAATAAAGGTGCCAGGGCCAGTGAGCCAGAGGTGAGGAATTTAGCAATGTTAATATTTGGGATATTTGCATAGTTAACTTGTGACACTTGTACAGGTGATGATTTAGATCGACACGTGTGGGCTTAATAACCTACCCCCCTCTCTCTCTCTCACACACACACACACACACACACACACTAATCAATGTCTCTCTCTCTCACACACACACACACACACACTAATCAATGTCTCTCTCTCTCTCTCACACACACACACAGTCAGCAAGAGAATGGTGGGGGCAGGGACTGAGGGGAAGGGGGGAAGGGAGGGGGGAGGAGGATAATCACCTGTCAAGAATTCAAGTATTAATTGGAGGCAGTACAGGTAAGTCACACCTAGCCGCCCCCGAAACGCCAGTTATTGTACGTCAGATTAAAGTTCTTATTTAATTTGACCTAAACGACGGTCACATTTCCCGGATTTTTTTGTTCTCAATTTATTTCACCATCAGTTAAAAGAGTGAAAGTTTCTCAGAGGGACGGTGTATGAGAGGCCAACAGAGAGGCCCTTGTCACCTGTGTCAGGGCTCCACCAGGTGTTTGATTAGGGCTTGACCTTAACACAGCTGCATTAGGTAAACACGGAATCACTTTAATTTATTTATTCACAAAACTTTCACGATAAATTATTACATTATATACACACTACAAGTCTCGGTTCTTAAAATTTCTAAAAGTAAAATTATCCTCGTGATTTGGGACGTGGGAAACTCATCTCTTTTACGAAACTCTAGTGCGATAATCCGGTCAAAATGGCGTCAAAATTACACTAAGACTCTAACTTACATAAATACATTCACTTAACAACAGTAAAGGGACAAATTTAAACATATAATAAACAAAACACAAATAAGAAAAGTAGAAAATACGAAAAATCAAAACTTTGAGTAAAAATGTAAAACTTTTGTACAAACTTTCATTACGAGTTTGGTTAAATTTACTATGTTATTAAACGACTGCATTTTGAATTACATTATAACATATATTTATCAATGTGGATCCAGGTGAAGTAATTAGCAACAGGTGAATGGATGAGTGTATGATGAAGGTGTTGACTGAACTAGGATATAAGGCGCTCACTCACATCCCCACCTGTATGTATGTATGTATGTATGTATGTATGTATGTATGTATGTATGTATGTATGTAGCCCCCACAATACGCCTGACCCTTACGTGCCCTAAAGTGAAGTCATAACAGCCCCCATAAACAGTATATAAGGGGCTGTTTTACCTGCCCACAGACGACGAACCCAATTAGTGTCTACACACCGGAGCTTAACAACCATTTTCCTCTAATTACCTTAACCCTACGGCACTAATTACCCTGTTTACTCACTTCTCACATGAGTTTCATAATACGTGAGGGAGAAGTGTTTCATATTATCCCCTCCCTCATCTTCTCTCCCTCACCTTCTCCCTCCTTCACCTTCTCTCCCTCCCTCACCAACACTACCACCTCCTCCCCCACCTGAATAAAACTCTCCCTACTGTGTTAAATGGAAATATATATACATACATACATACATACATACATACATACATACATACATACGTACAAATAGTTGAGATATGACTTGAAACACGTCAATTTAAGTTAGGTTAGGTTAGGTTAGGTTAGGTTAGGTAAGGCAAGGCAAGGTTAGGTTAGGTTAGGTTAGGTAAGGTTAGGTTAAATGGGATTAGGTAAAGGTAAGATAAAAGGTAAAGAGTGGGTAAGGTAAGGTTAGGTAAGGTTAGGTAGGTTAGGTAAAAGGTAAGACAAAAACCAAATAAAGATGGGTTAAGAGTAAGGTTAGGTTAGAGTAAGGTTAGGTAAGGTAAGGTAAGAGTGGAAGTAAGGTAAGGTAAGGTAAGGTAAGGTAAGGTAAGGTTAGGTAAGGTTAGGTTAGGTTAGGTTAGGTTAGGTTAGGTTAGGTTAGGCTAGGTTAGGCTAGGTTAGGGTGTCAAATCTTCAGGTCACCCCCCCACTAAATCTCCCGAAAGTCAGTAGAATCGACCGGTGACCCACATCCTGTTAGGCTTACACCACACACCTGGACAACACACACCACGATGTATGAACCACCTGTGTTATGAGTGTGTGTTGCGTATTGTATGATTGTTGTATGTTGTGTTTGTTGTATGTTGTGTTTGTTGTATGTTGTGTTTGTTGTATGTTGTGTTTGTTGTATGTTGTGTTTGTTGTATGTTGTGTTTGTTGTATGTTGTGTTTGTTGTATGTTGTGTTTGTTGTATGTTGTGTTTGTTGTATGTTGGTTGTATGTTGTGTTTGTTGTATGTTGTGTTTGTTGTATGTTGTGTTTGTTGTATGTTGTGTTTGTTGTATGTTGGTTGTATGTTGTGTTTGTTGTATGTTGTGTTTGTTGTATGTTGATGGGGGGGTTGTGAGAGGGCCAGGTAGAGAGGGGCTGGAGTTATAGGTGAGTGGACAGGTGAGTTACAGTGAGTTACACAGGTGAGTTACATAAGTGAGAGGGCAGGTGAGTTACATAGATGAGTAGGCAGGTGAGTGAACTTAAATGACACTCAAGCAGGTTTTTCACTCCACAGGTGTGTATTAATGAGTGCAGTTTGAGGTGATGCAGGTGTAGCGACCGACACAGGTGTGAAAAAAGTGGACATCAATCAGGAATTACAGGTGCATATCTAACACCTGTCTGCCAGAGGCGTTACTGAGACTATCGTATGTGACTCTTTTACATCATACATACATACATACATGCATACATACATACATACATACATACACTCACATACATACATATATACATACATACATACTGTATACATGCATACATACATACATACATACATACACCTTTCTCTCTCTCCCCAAACACACATCAGTTAACACACCCAAAAATAACTAGGGAAGGTGGGGGGTGGGGGGTGGGGGGGAGGTCAGGGTAGGGGTGGGTAGGGGTGGGTAGGGGTGGGTAGGGGTGGGTGGGGGTAGTATTGATTAACACAAGATGATAAGTTCAGCACCACACTTGTCATAGAAAAAGAAGAAGAAGAAGGTGTTGACGTCAGTAAGTCTATTGTTGACGTCAGTAAGTCTATTGTTGACGTCAGTAAGTCTATTGTTGACGTCATTAAGTCTATTGATGACGTCAATCAGTCTATTGTTGACGTCAGTAAGTCAATTGTTGATGTCAGTAAGTCAATTGTTGATGTCAGTAAGTGATGATATTTACACAACGATTAACCCATGTGTGTAGTCATGATGGAATGTACCAGAACCATCTATGTACACACACACACACACACACACACACACCTCGGTCACGTGTTACGCCCACACCTCACGTAACATATCTGGTCAGTCCGTCACAAGGGTACTACTGCCTCCCGTCACGCGAGGGTCACATGTTATTGGGCGGAGAACCAGCGTTATAAAGGTCGAGTACTGTGTGTGTGTGTGTGTGTGTGTGTGTGTGTGTGTGTGTGTGTGTGTGTGTGTGGTCAAGATGGCGTCAATATGGCACTAAAACTATAATACTGGATGACGTCATAATGACCAGTCTTATTCAGGTAATGTTAAGATGAGGTGGTGAAATTGTGAGGTGAGGTTAGGTAAGAACTCCTTAGTACAGGAGGAGTGTTGTCATGGGTGGTGCTGGCTCTTAGGGTAATGTGGTGTGAAGGCAGAGGAAGGGAGGAGGAGGAGGGAGAGCTAAGAAAGAGGAGGGAGGAGGAGGACGAGACCATGATGAGTAAGTGCATTTCAGTAACACCCTTCCTCCCTCCCCTTCTACCCCCCCCCCTTCCGTCACACCGTTAACCCTGAACACTCGCACAAAAACTGACGCTTTATGTCTCTCACACACCTGTCGTACACACCTGCATCACACACCCGTCGTACACACCTGCACAGTCAACCACATCAACTACCACCCAAAATAATACATAATTTCACATAAAAAATAACTAAAGAAAAATGAACTGTACCAAACATAATTATAACCTAACTTAGAACAATAATTAAACTTAACCTAACCTAACCTAACCAAATTTATCCTCACCTTACCTATTCTAACTTAACCTAACTTAATCTAACTTTAGTAGCTTAACCTAACCTGACCATCATGATAAGGTCCAGCTATAATAGGCTATTAAGATTCAACCCTAAAGTGCCCTTATCTAAATGGCCCTTAATTCTAATAGTAGTTATGGGGCCTATTAGGACTGGGGGCCCATCTGACCTGTAGCTATTGAGGCGAGAAGCGGGTTGGCCGGGGCCTTGGTGAAGTCTAGGGGAATACCCAACCACACCTCTCTCTCTCTCTTACCACCCCCCACCAACCTAACCACACCCCCCTACCAACCTAACCACCCCACTACCAACCTAACCACACCCCTACCCACCTAACCACACCCCCTACCAACCTAACCACACCCCTACCAACCTAACCACCTCACCCACCCAACCACACCCTACCAACCTAACCACACCCCCTACCCACACCCCTCACCAACCTAACCACCCCCCTACCCACCTAACCACACCCCCTACTAACCTAACCACACCCCCTACCAACCTAACCACCCCCTACTAACCTAACCACACCCCCTACCAACCCAACCACACCCCTCACCCAATCAACCACACCCCCACCAACCCAACCACCCCCACTAACCTAACCACACCCCCTACCAACCTAACCACACCCCCCACCCACCTAACCACACCTCTACCAACCTAACCACCCCTACCAACCCAACCACACCCCCACCAACCTAACCACACCCCCACCCACCTAACCAACCCCCACCAACCCAACCACACCCCTACCAACCTAACCACACCCCCACCAACCTAACCACACCCCCACCCACCTAACCACACCCCCTACTAACCCAACCACACCCCCTACCAACCCAACCACACCCCTACCAACCTAACCACACCCCCCACCACCTAACCACACCCTACCAACCTAACCACACCCCTACCAACCTAACCACACCCCCCTACTAACCTAACCACACCCCCCTACCAACCTAACCACACCCCTACCAACCCAACCACACCCCCCTACCCACTAACCACACCCCCTCACCAACCTAACCATCCCTACTAACTTAACCAAACCCCCCACCAACCCAACCACACCCCCACCAACCTAACCACACCCCTACCAACCTAACCAACCCCCCCACCAACCTAACCTAACCACCTACCTACCCAAACCACACCTACCAACCTAACCACACCCCTACCAACCTAACCACACCCCCTACCAACCTAACCACAACCCCCTACCAACCCAACCACACCCCCACCAACCTAACCACACCCCCTACCAACCTAACCACACCCCCTACCCACCTAACCACACCCACCACCAACCCAACCACACCCCCTACCAACCCAACCACACCCCACCAACCTAACCACACCCCTACCCAACCTAACCACACCAACCTAACCACACCCCCTACCAACCTAACCACCCCCATACCAACCTAACCACACCCCCCACCCACACCCCCACCAACCCAACCACACCCCACCACCCAACCACCCACCCACCCAACACCCCCACTAACCCAACCCCCACTAGCTAAGTCTCCCATTGATTGATCTCCGTTTTCCTTATCTTTCCACTCGTTCGTTGTTGTAACCGCTCCATTATAAACAAGGAACGACTCTTTTGTAAAATACGCCTTTGTAAACACCGCCTTTGTAAATAAAAATACATCCTGTAAACACAGTCAGTCAATCTCTATTCATCTCGTCTATTTTCTGACATATACAACGTAAGCAGAGATTCTATTGTTACCTTTCAATGGTGAGTTTCTTGTCAATGATGTAAAGGAAGTGTGTGTGTGTGTGTGTGTGTGTGTGTGTGTGTGTGTGTGTGTTATGGTTGGATATTAGAACGAGTATAATAACGTAATGTTGGTGTATAAAGAAGAAGAATAAGAAAATATCATTATTATTGTGTATAGTAGTAGTAGTAGTAGTAGTAGTAGTAGTAGTAGTAGTAGTAGTAGTAGTAGTAGTAGTAATAGTAGTAGTAAAGTTAACACAACGGGTTTAATAACAGAAACAATACAGTGTGTGTTAGTGACTCACGCCCGCAACACACTACGTGAGTGAGAGCGGTGGGTGTGTAGTGGGGTACTGCAATATAGGCGTGTGTGGGTGGTGTGTGGTGGGCGTGTACCGGTGTGCCGCGTCTCTGGTCAGCATCACTATAAATCCTACCACACGATACCCGCCCACCACCCGCCCACAACCCAAACGACTCCTAGACCAGCAGTACGTTACTTCCTGCTCTCTATTATACTTCCTGTTTCCTCTCCTCCTTCCCCCTATTCTCTTCCTCCTTCTTCCTTTTCTATACCTCCTACTAACTGACTTTCCTCCTACCCTGCCCATCTTCCTTCTACTTCTCCTTCCTCCTCTCCTGCTTTCCCTCCTGCTTCCTGCTCCTCCTGCTGTCCTCCTCCCTTAACGACCACCTCCTGCTGCCCGAAACGTAGCCACTGCTCCCGTGGGTGTCGCCTGCTGCCCCCCCCACCCCCCTGCTGAACGCCACCACCTAATCACCCCCTGCCACCACCTAATCACCCCTGCCACCACCTAATCACCCCTGCCACCACCTAATCACCCCTGCCACCACCTAATCACCCCTGCCACCACCTAATTACCCCTGCCACCTAATCACCCCCTACCACCATCTAGTCACCCCTGCCACCACCTAATCACCCCTGCCACCATCTAATCACCTCCTGCCACCCTAATCACCCCTGCCACCACCTAATCACCTGTCACCACCTAGTCATCCCTGCCACCACCCTGCCAACACCCTGGTATAACAGCACCGGTCTTGTTGTTTTATCTGCCTTCCTTTCACCACTATCTGACTCTCAGCCAACATGGACCCAGCCAAGAGCCTCTAGCACCACACTATCACCACACCTTCAACCACACCATCACCACACCTTCAACCACACTATCACCACACCTTCAACCACACCATCACCACACCTTCAACCACACTATCACCCTCCATTATTTCACCATTATCACCACACTATCATCATTATCACCACACTATCACCACCATCACCACACTGTCACCATTATCACCACACTGTCACCATTATCACCACACTGTCACCATTATCACCACACTGTCACCACTATCACCACACTGTCACCACTATCACCACACTGTCACCACTATCACCACTGTCACCATCATCACCACACTATCACCACACTGTCACCACTATCACCACACCTTGCACCATGCTTTGTGTTATTAGTCCCCAACTGCTGTCTCCAGAGGGGAACTACAGAATTGCTCTATCTGTCTCTGTCTGTCTATCTGTCTCTCTGTCTGTCTATTCATCTGTCTGTCTCTCTGTATATTTGTCTGTCTGCATGTCTAATCATCTATCTGTATGTATGTATGTATGTATGTATGTATGTATGTATGTATGTATGTATGTATGTCCTTAACTTTCCGTTGATAAAATAAACTAGTTAAACATTTTTCATGAACGTAATAGCGGCAACACAAACGCACACGCACACACACACACACACACACACACACACACACACACACACACACACACACACACACACACACACACCTGTATTTATAGTTATTATTTACCTGGTCAAACAATATGTGTCTTCATTATAGGATTAACCCGTCTATTACGTCATCATTTACGTCATCATCTACGTCACCATTTACGTCATCATCTACGTCACCATCTACGTCATCATCTACGTCATCATCTACGTCATACCTTTAATATTTGTAGATGTTGGTATTTTCTGAGAGCCAAAACAAGGGGTTGTGTACTGTACTGATTAAGTTTATTGTATACCTGTACTGTGGTCCTCCCTCTTCCTTCTTACTCCCTCCCTCTCCCTTTCTTCCCCTCCTCCTCCTCCTCCTCCTTCCCCCTTCTCTTGGTTCCCCCTCCTCCTCTTCTTGGTCTTCCCCCTCCTCCCCTTCTCTGGTCTTCCCTCCTCCCTTCTCTTGGTCTCCTCTCCTCCCCCTTCTCTTGGTCTTCCCTTTCCTCCTTCTTGGTCTTCCCCCTCCCCCTCTCGTGGTGTTCCTTGGTACATATCGACCTTGAGGAAGTTTAACACAGGTTCCCTAACACACAGTAATCGATGGTAGTGTTGGTCCGCCTGCCATCAGATACACTCCTCCCCCACACGCCCCTCCCCACACGCCCTCCCCCCACACGCCCCTCCCTCCCCACACACCCCTCCCTCCCACACCATCACATACACTTACTCACCCACACCACACCATCACTACCCCTTCCACCATCACACACTACCCTCCACACACCATCAGACAGACAGACAGACAGACAGAGACAGACAGACAGGAAAAAGTTTGAACGTTGATCATGAGTTCTGTCTTGACACACACACACACACACACACACACACACTACTGGGCAATAGTTCGCGATTTTACGTGACTCAAGACTTCCTGAGCCTTCTGTCAGCAGAAGATGAATCATGCCTGAAGGAGACGCTCGGGTGACGGTATGATCCCCGTCTGTATACTTCCTCCTCCTTCATTCATACATACAACAACATACATACAACATACATACATACATACATACATACATACATACATACAACCATTTCCCCACACACAAACACATACCACCACCCCATCACCCCACACACACACACACACACACACACACACACACACACACACACACACACACACACACACACACACACACACACACACACACACACACACACACACACACCTTCTCAAGCATAATTAGAATCACAAGCACATTAAAGCAGGAACAATAACACGTAAACAAAACAATGTCAATATAATTTGTTTACAGATAAATAGAGGTCTTATGGTCCGGCTGCTCTTATAAACAGTTCATATTTTGTGAGTTTTGGTAAATAATTAAGTGTTTGGCTAACAGCTGTACTCACTCTGGTGTGTGTGTGTGTGTGTGTGTCAATATACCATCTCACACACACACACACACACACACACACACACACAGGTACTAACCCTTTCACCTCACACGTGCACACAAGCATGATGAGTCGACAAAAAAGATAGGTGCGTTATGGTGTGGTAATCAGTGCATAAAACCACACTCCAGTCACCATAGAGTGTGTGTGTGTGAGAGTGAGTGAGTGTGTGTGTGTGTGTGTGTGTGTGTGTGTGTGACCCTACATACTACACACTAACGTAATAAAACCTTCCTTCCTTCACATGACACAAAATGCCTTATGTCTCTCTCTCTCTCTCTCTCATATCCCCATCACGAGAGAGAGAGAGAGAGAAACCCCGCTGTGAGCAAGACAATAACCAGATCAGGGTAGCAGACTCAACACATCAATCCCACACCTGATCTAATTACCTGCAACAAAGCAATGAATAAGATACCGAGTTTATTATTATTATTATTATTATTCATTTATTATTATTCAGTTTTATTCATTGTGGCACATGAATAGGATGAGTAAGGAATGTTTTTGTTGTTATACTGAGCATTTCTCTTGCAATACGGCAATGTTGACATAAACGAATCGAACGGGAGATACAATTGCAAGATATTTCGTTATCTCATACCTGGAGAGAGAGCACACACACACACACACACACACACACACAGATGAGAGAGGTAGAAGGAATGAACTGAGGAGGGGTAGGGAGGAGGGATAAGGGTAGGGAGGGGGGAGGTGTAGGAG
The DNA here is from genome assembly GCF_018991925.1 of Homarus americanus. NCBI lineage: Eukaryota > Metazoa > Arthropoda > Malacostraca > Decapoda > Nephropidae > Homarus > Homarus americanus. The sequence goes on from NW_024737697.1 coordinate 113,923, forward strand.
GAGGGGGTAGGAGGAGGGGGGGGAGAGGGTAGGGGAGGGAGGGTGATTCAGTCCATGATGATATACAGAGACAGTCGACCATACCTCCTAGGGCCTGTCTCACTTCCCTCCACCTCCACCACAGCCACCACCTCCTCCACCATTACCTCCACCACTAATCTCCAACACCAATCTCCAACACCAACCTCCACCTCTCTCTAATATCACACACCGGACCTTGCAATACAATACGAGCAAGCTTTCACCCCCACATCCCATTTTCTTTGACCATTTCCCCGCGTCAGTCAAGCGTCAAGGTGGGAGACTATTATTAATATCATCTTCCTTCATCAGTGAGGGAGATCTACAATACTCGTGAGAAAGTTTGTGGATGAGAGGATGGATGACGCACGTGGATGATGCCCTGATAGAGACACACACACACACACACACACACACACACACACACACACACACACACACACACACACACACACACACACACACACACCACCCAAGAACCTGCCCCTAAATCATGTTCGTGTCATATTCAAGTGAAAATGACAGTATGACAAACTTGATTGGTGAACATGACCAGCCATGACTGGCCTGAGTGAACGTGACGGAGTAAAGTGCACAGCGTGACTGACATGACAGGATGCACTCGGCAAGCAGGGAAGGAGATGCATCAGACCAGATCCCTCGTGTGTGTGGGGGAAGGAGGAGGAGAGGGAAGGAGAGAGGGAAGGAGGAGAAGGGGGGGAGGGAGGGAGGAAGACAGGGGGAGGGAGGGAGGAAGCAGCATTACAGAGATCCGTCACGGGCGACGTCACTGTGCAGAGATGAGAGGTGGTGTGACGGACAGGCCCCAGCAGCACCGTCACAAACCATCATCACAACAGCAGTTCCTAGTGGTGGCTCTGAATCACCTGGGTGGCAGTGTGGCATGGCAGGTCAGGGAGGTGGGGGTGGGGGGAGTGTTGGAGGAGAAGGATTGGGGAAAGGCATTGGGGTGGGGTATGTGGAGAAGGGGCTGATTGTGGGGTGGGGGATGGAGGTAGGTTGGGTTGGGAGCAACACTACAGAACGAAAACCCCTAAGACCAGAGCAAAAGGTTCTGCTATACAGTCAAAAGGTTTATCACTGCACACACACACACACACACACACACGCACACGCAAACACGCACACACACACACACACACACACACGCACACACGCACATACACACACACACACACACGCGCACACGAGTGAGCAGGGTGTACACAGTCTTCACGTTTTCCTGCATCGAGCAATCAGTAGAGAAATTTTTCCCTCATGCATAAAAACACGTCATTATCATATACGTACACGTCACCAACGGCTCTCCTTCCCGGTAACACGTCACTACCTCCCCTCCTTCCCGGTAACACGTCACTACCTCCCCTCCTTCCCGGTAACACGTCACTACCTCTCCTCCTTCCCGGTAACACGTCACTCACCTCCCCTCCTTCCAGTAACATCACTATCCCCTCCTTCCCGGTAACACGTCACTACCTCCTCCTTCGGTAACACGTCACTATCTCCCCTCCTTCCCGGTAACACGTCACTACCTCCCCTCCTTCTAGTAACACGTCTACCTCCCTCCTTCCAGTAACACGTCCTACCTCCCCTCCTTCGGTAACGTCACTATCCTCCTTCCCGGTAACATCCACTACCTCCCTCCTTCCAGTAACACGTCACTATCCTCCTCCTTCCCAGTAACGTCACTTTCTCCCCTCCTTCCCAGTAACACGTCACTATCCTCCCACTCCTTCCAGTAACACGTCACTACCTCCCCTCCTTCCCAGTAACGTCACTACCTCTTCCTGTGTGACGCCCGCTAAATAGTGTCACAGGCAGAGATTCCTCACCACTAAGTAGAACAGGTGAGACCACAGGTGTTAATTAAGGTACCTGTATATCATCAACCTTAATATATACTTGTTGTGTATGCTGCGTTATGATAAAGGTGGGCAAAAGGTGTCTGTAACAGGGGTTAACAAGCTTCTTCACCTTATCTTCACCCGCCCGTCCCACCCCGCCCCGCCACATATCTATCCCACAAGTAAATACATCCCACATCTCCTTTCCATCTCGTCCCCTTTTCCAGTCCACCAGCCTGCCTCTCCTCCTCCCCCCCCGCCCCGTCCCGCCTCGCCCACAGCACACATATATATAGGGGGGGGGTTGAGAGATACACCTGACTTCAGACAACACATATGGAACATTCCGCTGGCTCTCCATTTACACAGCATCACTCACCTGAACCTGTGAGCACCTGTGTGAGCCAACCTTACCTGTGTGACTTTCTAAACACACACACGCACACACACACATATATTATAGACAGGTTAATTAATTACAGGTTCTCCGGCCTCTTCAACATTTTAATTTATCCTCATCATCAAAAGTACGAATGTGTGTGTGTGTGTGTGTGTGTGTGTGTGTGTGTGTGTGTGATAGTCATTATAGCGTGTAAATAGATTTTGTCGATTTAAAAGCAGCCATCCAACGTGACGGCTAGTGGCGCTGTTGACTCTAACCTAACCAAACATAACCTAACCAAACATAACATAACCTAACCAAACATAACATAACATAACATAACATAACCAAACCTAACATTAGGAAACCTTAACTGGGGATTATTTTCTTCTGGAGGAGGAGGAGAGGTGGAGAGAGTGGAAGAGGGGTGGAGTGGAGAGCAGGGAGTGAAGGAGGAAAGGAGTGAAGAGGAAGGAAGAGGAGAAGGAGGTAAGGAGGAGAGGGATAGAGGAGGAAGGAGATTGGAGGAAAGGGAGAGGTGCTGGAGGAAGGGAGGAGGGAGTAGAGGGAGGGAGGTGAAGGAGAGGGAGTGGAGGATGAGGGGAAGAGGAAGGAAGAGGTGATGATAGGAGGGGAGGAGGAAGAATAGAAAGGAGGGCAGGAGAGAGAAGGAGAGTGGGAGAATAATAGGGAGGGAGGGAGGGAGGGGTGGGGTGGGTGTATCCTGCCACATCAACGCGCTGGATAGTGAACCCTGCTGGATTTGGCGGTCCCACTTCTGGAGATTAAGTTGGGTGGGTTTATATTTCTCTGAGGGATTTGTCTAGCACTCCTATATGCTTAACTGAGACACACACACACACACACACA
>NW_024737697.1:117160-206773 GCF_018991925.1 Homarus americanus
ACACCTCAAAACAACTTACCGAATTCGGATAGAATATTATTGTAATACAACAGTAGTGACGATATGGAGGAGGCGGAGGCATAGAGCGGGGAGGAGTGGTGACTGGCGGCAGCAGGGACGAGTGGAGATGCCAGCCAGTACATTACGGGTGTACAGTATTAATTGATTTTATAGCTCTTTTTGCATTTTAATATTAAATACTGTACATTACGTTTCAACAAAACTACTATTTATTTCTGAGAATATCATAATGTAATATTTTTGCTGAAATGACGTACGTATTACAGTGGAAAGTGGGATAAAATTGTGACGAAAGCAATGACTTTCGCTTTCTTTCGTTCAAAAGATGTTACCGTAATCACTTTTCGAATGGTTTTCAGTTGTGGGATTATGAGGCTAATGATAGGATAGAATATTATTGTAATACAGTACGGTACAACAGTTTTTTAACTCAAAACCATTCGAAAAGTGATTACGGTAAAATCTTTCGAACAACGAAAGAAAGCGAAAGTCATTGTTTTTGTCATGATTTTATCCCACTTTCCACTGTAATATGTATGTCATTTCAGCCAAAATATTACATTTCCATATTTATTTCTGAGAATATATTCATTCAGTCACAGTTAAGGTAAAATATACTTGTGATGTAATATTTTAATGAAAATACGGTATCGTAGTTTTCTTTTGTTTCAAATTTAATTAACAAAGATTGATGTTTCAAATGTAATGAACAAAAATTTATGTACAGTATCTATAAATAAACTTTAAAAAATGAATACTTTGTTTTACATCGTCCTGTGTATACCATACCATGCATTTGGCTACTTTGGGCTTGCTATGATGACGCAAGAGATCTGCCCTGGCAACTGTACCGACACTCACAGCTGGTGGTGCGTTGGTGCGTCGTTTCCATTGTTTACTGGTAGTTACTGGTAAATATTTTTCAACCTAACGAAACTATTACCCGTTTAGAGGTCGACCCCCAATTTTTTGCCAAATAATTTGGTCTTAAAAACTCGAACTACACACAGGTATATACGGTAAATAAGGACATGGGGGGCCAGGGGTTTTTTAGGGGGGTATCATTCACGTTACTAACCCCCCGCGTATGTTAAGGGCCGACTGTATATATATATATATATATATATATATATATATATATATATATATATATATATATATATATATATATATATATATACACACGTGTGTAGCAAAGCACAAAGCAGGGAACTCCCAACTGAGTGATGGGGACACACTTGTAGTTTTCTCTCAATTATTTACTCTAGAAATCACCCGAGAAGGAAAAGGCTGGGACCTAGATCAGACATAACTAGTTATTATACTTACAAAACAAGCATCAACTGTTGTCATATTCACATATGGGTACCACACAGTAGTAGGAATTAAACAATACATAATAAACCCAACCCACAGTGTAACACAGGGGGGTGGTGTAGACTCACTCCAGGGTGAATGTCTGTAGAGCATCGCTAGAATTAGCCTTATTTGGCTTACAAACTACCTCCACGAGATCATCACATTCTTCATATAACATTTATTATGCTCAATCTATCAACACACTCTAACAGAGCAAGAAATACGTGGGACATACCTGCTACTGGGCCCCCGGGATGTAAACAACGCCATGGCCTCTCTCCCCCCATATTCCTTCAGCGCGGATTCACAAAATATTTTTTATTTTTTTTTATCCTCTTCACCGCTGATCAGCTCGTTAGCCGCTTGGGCGATCGGTCACGTCTCTGTTACGTTACGTTTTCCTCCTCGAAGCTTACAAAAATACATATCCATATCAATAATATTCTAAATCACAAAATGGTTGTCTCTGGAGTTCCTCATACCACACACACTCCTCCATACAAATGTTTGCCGATGGCGCCAAGTTATTTCGGGAAATTAAGAGCCAAGCTGACCGTGAAGAGCTGCAGAAGGACCTCTGTGGGCTCCAGGAATGGTCCAAGGAATGACTGCTGAGATTCAATGTCTCGAAGTGTAAGAGGATGCACCTGGGGCGTACCAACGGTAAGAGGCGTATCATATGTTCCAACGGGATGAAGAAACTGCACTATTTGAGACAATGTGAGAAGGACCTAGATGTGTATGTTGACAATGAGCTGAAGTTCTCGGGCCATTGCGAGAAGAAGGTAAATCAGGCAAATAAATTATTGGGTCTTATAAAGTCGTTCAGATATCTAGACGGTCCGTCCCTCGTATCGATCTTCAGGAGTGAAGTGCTTCCCCATCTGGAGTACTGTCACCCCATCTGGTCCCCGAGATATGCTACGGACTGTCAGTGTCTTGAAAATGTTCAAAGGAGGACACCTTAGCTACCCTGAGAGATTGGAGCGCCTGAACTTGCCTAGCTTTTTTTTTTTTTTACGGGAATTAGCCAACCCGGGCACAGGTCAAACGACCCACAACGGAGCCTGGGGGGCGAAAAAAAAGAACGGAAAGAAATTGAAAATATAGAAAAAAAGGTTATACTGTATTAATCTACACCACGAAGATGCCGGAAAACCAGCTTTTTAAAGTGAGACAGATTGTAAGAGCATGGAAACACAGAAGAAGGCAAAGCATTCCACAGTTTGGCTGTGTGAGGAAAGAAGGAGGTACTATAACGGGTTATTCTCGTGTGACCGATATCCACAGAGAAATGGTGGGCACCGCGGGCAAGACGTGTGTTACGAACCCACGGCCTTACCGGCGGTACACAGGATGCCAAATCCCCTGAACATTGCCCGTTAAAGTACCTGTAAAAGAGAGAGAGTGAAGCAACATTGCGGCGAAGAGAAAGGGGAGAGAGATTGTCGACTAAAGGAGGAGAGTTAATAAGACGAAATGCCTTTGATTCCACCCTATCTAATAGTTGGACAGAAGAAGAGCCACCCCAGATATGAGAGCAGTACTCCAAGTTAGGACGAATGAATCCCTTATATACTTGGAGCAACTGCTCAGGAGTGAAGTAGCTGCGGCATCTGTACAGCATTCCCAACTTTCGGGAGGCAGCTTTAGTTATACTAAGGATGTGTGATTTCCAGGACATATTGGAGGAAATGGTGAGGCCTAACATATTTATTTCAGAATTTGGGGGGATGATAGCGTCCTGAAATGTAATTGGTGGGAGATCGTCTACTTTACAAAGTGTAATTGGTAAATATTGAGTTTTGTTACTATTGAACTTAACCAAGTTTGTATCTCCCCATTCAGAGATGCTGCACAGATCCGCGTTGATAGAAGTAATGATATCAGTTCTAGAAACAGATCTAGTTTGAGAGTTAGGAGGAAGGGGAAAATGTGAGGAAGAGTGAAGAGTAGAATCATTGGCGTAAGAATGGATAGAATTAGTTGTAGTGTGAAGTAAATCATTGATAAAAAGAAGAAAGAGAGTTGGTGAAAGAACAGAACCCTGTGGGACGCCACTATTGGTAGAGAAAGAGCGAGAAATCGATCCCTCGACAACAACTGCCATGGATCGATTCTCAAGGAAGCAAGAGATGAGAGAACAAAGTGGGGGAAGAGAAACCAAAAGGGGAAAGTTTAGATAGCAAAGACTTGTGCCATACCCTGTCAAATGCTTTGGAGATGTCGAGGGCCACGACAAAAGTTTCCCCATAATCCCTAAGAGAGGATGACCAAAGATGGGTGCAATAGGAGAGCAGATCACCAGTAGATCTTGCCTGGCGAAAGCCATACTGGTGATCCGACAAAAGAGAAAGGCGTTCAAGGTGACGGAGAAAATGGGAGTTCAAGATAGTTTCGAAAATCTTAGAGAGGGATGAAGTTAGGGCAATGGGGCGATAGTTAGAGGGATTAGAATGGTCACTAGGGTGTGTCATAGGAGGGAAGATCAGCTAAAAACCATGGCCCATCACTTTTTTGGTAGATTTTAGTGTATATAAACAGAAAATACCCCTCAGTTTCAATATTTTGCAACCTTTTGCTAGGTAAATTTTAGCGTGAAATTTATCGAAAATCTAACGTACAGCTGCATTAGTGCATTATACCAACAATGAACATTGCTTTCGACTTCATTCTTTAACAACCCAACTAACAATATTTTTTCTGTTTCAGATTCTGATGCATTTATAAGTTGATAATATTTTGCGATGGCTGCTTGTGTCAGGACGAGGAACCAAAAATCCAGTCATCTCAGTCACTATCTTGGGTCTGGGGAGAGAGCTCCTGAAGTCGGAATTGCCTACATTGAGAGATGCTTTGAGATACGGTGTTTTTAATCAGGCAAATCAGTGAAAAGCGAACCAAAAGAACTACACAAACAAAGACATTGCCAGTGATATGACCAAAGCTGTCTTGGCACAGTACACTCTGGCTAACGCTCAGTTCAAGCTTCCAGTCATAACAAGTCAGAAGAAGATTATTGAGATCAAGCAGCTGCTGGGAAAGGCAAGAGATATCTCTCTTGGGAGAGGAAACTTGCAGTTAAGGACAGCTTTTGCTGCTAACCGACCCAGTTATTTCATATAATTACTTGCAAGTGCCCAATTGTTCTTCTGGTCCCGGGAGTTTGATGCGATTGTGACTAAACTGAGGCCCACATCTCCTGTATTTGCAAGCGTGAACTGAAGATTCCTAGATCGAACTGGCATTTGTCAAAGCACAGAGAGACAGCACTGGCAGATAGGGCTCTCATGATTTCTAGCCAAGATATTCCGGTCCAAGAGGACAGGAGGCCGCCACAGAGAGACAGAAGAGGAGAAGAGCTGTTGAGGAAAGAGACTTTAGAAGGCCCAGGGTGAGGTAAAAAGGCCGATGATTGAGTCAAGCTGATTCAGAGTTTAATGACTTCCCCATGGCTGATCCGAGTGCTGACCAGGAGAATGGTGACTTTGTCCCTAACCTGCAGGTGCAAAATAATGATCCCCAAACCTTCCAGGCATAAGATTCGAAATAGGAAAGATATCCTGAGCATAGCTCTGGCCAGCATGCGACACCACACTGGTCTCAGAGAAACTACAGAGATAGCAACAGCTGCCTAGATTGATTGTGGTTTGATAACACCTGATGATGTTCACCTGGTGATAGATCAAAGTAAGGAGGAGCTCAGGAGAAACTTGTCAGTAACCTAGAAGAGGAGTTTGATAAGGGATAAGAGAAATGGAATCAATTGTTTGTTCTTGATGGGAGAAGGATGACACTAAAGTGTTCATGAAAGTTGGATTCTGACAAGTTGTTCCCTGCCATGGTGAAGGAGTGAGGTACCACTACTCCTGCTGCAGTGAACCAGGAGGGAAGTATTTGTGGCATTTCACTCCAGAGAAAGATGACATCAGGAAACCAGCTGAGATAGTGGCAGGTAACATTGTGAACTTGGCCCAGAGAGAGAACGAGACCAGACCCCTGCAGGCCATTGGAGGACAGCACCAACACGAACACAGGGTGGCAGGGGGGGGGGTCATACAGTGATAGAGTGGAAGATTGGGAGAAGCTGGTCTGGATTGTTTGTGACCTCCACACCAACGAGTTGCCACTCAGACATCTGGATCCAGGAGCTGGATGGCAAGACTTTTTCTCAAACAACAGATGGTCTGGCCCTCTTGGCAAGATGTTGACTCTGCCACTGAGTTAGAAATAAATCCGAGCTTTGGAAAATCACAGTTGGCCCTCCACTCGCTGAGCGCCACATACTGCTCGACGACCTGAATACCGACCAGTACCATGGTTACATGATTTGCAGTGCCATCAAAACTGGGGTCATGCCTGATAGACTTGCTTTTTTCTTACTCGCAGATAGGTCCAGTCTCACATTCTAGGTGGCTCACAACGGCTCTCAGGTTCTGGGCAGAATTTGGGTCGCTCATCATAAACTGAAAGGGAACCAGCTTCACAACCTGAGACTTATTGTCCAATTCATCGTGAGTGTCTACTTGCCAAATTGGTTCAACACTGTCAAGCCATCAATTCTCCGAAGGTCCGGAGGCATGCCTTCCAGCTTGAGCCCTGGAGGAGTCAGCCAAGGAAGGTTGTTCAGATTGTGGAGCAGACTGAGGAGATCTTCCTGGCATGTTTGGTCTCATAAGAAGTTCTTGCAGACAATGCTCTGCAGTAAGGATGAGGAGGAGAGAAGAGGGCAGTCAAAAAGATCTTGGATATGAGACTTATGAGAGATCTGGGCATGACTTAATCAGTTATGACGATTCCTTCCAGGGTCAGGAAGACTTGAAGTCAATCTAGGTGCCAAGACCCTCACTGATCTCAGATCTGGATAACATCCAGGCTGGAGCAGTGAGCCCCCTCTACCTGCAGCCTCACCAATGTTCAAGTCAGAGCTTTCCTGACAACCCATGCATGTCCCCTGCCTGGCCCCTCGCACACCCAGAGTATAGAGTTGTGTACAGCAAGTGAGCGCAGGCCAGCAGCCTGCACAGCCAGGAGAGGAGGGGAAGGCTACAACCGAGCTCAGGTGGTCAGCAGGAGGTGATGAGTAGAACAGCCAAAGAAAGACATGTTCTCTATGGTGCAGCAACACCGGTCGTAGTAGTAAAACCGGTTTTTGTATTTGATGATTTTGTTTTTCAGTGAATATTAAATTTAATAAATGTGTCAAGAGCATCTGCTTCTTCACTGTTCTGGATCATTTTCATCCTAATAAATTAACCTGATACATTTATTTTACTTTAAATAAGCTATTTAGTGGTGTTAAAAAGGGTGGGAATACTGGAATTTTCATAAGATTTCGTTAAATTTACCTAGCAAAAATGAAAAACTTTTCAAATCTGAAGATATCACATGATTCTGCACATAGAACTACACTAATACCATGGGCCGATTTTTTCTCAAACTTAAAAAAAAAATTGCCTCCGTATGACACACCCTAATGGTCACCCTTCTTCGGGATGGGCTAAACCAAGGCATGCTTCCAAGAAGGAAAGTTTTGCTTTTGAGGCAAAGGCGAAAGAGGCAAGCAAGCACAGGGCCAGGGGTTTCAGCACACTCCCTCAGAACACGAGGGGGTATTCCGTCCGTCCATGCTCCTTACTCACATCCAACCTGGATAACACACGCAACCCCTTGCGAGTGGAGATTAGAAAGTGCAGGTTCGGTAGGAGGGGTAGAGGGAATCGTCTAAGGTGGAATTAGAGGAGAATAAGGTGCCAAAGAGGTTGGCTTTCAGGGGAGAGTTGCTATAGAGTTGGGGACGGAAGAGGGAGGAAAAGAAGCGTGCAGAAGTTGTTACAGATGTTTTAGCTAAGGACCAGAAGGATCTACTAGAGGAAGAATTAGTCAGGACAGCAGACTTTTAATAAAACTCCCGCTTGGCCCTACGAAGAATAGCCTTACAACGATTCTAGAAGTAATGAAAGAAGTGTAATAGGAGAAGGAGATAGTTTCATAGTCGATAAGCCCTATCTCTCACCCTGCAAGCAAGAGAGCAGGAGCGATCAAACCATGATTGTAATGTGAAAGTTTTAGAGAAGATGGATAAATGCACTCATACAGCCCTGTATAATCCCCAGCAATGCTGTCAGCACATACTGAGGCATCCTGAGGGAAAAGCAACATTCATCCTAAGGAAAGTCGGTATATATATATATATATATATATATATATATATATATATATATATATATATATATATATATATATATATATATATATCATATAATATATATATATATATAGATATATATATATAATATATATATATATATATATATATATATATATATATATATATATATATATCTATATATATATATATATATAGATATATATATATATATATATAGATATATATATATATATATATATATATATATATAGTTAGTACTCCCACTAACGCGTCAATTGAACCCAGAGGGTCCCAAGGCGAACAACAGAACATATGATTAATTCCAATAGAAACTGCCCGAATCTCAACTCCACTTTTGAAGGCACATACCTATGTTGTAGTAAAAATAACATCTTAATTTTATGATGGTACATGCACACAATTAATACTTAAGAGAAATAGAGAAATACAGTCGCTAAGTTAATGTCCATTCAAATAATGACTCAACTCTCCCTCTCACACTACACTGCCGGCTCTTCCCTCTCAGAGAAATTTTTGGGGAAAACCACTAAATTTTAATAAATAATAGGCTACCTCAAACTAAAGTTAGATAATACAATTGACATTGCTGGATTCTTTGTAAGACCAGGAATATTTTGAATATAAATGTCATATATTTGCACAAAAGATAACATAGTTACCTAGAGAAAATTTTATCTAAAATTTGTATGTTTAATGCAAAATATATGATGTTTATATTCAAATGATCACCAAATTATAAGAATTCCAGCAATGTAAATTATATTCTGACCGTAATTTGTATGAATTTTATGAGCTAAAACAAATATCTTCAGTTAATAAAAATAATCTTCACGACACTATCTGTCAATCAAAGTACCCCACCTTGCCTCCCTCTTCCAACCACGCGGTCAGTCCCAACCTCCCCCACCCCCACCAATCCTCCCTTCCAGAGTTTTAACATTTAGTATTAAATAATACCTCAGATTAAAGTTAGGATAATATAATTGACATTGCTGGATTCTGTAAGATAGGAATATTTTGAATATAAATGTCATATATTTTGAACAAAAGAAAACATAGTTAATTTGAGAAAAATTTTTATCTAAAATTTGTATGTCTAATGCAAAATATATGATGTTTATATTCAAAATGATCATCAAATTATAAGAATTCCAGCAATGTAAATTATATTCAGACCGTGTAATTTGTATGAATTTTATGAGCTAAAACAAATATCTTCAGTTAATAAAAAAAAAAATTCTTCACGGGTAACAGATGGTCGGTCGGTCCCTCCTCTCCACCCCCCCCACCAACCGTCCCAAGGAGATGTGGGATAACCACTAAATTTTAATAAATAATACCTCAAACTAAAGTTAGATAATATAATTGACATGATTCCTTGTAAGCTCAGGGAATATTTTGAATATAAATGTCATATTTTGCACAAAAGATAACATAGCTCTGAGAAAAATTTTTATCTAAAATTGTATGTCTAATGCAAAATATGATGTTTATATTCAAATGATCACCAAATTATAAGAATTCCAGCAATGTAAATTATATTCTGGCCGGGTAATTTGTATGAATTTTATGAGCGAAAACAGGCAGTCAGGCAGGGTGGGGGGGCAAATCTAAAATAGCGTTCGAGCCGACACTCACCGCTGTGATATGTGGAAAAACTGCGTTAAGTGAAAGTTCATCTGGCAGGCACCAGATAGGATAAAAACGCTAAGTATGAAAACCGCAGTAGCGGGTAATACTGTATATATATATATCTATATATAGATATATATATATATATATATATATATATATATATATATATATATATATATATATATATATATATATATATATATATATATATATATATATATATATATATATATATATATATATATATATATATATATATATATATATATATATATATATATATATCTATATATATATATATATATATATATATATATATATATATATATATATATATATATATATATATATACAGGTTGTACCTCTAGTCCGCATTCGTGGTCCGGAATCCGTGGTCCGAACTATTTTTGTTTGTCCAATAGGTAGATAGGCAGTTTTTTTTTTTTTTTTTACTTATGAATTATTATTATTATTATTACAGGAGTATTAAATTTTTGCCACTCAGGCCCCAATGTGGGTCAGTGACCCACGCCCGGTGGGCTAATCCTTAAAAAAAAAGCCACGGAAATTAAGGTTCGTACATCCGCATTTGCTGTTTCTGCTTGTCTATACAGAGTACAACATTTAACCCTTCAATATATATGAGCAGTAAATAAGTGTTGCTTTCATATTCTTATGTAGAGTAATGACGATATATTTTCACATGAGACTTACATACAAGCAGTCTTAATTTTTTTTACCATTGATGGTTAATTACTTATATTGTTCCATTTATTAACATTAAATAACATTACAGGTACTTCAAGCAACTATATTAATTTTTACATTAATTTTACTATAGCTAAACTCAGGGTCTTATTTTCTTCAGTTTTATATGCAGAACCAATCAGTCACTGGTTTCGTAGCTTTAACATAAACAATGCCGCAGCCGCCTTCGCTCTCTAATATTCCAATTATATAAATTGTATTGTTAATTTTGCACACGACATTAATTCAAAACCAAATTCAGAAACATTAATTAAAATATATATAAACAGTAAATAAGTGTTGCTTTCTATATTCTTAGTAAAGTAATGATGATATAAATGCAGCGATGCAAGACTTACATATGCTGTGACTTTTTTTCTTTTTACCATTATCAGTTAGCTACTTCTATTGTTCCTATTAACATTAAATAACATTACTTAAAACAACCATATTAATTTTACTACAGCTACAACAAAGTCTTATTTTTCAGTTTTATATGTAGAACCAGTCAGTCACTGGTTTTGTAATCAACGAAACAATGCTGTGTCATTTCCTCGTTTTAATATTCTACGATAATAATGAATTGTAGTGCCTATTTTGCACACATAAACATTAATTCAATAAAAAAGACATTCAGTAATAAACAATAATGAATCTTTTGTACATAAGAGAAATGACACTGTTTACACGATTATGCACGTTGTCTGCACGCTGGCGGCCGCTCAAACCCGGTCGAAATTCAAGTTTCCGCGGCCAAAATTTTTATTTATTTATTTTTTTTGTTCCAATAAAATACGTTTAAGAATTAAAACTCGCTAAATTTGGGAAGCTACTATACTTACATTTAACCCTTTCAATATATGTCTTCAAAGAGACCATGACGAGAGAAAGTGGTGCTAGTGCTTCCAGGCATAAGCACAAGTCACCATCTATCCAGGAAAAGGGTGAATTTCCATGGTCCCGCACCGGGTCAGGTCCCGTGGTTGCTGGACTAGAGAGGTACAACCTGTATATATTTATATATATATATATATATATATATATATATATATATATATATATATATATATATATATATATATATATATATATATATATATATATTTTTTTTTTTTTTTTTTTTATATATATATATATCTATATATATATATTCTATATATATATATATATATATATATATATATATATATATATATATATATATATATATATTTTATATATATATATATATATATCTATATATATATATATATATATATATATATATATATATATATATATATATATATATATATATATATATATATATATATATATTATTTACAGACATATATATATATATATATATATATATATATATATATATATATATATATATATATATATATATATATATATATATATATATATATATATATATATATATATATATATATATATATATATATATAGATATAGATATGAAGGAGCAAGGATAAGAGGGCAGGGGGGAGGGTTACAGTAGGCTTAAATAAATTCTTTATGTATACGAACTATCATTTATTCATACTTTCACAGAGAAATTACCAGCAAATCTATAAAGGTAGTCTTAAACTTGAATGACTTCATAAACACTTTATATCCTATTTATGAATTTCAATACACAAAATAAATACTTTCAAATCACCTATTATGGAGAACATTGCTTAAAAGTCACCTCTACTGTTTTTCTTCATCAGTCATGACACTACATTCATATTTTCATCTCCTTCACTTATGTGAGTTCATGACACAGTACCTGTACAATAAACTACATAAATTCAACTGTAACCTTTCAATATGTTGCACAAATTATGCTATATGTCTCATTAAGACATGGTGAGCATCAATAGCTGAACATTGTTAATCAGAAACATTACATAATCACTAAAGACATTAAAACTGCCATGTGCCTTAAATGCACACAAATGGAAGAGTCTGAAATACAATGGAATAAAGTTGTCATAACTTGTGTAGCTGGATGAGATGGTCAATAAAAAATCAAATACACACCAGAAGGCTTGTTCTAGCTGAGTGACTAGGAGTTCAAGTGAAAATAAATTTAGCAAGAAAGAAGACAAAATTCATACAAATACATGACGTCGTCACGCAACTTAAAATAAGTGAAACATGAAACTCGGTTGATGATACGAGTACTTGAATTACGTCTGAGCCTCGCAAGGAGTTACTTAACAAATTTCAGAACTTGCCTCCTTAAAACAGTTATAATTGTACTTTCTGTGTTTATTAAAATTAACCCTTGAACTAGTGCTACGTAAAAAAAAAAATTTTTTTTTACGTAACATAGAGCATAACCTGTCTTAAGTAAATCTTATGAAACCAAAGCAAGTGACGTGCAATGAGAGCAGTGATTTAGAAGGAAGATGACTCAGCAGCACAATGACAAAAACTACAACACACTGCTTTAGCCTATCAAATTTTCATAATTTTCCTCAATAGGTCATATACCTATATAGATATTCAATGATAGTAAACACTCATCCTCAAAAACATTTATAAAAATCTATTTTGTCAAAAGATGAAGCTTAGACGTTCATCACAGCACTATAACTTCAAATGATGTGTATTTACAAGTGGTGTGGAGCACAATTTTTGTCCCTTGAGCTACTTGTGGAAGATGTTTCCTTTTTTCATAGAACCTTGAGTTCATCCATCATTATATATATATAATAATATATATATATATATATATATATATATATATATATATATATATATATATATATATATATATATATATATATATATATATATACACATACACATATACATATATATATATATATATATATATACACACATATATATATACATTATATATATGCTGAAAACAAGGAAAGAAGAAAAGGGAACTTGTGTTTTCTTCTTCCTTGTGGTTATCAGCATATACCTAGATCACGCGCCCTACAGTGATTTATATATATATATATATATATATATATATATATATATATATATATATATATATATATATATATATATATATATATATATATATATATATATATATATATATATATATATATATATATATATATATATATATATATATATATATATGAGAGAGAGAGAGACTTTTCACCTGTGGGATAGCAAGAAACAAATGGCAGAACAAACAATAGTTTCATCTTGTTCTTCTTGCAGAAAGAAGTTATACAAAGAAAACAAAAGGAAATTTACATCATTATGAAAGTAGTACTTTTATGCAACGTTTAAGGATCACAAATAAATTACCCAAAACATTAAAATTAATATGTAACCAGAATACAGACCACATCAGATTGATGATTTATGACCTGACTGTATTCCCTCAGCTGTACAGATTAATCTTTCTCAGGTGTGGAACAACAAGCATTGGTTGTGAATATACTGTACCTTCTGTCTTTAGTGTTTTCATTTTTTAAAGTAATATCACTGTGGAGATTAAAATTATCTTCACTTACCACACAACCACTACACTCCAAATATTGCAGTAAGGCATCATATTCATCTGCCTAAAAGCTGTATCTTGTAAGGTTGTTAACTGAACTTTCCCATTTTGAGAAGATATAAGAGAATTCCATAATTCATAAAAATGTCATATAACCTGGATATCCTATTCACTGCCATGTCTTTCTTTACTCTTAACTTCTCTGTATCTAACAGCCTTATAACAATTTAATAATTCTAAATTTCACACAGCCATAGGAGGTGGAGGTCTTCTGAAGAGTATGAGGGTGGCAATGATGACTGAGAGGACTGCCATGAGGTAGATGTCCCAATCTGGGCCAAGTATTTCCTCTATGTTATTCTCATCTATATCCAACCACTGAAACTGAAAAATAGAAGAAAAATATGTATATTTATTTATTTAAGCAGTTATGAATGAGAACTGCATTAACATCACAAACCTACTCCATTAAAACAATTTATTGAAGATGCACTGCAAATACCCATAAATATTTCTCCTAATACACCCACAACCCCAGAACATTTACAGTATCTACCGGGGCAAACAAATTATATCTCAATTAAGTAACAGTCCCTAAAAAAAGTCAAATTGTGGGTTTTTAATATATGCATTGCAAAAAAGGGAAAAGGGAAAAGAAAAAAGAAAAAAAAAAAACAAATGCAAATTCTTCATAAACAAATCTAATCACCAAAACCAAGTGATTATCTCAGGCTGGGTTATTACTTATAAGTGCTACCTCCTCCAGCTTTGTCATTACTTACATCCTCAAAATACTTGAAGGAAAAGAGAAATGCCAGCTTAGCTAGGGCTAATGCTACAGGCACCTGGGCATCAGCACTGGCTTCTGCAGCCATGTCATAGAACCGCTTGGCTAGGTGCATATCCTGTGAAAATAAATTGAGTCATATAACCAAAAAATTCATGTATGAGAAATTGCTTTTTCAAACTGTGTTATGTTTGTTATCATGCAAATTGGAAATCTTATACAGTCAACCCTCACTTTACGCGGTCCCACATTCCGCGTTTCCACGTTTACGCGGTGCCCTGCCAGAACCCAGGATGCTCATATTCCGCGGTGGGTGTACCCCTTTACACGGTGAAGTATAATTTTTTTATTTAGCTCATAAAATTCATACAAATTATCCGGCCAGAATATAATTTACATTGCTGGAGTTCTTACAATTTGATGATCATTTTGAATATAAAAATCATAGATTTTGCATTAGACATACAAATTTTAGATATAATGTTTACTCTTGAGTAAATATGTTATCTTTTGTGCAAAATATATGATATTTATATTCAAAATATTCCTTGTCTTACAAGGAATCCAGCAATGTCAATTATATTATCCTAACTTTAGTCTGATTTATTATTTATTACTAAAAAGGTAAACAGTCTGGTATTCCCACACATTTATCTAGTAGGGACGTTGGTGGGGGGAGGAGGGAGGGACCGGCGACCGACCATCTGTTACCGTGTGAAGAATATTTTTTTTTTATTAACTGAAGATTTTTATTTTAGCTCATAAAATTCATACAAATTACCGGGCCAGAATATAATTTACATTGCTGGAATTCTTACAATTTGATGATCATTTTGAATATAAACATCATATATTTTGCATTAGACATAAAATTTTTAGATAAAATGTTCACTCTGAGTAAGTATGTTATCTTTTGTGCAAAATATATGACGTTTATATTCAAAATATTCCTGGTCTTACAAGGAATCCAGCAATGTCAATTATATTATCCTAACTTTAATCTGAGGTATTATTTAATACAAAATGTTAAAATTTATTTTTTTCACCCAACATCTCTTGAAGGGAGGATTGGTGGGGGGTGGGGGGAGGGTTGGGACTGACCGCGCGGTTGGAAGAGGGGGGAGGCAAGGTGGGGTACTTTGATTGACAGATAGTGTCGTGAAGAATATTTTTTTTTTTATTAACTGAAGATATTTGTTTTAGCTCATAAAATTCATACAAATTACCCGGCCAGAATATAATTTACATTGCTGGAATTCTTACAATTTGGTGATCATTTTGAATATAAACATCATATATTTTGCATTAGACATACAAATTTTAGATAAAATGTTTAATCTGAGTAAATATGTTATCTTTTGTGAAAAATATATGACATTTATATTCAAAATATTCCTGGTCTTACAAGGAATCCAGCAATGTCAATTATATTATCCTAACTTTAGTTTGAGGTATTATTTATTACTATACCTGGTTTTCCCCCCAAAATTTCTCAGAGGGAAGAGCCAGCAGTGTAGTGTGAGAAGAGGGGGGAGGGAGTCGTGTCCATTATTTGAATGGACATTAACTTGGCGACTGTATTTCTCTATTTCTCTTAAGTATTAATTGTGTGCATGTACCATCATAAAATTAAGATGTTATTTTTACTAGAACATAGGTATTGTGTTGGAAAAAGTGGAGTTTGGGGGTCAGCTGGTCTCTATTTCATTTAATCCCATATGTTATGTTATTCACTTTACGCGTTTCTCACTTTCCGCGGTACCCTGTGGGTTACATTAACCGCGTAAAGTGAGGGTTGACTGTATCATTATATAGTGTAGCAGTGGTCCCCAACCAGTAGACCAAACCATATTATGGAGCCCGCAAAGATTTACTTGAAAATTTTAACATATTTGGGATTCTTCGTCAGTGAAAATATGTAATAACATGATACAACTTTAGAGAGAGAAAGAGAGGAACTGCCGTTTTTCCCAAGTCTGCCATGTACAGGACATGTGTATTTACCCCAGACTGAGCCCAGAGAGAGAACCAGCCTGAAAGAGTAAATGTAAAAAGTATGTAACTGGTAACAGTTAGACTTGTGTGAAACTGCTTATCAGTTCTCCATGTATATAAAAATCTTCTAGACACACATCACACACCCTCCAAGAACTACCCACACACACCCTCCAATACCACTCACACACCCACACACACCCTCCAACACCACCCTCACCCTACATTACCCACACATCACACACACACAGTCTCCAACAACCACCCACACACTCCAACATCACACCCCCATGCATATACACACACACACACAGACCCCCTCCAACAACCACCCACACACCCCAACAGCACACCCCCATGCATTCACACAAGCTCTTTCAATAAACCGTTAATTATTAATATTATTATTATTACTCCAACACCCCCCCCCCCCCACACACACACACACCAATAAGGGAATGAAGACAGCAAGCATGAGGAGTGAGGGTCTTACTGGATGACAAATTTCCTGTGTGACTGCATGGTAGTGAGTTAAATATCAGCTGTTGAGGAGCACTTGGCAACACTGGTGCATATTACCACTCCCTTCCACTCCATCTCTCTAATTACCCACACCTTTCTGCTTTCTCACTTATTTAAAAAATGTTATGTAATGTAATGTTGAAGGGATACAACTTCGCTCATTTATACTTATCACAAACTCCCTACAAATACTTTAGATTTTTCATGTTTATTCAAGACATCTTCAGGTCATAAGACCCACTAGTCCCCCACCCATGAAAGGGTGACCTGACATTCCATCAGGTCAGTATTATGAGACAACTATTCCCCCACCCTACCTCCACCTGACATTGTGTCAGGTCAGGTCACTTACACGAGACCCACTAATCCCCCACAGTTCCATGGGAATGGAAAATACCAGTCTTTGCTGTAACACAAAGTCCCATTCACACCCGTATCATATAGGTTTTTAATTTTTAAATATACAGTTAACCCTCACTTTACGCGGTTAATGTAACCCGGAGGGTACCGCGGAAAGTGAGAAACGCGTAAAGTGAATAACATAACATATGGGATTAATTGAAATGGAGTCCGGGCCGATCCCCAAACTCCACTTTTTGACGACACACAACTATGTTGTAGTAAAAATATTATCTTAACTTTATGATGGTATGCACACACAATTAATAATTAAGAGAAATATCAATAATATTAGGTTTTTAACACTTACATTAGTAGAAAAAATGGCTGGGCACACGGGGATGGGCGGTTGGTTCCGAGGCAGAGGGCAGATTATTGGCCCTCACCTGTGTCACTTGTATCAATTGTATCACTATCCACCACAGAGGCTTGCAGGGCCTCTTTGTCAAACTCCCCAAAGTCCATATCCTCACCATAATTATCACTATCACTGACTTGGGCCGGCTGTGGTGGGTGGGGGGTGAAGAACTGGTAATGTTTTGATGACTGGGCGACCTTGTGCGCACCATGTTCGCGCAGCTTACACAACATGGCGGATGGCAGGAGGTTTGGATCCAAAAATGGCGCGGCTCGCCAGCCGCGCTCTCCGAGTAAAGGGGTACACGCACTGGGGAATGTGAGCATCCTGGGTTCCGGCAGGGCACCGCGTAAACGTGGAAACGCGGAATGTGGGACCGCGTAAAGTGAGGGTTAACTGTAGTGTACTTATTTAACCAAACTTTTTGATAAACTATTCTGGATTATTATAGTAAAAAAATGGAGTTTCTAACATAATTAGGACTGTATTTATGGACACCGATAGTTTAGACTCAATGAAAACATCCCCAGAACCCAGAAACTCACTGGGGAAGTTGGCTAGTGTCTGTCTGTGCAAGATGTCTTAGACACCAGGATACTGTTTCCAGTAACTGTAAAAGATTCCGGGAATAATGAATTTTTCCGGGTTTGACAAAGTCATCTGGTTAGCCAGAAATCTTTCATCCCCGGAAGTGCTCTGCACCAATTATTCCGGCAAATAGGGACATCACTGTACTGTATTGAAGTACGATATATATATATATATATATATATATATATATATATATATATATATATATATATATATATACAGTTGTACCCCACTTAACGCAGTCAATTGAACCCAGAGGGTCCCGCGTTAAGTGAAATCCGCGTTAAGTGAACAACAGAACATATGGGATTAATTCCAATAGAAACCGGCCCGACCCCCCAAACTCCACTTTTTGAAGGCACATACCTATGTTGTAGTAAAAATAACATCTTAATTTTATGATGGTACATGCACACAATTAATACTTAAGAGAAATACAGTCGCCAAGTTAATGTCCATTCAAATAATGGACTCGACTCCCTCCCTCTCTCACACTACACTCGCTGGCTCTTCCCTCTCAGAGAAATTTTTGGGGGAAAACCACTAAATTTTTATAAATAATACCTCAAACTAAAGTTAGGATAATACAATTGACATTGCTGGATTCCTTGTAAGACCAGGAATATTTTGAATATAAATGTCATATATTTTGCACAAAAGATAACATATTTACTCAGAGTAAACATTATATCTAAAATTTGTATGTCTAATGCAAAATTTATGATGTTTATATTCAAAATGATCACCAAATTGTAAGAATTCCAGCAATGTAAATTATATTCTGGCTGGGTAATTTGTATGAATTTTATGAGCTAAAACAAATATCTTCAGTTAATAATAAAAAAATATTCTTCAAGACACTATCTGTCAATCAAAGTACCCCACCTTGCCTCCCCCCTTCTTCCAACCGCATGGTCCGTCCCAACCCTCCCCCCCACCCCCCACCAATCCTCCCTTCAAGAGATGTTGGGTGAAAAAACTAAATTTTAACATTTTGTATTAAATAATACCTCAGATTAAAGTTAGGATAATATAATTGACATTGCTGGATTCCTTGTAAGACCAGGAATATTTTGAATATAAATGTCATATATTTTGCACAAAAGATAACATATTTACTCAGAGTAAACATTACATCTAAAATTTGTATGTCTAATGCAAAATCTATGATGTTTATATTCAAAATGATCATCAAATTATAAGAATTCCAGCAATGTAAATTATATTCTGACCGGGTAATTTGTATAAATTTTATGAGCTAAAACAAATATCTTCAGTTAATAAAAAAAAAAAAAATTCTTCACGGGGTAACAGATGGTCGGTCGGTCCCTCCCTCCCCCCCACCCCCCACCAACCGTCCCAAGGAGATGTGTGGGAAAACCAGAATATTTAACTTTTTAGTAATAAATAATACCTCAAACTAAAGTTAGGATAATATAATTGACATTGCTGGATTCCTTGTAAGACCAGGAATATTTTGAATACAAATGTCATATATTTTGCACAAAAAATAACATATTTACTCAGAGTAAACATTTTATCTAAAATTTGTATGTCTAATGCAAAATCTATGATGTTTATATTCAAAATGATCATCATATTGTAAGAATTCCAGCAATGTAAATTATATTCTGGCCGGGTAATTTGTATGAATTTTATGAGCTAAAACAGGCAGGCAGGCAGGGTGGCAGGTGGGGCGAATCTAAAAATAGCTCTCGAGCCGGACACTCTGCGCGTATACGTGGAAAAAACCCGCGTTAAGTGAAAGTTCAGCTCTGGCGAGGCACCTCGTATACGTGAAATCGCGCAAAGCGAAACCGTGTTAAGCGGGGTATTACTGTATATATATATATATATATATATATATATATATATATATATATATATATACAGGTTGTACCTCTCTAGTCCGGCATTCTGTGGTCCGGAAACTCCCGTGGTCCGGAACGATTTTAGTTTGTCCAATAGGTAGATAGGCAGCTTTTTTCTTTTTTTTTCTTTTTTTTATTTCTCTGAATTATTATTATTATTACAGGAGTATTAAATTTTTGCCCCTCAGGCCCCAATGTGGGTCAGTGACCTATGCCCGGGTGGGCTAATCCCCTTAAAAAAAAAAAAAGCCGCGGGAAATTAAGGTTTGTTTACATCCGGCACTTCGGCTGCTCTCTCTCTCTCTGCTTGTCTATACAGAGTACAACATTTAACCCTTCAATATATATGAGCAGTAAATAAGTGTTGCTTTCATATTCTTATGTAGAGCAATGACGATATATTTCCACATGTGCGCACTTACATATGAGCAGTCTCACTTTTTTTTTTACCATTAATGGTTAGCTACTTATATTGTTCCATTTACTTGTATTAACATTAAATAACATTACAGGTACTTCAAACAACCATATTAATTGTTTTACATTAATTTTACTACAGCTAAAATCAGGGTCTTATTTTCTTCAGTTTTATATGTAGAACCAATCAGTCACTGGTTTTGTAAGCTTTAACATAAACAATGCCGGCAGCCGTCTCGTCTCCTCTAATATTCCACGTATTATTAATAAATTGTATTGTTAATTTTGCACACACAAACATTAGTTCAATAAAAACAAATTCAGAAACATTAATTAAAATATATATGAACAGTAAATAAGTGTTGCTTTCATATTCTTATGGTCTAATGGTTATTGCTTCATCTGACAGGTAACTAATCAAGCATAATACAGCAGCGGCTAAAAAAAAAAGAAAAAAGGCCACTGTGTGCAGTTTAAAAGTAGAGTATGTGTGATGTGGCTAGTGAGCAGATAGCAAAAAATATTGAATGCATTAACAAAAGGACATTTTAAGTTTGGTTTATTACTAAATGTGAAGATTATGATGAATCAAGGCCTGATCTTGTAAGTCCAAGACAGGGTAGGTAGAGAATGACCATTGACTGAGTAACTGACCTCTGAAGTTTCAAAGTGTTAATGGCTGAAGCTGTATCAAAGCATATCTAATGTACAGAAGACTCTCATAAAAATCACTTTAATAAACAAAAACAATAATAATAAGGTAAAAAAGTAAAGATAAAGACATGCTTTGTTTCACTCAACATGAGTATGGGATAACTCAATTTCTACTAACTGATAATTCAAACTTTTCTTCTTTCTGAGGCCGGAAAGATTAAACAAAACTCTATATATATATTAGTTTAATTAATGCAATAGCTTTGCAATGACTATAGTGAACCAAATGCTACAATACCTGTTTGAGTCCTAAACCTTGTTCATGCATATATCCCAAGTTGAACATGGCCTGAGCATTGTGTTGTTGTTCAGAAGCCAGCCTGTAGTGTGCAGCAGCTGTTTCATAATCAACTGAGGTTCCATAGCCATAGTAATGGTAGTCTCCCAGCTTCACCCGGGCTACAGCATAGCCCTAGGTTCAAAAATAAAATTGTTTAGAGCTGTTAGTAAGCATAAAAAATACAATTACTATATATTCATTGTATCCCTACTATATATATATATATATATATATATATATATATATATATATATATATATATATATATATATATATATATATATATATATATATATATATATATATATATATATATATATATATATATATATATATATATATATATATATATATATATATATATATATATATATATATATATATATATATATTTCATAAATCACAATGAAAACGTGGATAAGATAAATCTTGATAAAATCACACGGGAAAATGGAAACAACGGAGCACCTTAGCTTTCGTCTTTATTCAAGACATCTTCAGAGGCAACTGGATTACATGGACAGAGAGAGGCTTAAATATACAGGGTGACCTTAAAAACATGAGGTCAGGTCATAATGATGTCATCCACTAATCTCCACACCAACACACACGTAGAGGAGCTTAAGAGAAGGGGGGTGACGTGACTAGTCAGGTCAGGTCAAAAATAAGGGACCCACAAAATAACTATCATACATCTAGATCAAAGGTTTTCAAAGCATTTTTAACCTTGGGGCACTGACAAATAAATTTATGTAACATATTATCAGTTTTGAACTGACCATCACTAAGGTTTATTGATTTTAATTCCTTTATCAAACTAGCTTCAACCAGAAGTCTTTCTGTGACACAAAATGATTTAAATACTTCTAAGCTTTTTTCCCAAGCAATGGGGTGATTATTATTCCTAACATGAACGAACAAGGCACTGCTTTCAGATGCTGTTCTGATATTATACTTATGTTGTTTGATTCTGAGCTGCAGTGTTTTTCCTGTCTGTCCTACATAATTACAATTACATTTGCTACATGGAATACAATAAACACTTCCATTTACATTCAAACTTGGGCTATTCCTTATACAGTTAACCCTCACTTTACGCGGTTAATGTAACCCGGAGGGTACCGCGGAAAGTGAGGAACGCGTAAAGTGAATAACATAACATATGGGATTAATTGAAATGGAGTCCGGGCCGATCCCCAAACTCCACTTTTTGACGACACACAACTATGTTGTAGTGAAAATTTTATCTTAACTTTATGATGGTATGAAAAAACAAGTAATATAGAAGAGGTTAGGTTAGGAAAGATAAAGGTTAACATAGGAAAAATAAAGGTAAGGTTAGAAAACTAAAAATTAGGTGTAACACTTACGGTAGTAGAAGAGATGGGTCAGCATACGGGGATGGAGGCTGGTTCCGAGGCAGAGGGCAGATTACTGGCCCTCAGGTGAATCACCATTACTAGGTGAATCACCATCACTGTCACTTACAGTTGTCAGGGCTTCCCTGATAAATCCCTCAAAGTCACCTTCACTGTCACTATCACTGGCTTGGGCTGGCTGTGGTGGGTTGCGGGCGAAGAAATCTGTTATGCTTTGCTGACGGCTGGCGTTGATGTTGTCGTGATACACCTTGATGTACGGCTCCATAGCCTGCACCAGCTGGGTATGGAAGACTTCATAGCGGTCATCGTCATTGTCGCGGGAAAGGAAGGACTTCATCTTCTCTGCACACTCCATGGCACCCTTAATATCACTATGACTTAAATTGTGTTCTTCGGAGACTGACGCACCTTCTTCCTCCTCTTCACTGACGTGTTCTTCTTCCAACATCTCGTCGGCAGTCACTTCAGGTTCTCTGATCACCTCCAGGATGTCGTCGTTGGTGGTCTCGGAGAAGCCTGGAACTGTAACAGTCTGCGCAGCTTCTCTGGCAAGGTCCACTGCTACTGCAACATTCTGAACCTCACCAGTCACAGATTGACTCCTCCTCTCACCTGGTATTCCATGCAACACATGTCTCCATGCGTGATGAATTGTAGCAATAGACAGCTGATCCCATGACTCCACCAAGAAGTCCACAGTTTTCTTGATGTTAAATACTCTCCAGAATTGTTTGAAGAGTATTTTTTGCTGTTCTAACTGTTGATCCTCATCTTCTTCGCTCTTGCTATCGGTGGTGGTGTCACTCAGGTTACGCAACTCTTCCCTGGTGTTGGTGTAGTCGTTCAGGAGCTGGAATTTTTTTGTTGAGAATGCAGCTTTCACACTGCAAATCAACTCCTGGTCCATGGGCTGGATTAAAGACGTAGTGTTGGGAGGAAGGAAGACCACTTTTACGTTGGAGTGACGATCTAACAGTAGGGGCGAGTGTCCTGGTGCGTTGTCCAGCAGCAACAAAATATTAAATGGGACATTCTGTCGCTCACAGAATTTCTTTACATCGGGAACAAAACAGTCATCAAACCAGGAGAGGGAGAGTGTAGAGAACATCCATGCCTTACGTGCGGTCAGCCAGTGGACATTTAGCTTGGTCATGTCCAGGCTCTTGTAGGCGTGCGGCTTGCGGGCTGTGTGGATCACCGATAACTTGAGCTTACAGGTACCGGAGGCATTGGTGGTAAACAGGACGGTGATGCGTTCCTTCTGCATTTTCCGGCCCCGAATCCTGCTGGCATTCTTCACAACGAAGGACTTGGAAGGTAGCTTTTTCCAGAAAAGACCAGATTCGTCCATGTTAAACACCTGGTCGTCACTGTACTGTCCTTCCTCCATAATCTCACGTAAAAACGGAGGAAATTCCCGAGCCGCAACACGATCAGCACTCGCTTCTTCACCACCAATGTTTATATTGGTGATCTTGTTCCGGATCTTAAACCTCTGTAACCACCCAGAGGAAGCATTAAAGGGTTTGGGCTCTGTAATTCCCATCTTTCGTGCCACTGCCATGTACAGTTCACGTGCGTAGTCCTTCACAGAGCGAGTGTCGACCGCCATGTTCCGTCGCGCCTGATGCACCAAGTACCTCACAAGTAATTTTTCTGTCTTGAGAAGCACCTGGTTGTGAAAATACTTGATCATAGAAGCACCTGTAGACTTTGTGATCTTCATGTGCTCCTTTATCTTGGCTGAATCCTTCTTTATAGTCCGGATCGTAGATTCGTTCACACCATGCTGGCGCGCCAAATCAACCTGCCTTGTTCCTTTCTCCAACTCTTGGATGATGGTATACTTCACCTCGTAGCTTAAGGAACGTTGTGTCTTCTTTGGCTTAGTGCCGCTGGGTCCAGGTAAGGAAAGGTTTCTCTCTGGGGGTGGTCGTGGAAGCCGTACAATGGATCTTGGCGTTTACGCGGAGTGTGAGGATGAAGCACTGCAGCAGCTAGGTCAAGCGTCGTCTTTCCTCCCTCCTCCTTCCCGGGTGGACCGTCATAATACTAAGCCCAATTACAGCTAGCAGCAGAGGGGGTAGGGATGCGCCAGCCCATCCTGGTCTGATCGTCATATAGCGTCAGTGATGTATAACAAAACACACTCATAGCCTTACCGGCGCGGCAGCGGAGGGGCGGAAGGGGGCATTTGTGGTCCGGAAACTCCCGTGGTCCGGAACGATTTTAGTTTGTCAATAGGTAGATAGGCAGATTTTTTTTTTTTTTTTTTTACTTCTCTGAATTATTATTATTATTACAGGAGTATTAAATTTTTGCCCCTCAGGCCCCAATGTGGGTCAGTGACCTATGCCCGGGTGGGCTAATCCCCTTAAAACAAAAAACAAAAAAGCCCCGGGAAATTAAGATTTGTTTACATACGGCAGTTCGGCTGCACTCAATCTCTCTCTCTGCTTGTCTATCCCAGCCGTTACCAACACCTCTTCCCTCCCAGACCAGATATCCCTCCTCCTAGTCACAGGCCTGGCATTTGACATTATTAGGGACCTGCCACTCTTTGCCATAAACAGATAAAATGTACCGGGAACTTTCCCCCCACACACTCATCATTCTCTCACTTTATGTAACTTGACAGAACCTATGACCCTTCAGGCTTTTACGCCCTTAATGTACGAGTCATAAAGGCAAGTATGAACTTTTCATACTTCCCTGTTGGGCGCTGTAAACGCTTCTGCGCTTCACCTTGCACAGGATGTAAGGGGGTGCCCAATAAACTAGCCCCCTTGGGGGCAAATCTGAAATCTGAATCTGCTTGTCTATACAGAGTACAACATTTAACCCTTCAATATATATGAGCAGTAAATAAGTGTTGCTTTCATATTCTTATGTAGAGTAATGACGATATATTTTCACATGTGCGCACTTACATACGAGCAGTCTCACTTTTTTTTTACCATTAATGGTTAGCTACTTATATTGTTCCATTTATTAACATTAAATAAAATTACAGGTACTTTAAGCAACCATATTCATTTTTTACATTAATTTTACTACAGCTACAATCAGGGTCTTATTTTCTTCAGTTTTATATGTAGAACCAATTGGTCACTGGTTTCGTAAGCTTAACATAAACAATGCCGGCAGCCGTCTCGTCTCCTCTTATATTCCACGTATTATTAATAAATTGTATTGTTAATTTTGCACACATGTACATTAATTCAATAAAAACAAATTCAGAAACATTAATTAAAATATATATGAACAGTAAATTAGTGTTGCTTTCATATTCTTATGTAAAGTAATGATGATATGTTTTCACGTGTGCGCATGCGCACTTTCATATGCGATCTCTCTTTTTTCTTTACCATTATCGTTAGCTACTTCTATTGTTCCATTTATTAACATTAAATAATATTACTTAAAACAACCATATTAATTTTACTACAGCTACAACCAAGGTCTTATTTTCTTCAGTTTTATATGTAGAACCAGTCAGTCACTGGTTTTGTAATCAACAAAAACAATGCTGTGTCATTTCCTCGTGTGTTTTAATATTCTATGTATTATTAATGAATTTTATTGCTCATTTTGCACACATAAACATTAATTCAATAAAAAAGACATTCAGTAATAAACAATAATGTATCTTTTGTACATAAGAGAAATGACCCTGTTTACACGATTATGCACATCGTCTGCACGTTGGCGGGCCGTTCAAACCCGTCGAAATTCAAGTTTCCGCCGTCAAAATTTTTTTTTATTTATCTTTTTGTGTGTTCCAATAAAATACGTTAAGAATTAAAAACTCGCGGAATTTGAGAAGCTACTATACGACATTTAACCCTTCAATATGTCTTCAAAGAGACCATGACGCAGAGAAAGTGGTGCTAGTGCTTCCAGGCACAAGCACAAGTCACTATCTATCCAGGAAAAGGGTGAATTTCCATGGTCCGGCACCGGTCAGGTACCATGGTTGCCGGACTAGAGAGGTACAACCTGTGTATATATATATATATATATATATATATATATATATATATATATATATAATATATATATATATATATATATATATATATATATATATATATATATATATATATATATATATATATATATATATATATATATATATATATATATATATATATATATATATATATATATATATATATATATATCAGCAACCTGGGATTTGGTCACAATTTTCATGATGCTATATGGCAGCAGGGTCTACCATAAGACAACACATTATGCTTCCAATATCTTCCCAGGCGGTAGTACATACCTGTTTGATATATTTTTTTTTTATACGGGGATTAGCCCACCCGGGCATAGGTCATTGACCCACAACGGGGCCTAGGAGGCAAAAAAATAATTGTAAAAAGAAATTAAAAAAGAAAAGAAAAGAAAAAGATTACAGTATATTAATCTACACCACATGTCCAATTTTTGATGTGTTGGGTGATTTTGAGATATTTTTTTCTGCTGATGCGGAACAACATCCACATTCAGGAAATGTAAAGTTTTGATCTGATTGATTATAGTGTAGAGTTCCAAGAAAAGTATTAATACGTAATATGTCAAAAAAAAGTTTGTGGTTGCTTTCCTTATAGCTTACTTCCTGTATCTTTCCTATCATTTAGTCTAATAAATTAAAATAATAATATTCTTGCATCAATACAGAGAATGACCCAGCAAAAAAGTGGTACCACACATGGACTTCAAGACATGCCTCTAGCAGTTAGTTCAATGGTGCCATTAAGAATATCTTAGCCAGCATTCACAAATAAAGTGTTCA
Source organism: Homarus americanus (assembly GCF_018991925.1). NCBI lineage: Eukaryota > Metazoa > Arthropoda > Malacostraca > Decapoda > Nephropidae > Homarus > Homarus americanus. Next base: position 144,705 of record NW_024737697.1, read on the forward strand.
CCAACAAACAAACAAATGCAACAGATCCTCAGAAAATAATAAATAATGAATTCACCCTTGAACTTATTACTACAAGCTCTTTCACTCAACTTAACAAAGAATTATGTTAAATATTGCATAGAAGATATAGTAATTTCTTAAATATATAAATAATTTGTGAGAGGAAAATTAGGGTGTTTAACCTACATAAGCCAAGTGTGTCTGTATGGTATGTACACTTTGTGTCTCGGATGAATACACACTCCAGCTACCAATATTCTATGTCATTAGGAATCGCATAGAGGTAATGGGGTCAAGGAGGTCACCTGGGTCTTGCAGAGGTCACATGTGATTTTTTCTTTCTTTTTAATCAAGGTGTCAAGGACTGAAGGACACAGCCGACAGGTGCTGTCTCATTAAGTCGAGACCATAAATTATGGTCAAGGAATTAACGCAGTTACTCTCCTTGCCCTGTGACACGTTTCACAACCGAAGTTCCACACTCCTATATACTGTAGACCTTTTAACTGTTCTTAGGTCAGTTCACTCTACTTCCCAAGGATGTGCACAAAAAATAGCAGCAAATTTCAATGAGTTGCTTACTGAGTCTCTTGCACTTAAAATGTCAGAACTATAGGCTGAAAACGAAGCAATGGCAAGGGTAAATTTTGGCGTTTATGATGACATAGCTATGTTTGGGATTACTTTATCAGACATTCAGCTGCTAAAAATCGAGCTTTCAACATTCTGGTATAAAAAATGATTACTGTTGTCATATGAAATATGACACAGTAGTAGAGTATGTTGTTTAACTACATAATTATACCCCCAGTTAACAGAAAATTTATTAAATGTTTAAACACACATGTTACATATACAATATGACAGTTGGAACTGAGAAAACTGTATGTTATGTTGCTTAACCACGTAATTATACTCCCAGGTAAAAAACACTGGATGATGATATAATCATGACAGAGTTATAACCTCTTTCTGCCAGTGTTTGCTTTTAAACTTCTCAATTATGTAATATATTTTCATTATTTGTTTTTACAGTTAAATATGCGTAAAAATATGTCCGCATTTATTTTACGAATCTTTAAATTTAATGTAATGACTCGGGGTCGCACTATATAGGCGACAGCAATAGATGGGGTTACACTGGAAAATGATTGGGAACCCCTGCTCTATGTAGTGTACAGGGGATCCTCAACTTTAAATTTACAGTACAGTATTTTATTTACCCGATGACTTATCTTTTATTTTCATTTACTGTATTTTGTCATTCCATTTCATCTTTACTCTTATATTAAGTGATTTTAGATGTATATAAGGACTTAGGTTATGATATAGTGGAACTTTAAACATTGTTCTGTAAGTACGATATGCACATAGTATGTGTTTCGACTTATGTACGAATCCAACTTAATAACATCCTCAGGAACGGAACCCGTCCGTAACCTGGGGACCCCGGTATAGATTTATATTAAAATATCTCAATATCTGGTGGATTTGTAAAGAAAATAGTAATTTATGAAATGTTAGTTTTTTTATACCTGCACTGTAAAATGCCCTTAGATGAAATATTAGTGTGTTTAAAGATTTAACATTTGTGTAAGCTCAAGAGTTGAATCTAGTCAATAGAGGTGAAGTACTCAAATAATAAAACGAAAAGATATTAGAAATACAGTGGGGGATCCTTGATGGAAGATGCAAAAATGTGCCAAACACGAAATAAATGTAGAAAATTCTGTAAGAGTAACTTTGCTGTAAACAATATGACAAACAGAATAACAACAGTTCTCACTTGTGAAGCAGCTCGGCCCCAATACATCAGTGCTCTTGCAAAACCTTCACCTTGTTTAAAAAGCTCTGTTTCATGTCGATCGAGAATAAAAGCAGCATTACTTTGAGCCACTTCATAACCTAGTTCTGCTAGCAACATATAGGTCACTAGAGCTTGTGTATGTCGTGAATCCCAATAGGCCGTATGAGCTTCCATCAGCATCTCTCCCCAACGTCCTCGTTCTGCCACATTCTTGAACAACTGTAATAACATCATCATAAGGAAAACTGCTCTCTTAAAAATTAATTAATCATATGAGTTATGGCAGTGCTGAGAGATTCCACTCTATAAACAGGCAAATAGTAGGACAACTTGAAGCAAAATAAGGAAAAGGGTAAACGAAAAGCACAAAACAGAGAAATTCAAACTTGAAAAATACGTAAGTGAAAAACTTCTGCTTTTAGAACACATTTACTCCTACTGGCTGCAAATTCTCAAAAGAGGAGCATTATTATTAAAATAATTATAAGAAAGGACAATAAAAATCACACCTTAAACATAACAAATTTAATCTTTTCAGCCCCATTTCAAATATCTTGGAATAGCCATGAGCCATAAAATGATGCCACATGTCACCAACAGTAATAATACACCCCAGAAATTTCGCAGGTTTACAAACATGGTGGAAGGACATTTACCAGAAAGCATATCTGGAAGCTGCAAGTGATACCCCTGAAAGTGGTAGAAACAAGCATACATGTAAACGTACAGCATGCCCTTCAAATTTGCGGATTTTTAATTCACGGACCTCGATTATTCGCGGATGACACCCTGAATGTACCCAAGAATTTTTAAAGGTAGTTTTAAAGTTGCTGGCATTTTTGCGGCTGGGACAGGGAGCCATTCTTGAGACAGAAATTTCCTTTATCTGTACTGTATTGTCCAGTGGAGTCTGGATTTACGCTGTTTTGGTTTACGCGTTTTGCCAGAATTCAAATGCTTGATTTACGCGGTAAATTTGGTCATTTACGTGGATGAAGTATAATTTGTTTATTTACTGAAGATATTTGTTTTAGCTCATAAAATTCATACAAATTACCCGGCCAGAATATAATTTACATTGCTGGAATTCTTATAAGATTGTGATTATTTTAAATATAAACATCATGGAATTTGCATTAGACCAACAAATTTAAGATCTATTGTAAGAATTTTCATTAGAAAGAGCCAAAATTTTATCTTTTGTGCAAAATATATGACGATTATATTCAAATATTCCTGGTCTTGCAAGGAATCCAGCAATGTCAATTATATTATCCTAACTTTAGTCTGAGGTATTATTTATTACTAAAAATGTAAGCCTAGTGTTTTCACCCAAACATTTCTCTGGTAGGGAGGGAGGGACCCAGCGAGTGGGAAGAGGGGGGGAGTGGAGGTGGGGTATTTTGATTGACAGATAGTGTCTGGGTGAAGTATAATTTGTTTATTTACTGAAGATATTTGTTTTAGCTCATAAAATTCATACAAATTACCCGGCCAGAATATAATTTACATTGCTGGAATTCTTATAAGATTGTGATTATTTTAAATATAAACATCATGGAATTTGCATTAGACAAACAAATTTAAGATCTATTGTAAGAATTTTCATTAGAAAGAGCCAAAATTTTATCTTCTGTGCAAAATATATGACGATTATATTCAAATATTCCTGGTCTTGCAAGGAATCCAGCAATGTCAATTATATTATCCTAACTTTAGTTTGAGGTATTATTTATTACTATACCTTAAAATCTAGTGTTTCCCCCAAACATTTCTCAGAGAGGGAGGAGCCAGCGAGTGTGAGAAGGGGGGGGGGAGAGTTGAGTCCATTATTTGAATGGACATTAACTTGGCGACTGTATTTCTCTACTTCTCTTAAATATTAATTGTGAGTGCATACCATCATAAAATTAAGATTTTATTTTTACTAGAACATAGGTATTGTGTCGGGAAAAAGTGGAGTTTGTGGGTCGGCCCGGTCTCTATTTCAATTAATCCCATATGTTATGTTGTTCACTTTACGCTTTTCTCACTTTGCACAGGCCTCCGTGGGTTCAATTGACTGCGTAAAGCGAGGGTTCACTGTATAGCGCAGCGCAGTGTTGATTTAATTTAGATAATAATCTTTAATTACAGCTAGTGAACTTAAAATTTTAGCGTTGAAATTACTGTATTGAATCCAGCATGGGTCCAAAGAAATCCAGAAAGGCAATTTTAATTCAAGTGAAACAGGAAATTATTAAGAAACATGAAGAAAGCATTAGAACCAATGTACTAAGTAAAGAATATGGCAGGTCGGCATCAACTGTTTCTACAATCCTTGCACAGAAAGAAAAATTTAAAGAAGTGAAAGTGAGAGATAAATCTACCAGAATGTTTAAAGGTAGATCATTAATTGCAGAAACAGAAAGGTTACTTCTTATTTGGAGTAAAGAAAAAACAAATGAAAGGAGTTTCCATTTCTACTGAATTTATTTGTGAAAGAGGAAATATACGAACATTTGAAGGAAGATCAACTTGGTTCTTCTGAAACTGACTTTGAAGATTTTAGGGCCAGCAAGGGCTGGTTCGATAAATTTAAGAAAAGAAGTGACATTTATAGTGTTGTTAGGCATGGTGAAGCTGCCAGTGCAGATAAAGAAGGAGCAGTAAAATTTGTAGTGGAGTTCAAGGAACTGATGGATGAGGAGAATTATCTTCCACAGCAAGTGTTCAATGTGGATGAAAATGGGCTGTTCTGGAAGAAAATGCCCAAAAGGACATTCATCACCAGAGATGAAGCCTCTATACCTGGGCATAAACCAATGAAGGACCGTCTCACTCTATTGCTTGGTGCCAATGTTTCAGGGGATTTCCAACTGAAACCTATGCTCATACACCACTCTGAGAACACCAGGGTGTTCAAGCAACAAAAGGTGGTAAGAGGACAATTTGGAGTTTATTGGAAGTCCAACCGTAAGGCATGGATAACAAGACAGCTCTTTAATGAATGAGCAGTTGAGGTGTTTTGCCCTTCTGTGAAGAGTTACCTAATCACCAATAAACTTCCTTTAAAGGCTCTTCTCCATATGGATAATGCCCCTGGTCATGACCCTGAACTTGCCAGCACTTTGGAGGCTCGATTTGACTTTGTCAAAGTGTTGTTTTTGCCTCCCAACACAACATCAATTATACAGGCGTGTATGTAGAAGGTTCCTGGTTGATGATGATGATGGGAATGAGAAGTGGGGATGGAGGAGAAAGGAGAAAAGAAGGAAGTGGGGACCCATGCTTGATGCAGTAATTTCACCAATAATTTTTTTTAAGTTCAATAGGTGTAATTCAAGATTATTTTATTTAAATCAACACTGCACTGCACTATATATTATCAATATGCTAACTAAATTTCAGAAGGACCAATATTTTAATGTAAAAATGCAAAAATATTCAAGACACCAACAAAATCGATGTTCATGCCACTGTAAACAAAGCCAAACTGACACCTGGTGGGTGAGTCAAGCGGCTGATGGGCGCACAAAAAACTAGTTCCCTGTACTGCATATATTATCAATATGTTAACTAAATTTGAAAATGACTAATAATTTTAATATAAAAAATGCAAAAATATTAAAGAGCACAATTTTCTTGATATTTACTCCACTGGAAACAAATGTAAACATACAACAGATTACTGAATTGGCAGACTAGCCCATCGGCTGATGCTCACAACAAAACGTGTTTTTCGTAAAGATTTCGTTAAATGAAGTTTTGTTCGTTAACCGAATTTAAGATCCTTATGGGAGGTAATTCGTTAACCAAAATTTCGTTAATTGAGGGACCACTGTATTTATGAAAGGGATACAAATAAAAATAATAATGGACCATCCAACTTTTTGTCTTGGCTATCCTGAACCAGCCAAGGTAGAAGACTAGAACAGAAACGGTGACGACTGGTGTCAAAAGGTCTACCATGAAGTTGGAATAGTGGTACATCTTGTCTAAGTAGTGCTCACAGAACAGTGAGAAGAGAAAGTAGAAGAACACTGCATACATCACAAGGTTACACACTCCAGGAATAAATGTACATGCTTGAAAAACAGTCTTTGTAAATACCAACTGGTTACAATGTTTTTGAGGTAAAGACAAGAAGATATATTTTCATACATGGTAAGATTCTGAATAGAAAGTACAATTTTAATATAAGGCATAGGATTACAAAGAATGAATATGGATATTTGGTTCAACTCTCCAAGGTACTTCTCCAAGTCTGAATCAATGGGCATGGAATGACATGTTTTAAAACATGTGAGTCTATGGAGAAACATGTTTCGCTTAACACAGTACTTTTTGTAATAGATCTACAGAACGGTGTTAAGAGGTATATAATCTGTATTATAAATACTGTACCTTATAATAATCCATTCACAGGATTTTTCCTTCATCTGAGAAACTATATTTTAGCTCCTTGTATTTTAGTTTGGCTAATGTCAGACAATTTTATTCAGCCAAGAGAAACGCCTGCCCTGTAAAGGGTAAATTCTGGCTAGTTTAATATCACTCTGTAGCATTTAGCTCCCTCAACTGAATGATTTCAGAGAAATTTCATCATACAACCTAAATGATGCCTGTTTTATTTTCCATCCCCTTTTTACTTACCTCAACACTGGTGTGGCAAGATCTCACCATCCCAGTGCCTGAAGCCTGCATCTGTGCAAGGTTGTAAAAGGCCAAAACATGACCTGACTGAGATGCCAGATTAAAGTATTTGATTGCCATTTTGTAGTCCCTTCGTACACCTAATCCACCTGAGGAAGATATAATGCTATATAGTGCTGGTAGCGGTCACTAAAATGTTATTAAACCATACACAAAAATATACAATAGAGCCTCTCCAGTTCTGCAAATGAATTTATACAGTCAACCCTCACTTTACGCGGTCCCACATTCTGCGTTTCCACGTTTACGCGGTGCCCTGCCGGAACCCAAGATGCTCACATTCCGCGGTGCGTGTACCCCTTTACGCGGAGAGCGGCTGGTGAGCTGCGCCAATTTTGGATCCAAACCTCCCGCCATCTCTCCCGCCCTCCGCCATGTTGTGTAAGCGGCGTGAGCATGGTGCGCACAAGGTCGCCCAGTCATCAAAACATTGCCAAGTTCTTCACCCGCCACCCACCACAGCCGGCCCAAGTCAGTGATAGTGATAATTATAGTGAGGATATGGACTTATATGGACTTTGAGGGGTTTGACAAAGAGGCCCTGCAAGGCTCTGTGGTGGATAGTGATACAATTGATACAAGTGATACAGGTGAGAGCCAATAATCTGCCCTCTGCCTCGTAACCAACCACCCTTCCCCGTGTGCCCAACCATCTTTTCTACTAATGTAAGTGTTAAAAAACCTAATATTATTGATATTTCTCTTAATTATTAATTGTTTGTGCATACCATCATAAAGTTAAGATAATATTTATACTACAACATAGTTGTGTGTCGTCAAAAAGTGGAGTTTGGGGGTCGGCCCGGTCTCTATTTCAATTAATCCCATATGTTATGTTGTTCACTTTACCCGTTTCTCACTTTCCGCGGTACCCTGTGGGTTATATTAACTGCGTAAAGTGAGACCCAACTGTATACTGATTTTAATTCCTTCAAGATGAAAAAACATGGAAAAGGTTTTTATTAGCTTTACAATAATTTTAAATACAGCAGAGCCTTGCCATTCATGGTTTCAACTATCCACGGTTCATTATCTAATAATAATACTAGTTATACAGTGGTCCCTCAGTTAATTAACGCCTCGGTTAACGAATTACCTTCCATAAGAATCTTCAATTTGGTTAGCAGCGAAAAAAATTCAATTAACGAAATCCTTACGAAAATCACGTTTTGTTTTGAACATCAGCTGATAAGCTGAGGAGGCACTCAGCAAATTCAGTAATCTCTTCTATGTTTACATTCGTTTCCATTGGAGTAAATATCAAGAAAATTGTGCTCTTTAATATTTGTGCATTTTTTTTTATACAGTACTGTATTAAAATTATTGGTCATTCTAAAATTTAGCCATCCAAGCTGTCTACATAAAAATGTTCAACTATTATTTTTGGCTCGATATATGTAACTTTATTCATTTATTGAAACTCATTTACAGTGGTCCCTCGGTTAACAAGCACAATCCGTTCTAGAAGGTTGCTCGTTAACCAAAAAACTCGTTAACCTAAACCATTGTTTCAATGGGTTTTTGGGTAATTGGTTCCAGCTCACCGAAAATTGCCTAAATTCAACAAAAAAGGTAGAAAAGTACACTTACTTTGAGGTGTGTATGTAGAAGGCTCCTGGATGATGATGATGATGATGGGAATTAGAATGGGGGTGGAGGAGAAGGGAGAAGAGAAGGCATTGGGGTGGAAGAGAAGTCACCCCATGGTGCCATTTCACCCATAAAATTTTAGTTCTCTTGGTGTAATTCAAGATTATTTTCTTTAAATCAACATTGCACTGCATTATATATTGTCAATATGTAAAATAAATTTCAAAATGACCAATAATTTGCTTGGAAACACAGAAATAAGCGTTTAGTTGAAGATAGTCTCAAGCAAGATGTTACCTCCACTGAAAAGACAGACAGACTGGCGCCTGTTTGGTGTGTTACCAGGCTGAATGGCGCGCATAAAACTAGTTTCCTTACCTTCAATTATGTTCAATAATTGTTAAAATTACTAAAAAATTTAATATTAAACTTTTAAAATTACTGAATAGTATAAACTTCTTGATATTTAATAAAATAGTAAGGAATTTAAGCCCTAGAACCGATTACTGTATTGGCGGACTAATACTACAGCTGGTGGACTGCCAAGTGCAAGCGAAAACATGTTGAGGTCGGCTCGTAAGAAACTCATTAATCGAGGGATTGCTCGTTAACCGAAGTTAAGAATCTTATGGGAGGTAACTCGTTAACCAAAATCTCATTAACCGAGGCCCTCGTTAACTGAGGGACCACTGAACTAAAATGTACTACACTTTAGTTAAAAAAATTTTATCTCTTGTGCAAAATATATGATGTCTATATTCAAATTATCTGCTGTCTTCCAAGGATTCCATCAATGCAAGTGATATTCTGCTAATTTTAGTCTGTGACATTTTATAAGATAAAAAGTTTAAGCCTAAAACTACCTTCACCCTGTTTTGGGAATGCTTCTTAGGGAGGTTTCTTAAACCAACACTGCACTGTATATTATCAATAAGTTAACTAAATTTTAGAATGACCAATAATTTTAAAGTAAAAATGTAAAAATATTCAAGAGCACAACTTTCTTGATGTTTACTCCACTGGAAACAAAGGTAAACATAGAAGTCGATCAGCTGATGGGCACACCAGAACATGTTTCTCCTAAGGCTGTCATTAATAAAATTTGTACTCGTTAATAGAACTGAAAGTCCTTACGGGAGGTAACTTATTAACTGAAATCTCGTAAATTGAACCGCTCGTTAATGGAGGGTCCACCTGTATACAGTGGCCCTCGGTTAACGAACTCAATCCGTTCCAGAAGGTCGTTCGTTAACCGAAACGTTCGTTAACCGAAACCATTGTTTCAATGGGTTTTTGGGTAATTGGTTCCAGCTCACCGAAAATTTCCTAAATTCAACAAAATGGTAGAAAAGTTCACTTACTTTGAGGTGTGTATGTAGAAGGCTCCTGGATGATGATGATGATGATGGGATTTAGAATGGGGGTGGAGGAGAAGGAAGAAGAGAAGGCATTGGGGTGGAAGAGAAGTCACCCCATGGTGCCATTTCATCCATAAAATTTTAGCTCTCTGGTTTAATTCAAGATTATTTTCTTTAAATCAACGCTGCACTGCATTATATATTGTCAATATATAAAATATATTTCAAAATGACCAATAATTTGCTTGGAAACACAGAAAAAAAGCGTTTAGTTGAAGAGAGTCTCAAGCAAGATGTTACCTCCAGTGAAAACAGAGAGAGACTGACGCCTGTTTGCTGTGTTAAGAGGCTGGATGCCGCGCATTAAACTAGTCACTTTACCTTCAATTTTGTTCAATAATTGTTAAAATGACTAAAAAATTGAATATTAAACTTTTAAAATTATTGAATAGTATAAACATCTTGATATTTACAAAAATAGTAAGGAATTTAAGCCCTAGAACCGATTAATGTATTGGCGGACTGATACTAAACCTGGTTGCCCGGTCAGTGCAAGCGAAAACATGTTGAGGTCGGTTCGTAATAAGTTCGTTAAGCGAATTTTTTTTCGTTAACCGAATTGAAGGTCCTTATGGAAGGCAGTTCGTTAATCGAAATTACGTTAACCGAGGTGTTCGTTAAACGAGGGGTCACTGTATATTCATCAAACTTTTAGATAAACTATTTTGGATTATTCTAGTAAGGAAATGGAGTTTCTAACTTAATTAGAACTGCTTTTACGGACTCCAGTAGTTTAGACTCTCAGAAAACATATCCAGCACCGAGAAACGTTCTGGGGAAGTGGGCTACTGTATGTCTGTGCAATATGTCTAGTTTAGACAACTGGAAACTTTTCCCAGCAGCCAGATATGATTCCAGGCATTAGGAATTTTTGGGGGTTTGACGTCTGGTTACCCAGAAATCTCTCATCCCTGGAAGTGCTCTGCACCATTTGTTCCGGCTAATGGGGATATCACTGTATTAAAAAAAGGAGTCAACTAATTCTAAAGGAGAAGCAGCACCATCCTGATAAAAAATTTAGACTTCTCTTTGGTAATTTTTCCTAACTCTAACATGCATCTTAGATCTATTACCATCTGGGAAAGGTTCTGCAATTTTCAGTTTGAAGACCTGACTCATCACAACAAGACACCTAGACTTACACTAAAAATTTTCAAATAAAAACTGGGTTCAAAAGCAACAAAATCTACACACACTCAGCACTTTGGGGAACTGTCACTCCCCATCTCCATTTCCAATGGAAACAGATGCAATGGAGATGATGTACAGATTGTATATTCATGGCAGCCATCAGTGTTGAGGGTTCAAGCCTGGATTGAAACCTTTAGATTTGAAGGGATACTATACATGGACCTGCTTGGACAGATGCCACATTACAAACACACCTAACTTGATATATTAAATTATAAATTACTTACTGAAGTACATGTTGCCAAGTTGGAGTTGTCCGTCTACCCATCCTTGTTCAGCAGCCTGTGTGAAGTACTTAAAAGCCAACTTGTAGTCCTGGGGTACTCCACGACCATGCAAGTATAATAGGCCTAAGCCGCTCTGACCAACTGCATTGTTCTGATCTGCAGCACGTTTGAAGTATTTAAGGGCAGTCTCATTGCTCTGCTTCACCACTGAGCTTCCCTCCAGGTACATCTGTGCTTAAAGAAAAACTATGATTATGTCAAATTTCCACATTAGTACAGCACTTATTTCTGGGATAAATGGTAGATTGATCTTGAGACCATTTTACAATCAAGATAGGATTGAGGATCTCAGTACAGGGGGTCCCAGGGTTACGAATGGGTTCTGTTCCTGAGGACGTTCGTAAGTCGGAACACATGCCACACAGGGTGATTCAGCAAAGAGTACATTAAATTGGAAGATGAAATCCTTGGACAATTCTAAACCACAATGTCTCTATGGTAAAATGTTAGATTCTGCATATGCTCACGTGTTCGTGACAGGTGCGAGCACATCAAACATAGTCCAGGCATTCTGGAACGCGTCAGACAATCAATGGTACGGCGAGTACAGGCCTGCATTGAGGCAGAAGGGGGCAACTTTGAACATTTCCATTAGGTTGTAACAAAGAGGGGTCACACTGTAGAGATCTGTGAATAAATGATAACAAAAACCTATGGGGGTTTCACTTCAAATTCAATCTCATTAATAAAACATCTTCAATGTATTGCAACATAGAAACTATACAGAATCTGACATTTTACCATAGAGACATTGTGATTTAGAATTATTCAATAATTTCATCCTACAATTTAATGTGCTCATTGCTGAATCACCCTGGATGCACACCATACTTAAAACACAATGTTTAAAATCCCACTATATCAAAGCCTAAGTCCTTATATACATCTAAAATGACTTGATTTAAGACAAAAGAAGAAATAGAATGACAAAATACAGTAAATGAATGTAAAAAAGTAAGTCTTCAGGTAAATAAAATACTGTAAATTTCAAGTTTAACCCCATTCGTATTGGTGGGCGTTCGTAAGTCAGGGACCCCCTGTAGTCATTAAGTCTAGGAGACTAAATCTTCAGGCCCTAGATCTGGGCTCAGATCTAGGGCCCTCACCTGCTTTCAGAGAGCAGCTTAAACATAGGCTGATAATTTAAACAACCCGACAACAAACAAGCCAAATCCCAGTGCCGAATGGGGTATTCTCGACACTGTCATGACAAAAACCTGCAGAGGCCCTCGGCCAGATCAAAAGAATATACCAGGACTGGTTTGATAAAAATGATCTGGAAATCAATGTACAAGTAATATCTCCGTCAGCCAGAACCCCTCAAGCCTGGAAATCTCCGATAGTCAGAATTGAAATTTGCTCGGAAAATCATTCCCAAAGCCGAAATTTTTCCAATTTTCTGGGGGTTTATGAAAAAATTTTCCAAGGGTGAAAACCGAGAGATTTTCTGAAAATGTCTCAAATAAAGATGAAAGTTTAAGTACTTTTGGAAGGGACATTCTGATGGAATATCAGGTAACCCTTTCTTGGATAGGGGATTAGTGGGTCTCATGATGTCTTGAATAAACACGAAACCAAAAGTATTTTTAGGGAGATTGTGATAAGTATAAGTAAGCAAGGTTGTATTCCTTCAGCATTACATTACATAAAATTATAGAAAGGTGTGGGTGATTAAAGAGATGGAGTGGAAAGGAGTGCTAACATGCACCAGTGTTGCCAAGCGATAAGCTTCTCAACAAGTAATATTTCAATTTGCCTCCATGCAGTCAACAAGACCCTCAGTAGATGCGTGTTGTCTTAATTCCCATGTGTGTGTGTGTGTGTGTGTGTGTGTGTGTGTGTGTGTGTGTGTGTGTGTTCACACACAGGGTGGTGAAATGCATTTAGTGTGGCAGCATTATGTTAGTGTTAAGGTGCAAGCACTGCTTGCTTCCTCTTGCTTTGAGCTATCGTCACTGGGTAGCCCTCATGGCGAGCAGGGAAGCAACTTGTATAAGTCTTCCTTGCCAGTACACAGCCTCCTCACCATCAAGACTCCTGCTGTGCCTCCTCGTGGCAACAAACTGTAACTGGTTACCTCGTGTGTCCAGGCTAGACCAGCAGGGGATCTTAGAGTAGCAGTGAGCCCCAGTGGGATGATGCACAGACCCACTGGCATGTGGACACATACTGGCACCTACCAACCATTGCCCAGCTGCCTTGCGGATTAACCTTGGTAGGTATAAGGCTACGAGAGTAAACCCCAAACGAAAAATCTGCGGTGGAGCCCTGCATCTGGCAGACATACTTACAGAGCTCCAGCAAGACCCCAATGGTAGTAAAGGCGGAAGACCTGACCACCATGGGAACCCAACGACTACACCAGTAAACGAAGGCAATGCATGATGGACAGGCTTCTAAGGCGAAACCAAACAAACTGGGCTATTGGCACTGTAGTACATTTATAATATAAAATTTTTCAACTGTATTTTTGGGTAGATTTACATAAATTTCTTCATATATTTTCATCCATTTACATGCACACACCATACTAAAAGAAACGTAAAAGAAATAAATGACCTTAGTGCAAAGCTGGAGTGCACATGTACTAATTTGATTAGGGTAATAAAATTGTTATGTCTAGTGCAAATTATAGCATGTGTATATTCAAATTAATCAGTATCTTACAAGAATCCCAACAATGTTAATTATATTCACCCAGGTCATGTCACTGGCTTTGTATAAGAGAGAAGCTTAGTCACTTAAGAACTGATAAATATACAGGTACACGCATTAGACCTTGGGCCAGTGCCAACTGTCAAACGTACTACCTCCCCTCCCCCCACGCCCTCTCGCTCGCTCACTCCCTCTCCCACAACTGGAATCCTTGTAAAACAGTGAATAATTTTAATATAAACGTCATGTATTTTGCACGAGATAAAAATTAATCACCTGTATCACATTACAGTAGTGATTTAAGAGTAAAAGTGTATATGTATGTATATAGTATTCCACATACACGTAAGTATAAATAAAAAGTTTATGTGATGATCGGACAACGTCCATTTCGGTTAACTCCGCGTTTCCAAACGTATCTAGGGCGTTAACAGTGCACTGTTTAATGATGTACAGTATATATAATATATATATATATATATATATATATATATATATATATATATATATATATATATATATATATATATATATATATATATATATATATATATATATATATATATATATATATATATATATATATATATATATATATATATATATATATATATATATATATATATATATATATATATATATATATATATATATATATATATATATATTTCATGAATCACAATGAAAGCGTGGATAAGATAAATCTTGATAAAATCGCAGGAAAAGAAACAGCGGACTCCGTTGTTTCCCTTTCCATAACCAATTATATATATATATATATATATATATATATATATATATATATATATATATATATATATATATATATATATATATATATATATATATTTATTTGGGGTATGTGGTGCCTTACTCAGGTGACTAATTAGTTGGTTGCATTATCCAAAACTTGGGTTTGAACTTTTTTTTATCTAACCATTAGACTGTTCACAACCTACCAGATTATGAAATGATACTATTCTATGTAAGAATAAATAATAACAAAAAATAAAAGCCATTCCTGACTTCCCTGTGGCATATGAGTGCATAGAACATGTCCCCTTTTCTAGCAATAAATCACTCTTGGCCTGTCTCTGATGCTGGCACTCCCCCTTCTTCATCACTGCTGAAGAGAATTCTTGGTACCATTTTGGGATAACAAACTTGGGATGCTTCTGCACCTTCCGAAGGGTCTGGCAGAAAGTGCTAGGCGATATATCATCCAAAATGGCTAGAGCGTAACTAAGCACATGATATGAGAAGGCTCGCTTATCTTCCTGCATAACTGCTGACACCTATAAGTGCCTTGAGCAACCTTGAGTGTTGGCAAGAAAAGACTTGGCGTCAATTGACAAGTGGTGTAGTCACAGGAAAGGTGCGCCATTTGATGCACAGAGCAGTTCAAGGGTTATGAAGATGTACTATAAATAACAAGTTCTCTGTGAACATATGTCGGCTGTACATGATGTGCAATCTATGTCATTATTCTGTGAGTAGGTTAAATATATGGAGTTCACAAAATAATATTTAGGCATTCTGGTCTTTTACCTTGCCAAGAAATGCCATAGCATTGGTATTTCCTGCTTCTGCAGCCTGAACAAAATAGTTGAGGGCACGTTGGTGGTCTTGCTCCACTCCTCGTCCTCCCTGGTAGTGCAGCTGCCCAAGTCCAACCTTAATAATAAATAAACACACCAACTTCATCATTAAATTTGTAATTTATTTAAATATGATAGCAAGGAAATCATAGAAATCAATATCCATTCAAAACCAGAGTTAATTTAATTTTAAAGACAATCCTACTTTATTATGAACCAGCTTCTCATGATAAACAAATAATTTTACTGGAGCATTTAACAATTCGTAAACAAAAAATAACAAATTCATTGTTTATACAAAAATTATCTTCTGATGAAAAAGTAATATATTTACCTGAGCCTGAACATCTCCTTTCTCAGCAAGGAACTGGTAGTACTGTATAAGGTCATCATCAAGTAGTGCTGGTGATGACCCAGGACTGTCCACTTCATCAAGGAGGCGAACTCGCTGCACTGCTCGATTACCCGTCAGTGATACTTCATCTGCCACTGAAAGCAAAATTTTCTTTTTCTTTTAAATGTTTATTATAGGAATAAAATTTGAACTATACCAAGTCCTTGATAGCCATGTGGGACAGAGATGAAAAATAATAGCAGAAAGCAAAACTCAAGTAGCACAATGCCCTTTACACTACACTACTGTGCAGGTACTCCTCGACTTACGACCGCCGTACAATCTTTTTTTTAAATTACGTATTTTTGAGTCCCGACGTTAGTGATCGTGCTGTGTACTGACAAAATTTTTGTTTGTAATTCCCTTTAAAATGGCTGGCAAGCGTAAAAGTGAGAGTTTTCGGCGCTGAAAAGAAAAAGACACACCCAGAAATTTATGTAAATCTACCCAAAAATACAGCTGAATTTTTTTTTCATTATTAAAATGTACTATGTACTAAAATTTTTATCTCTTGTGCAAAATATATGACGTTTATATTCAAATTAATCACTATCTTATAAGAATTTCAGCAATGTAAATTATATTCTCCCCGGTCACTTCTATGACATTTTATTAGCAAAAAACAAAAACAAAATCTAAAGGACATAAATAAACAAATAAATACTTCACTAGACCTTCAGTGCCAACTGTCAAACATGTCACTGTCACCCCTCCCAGGAAGGGTTTGGTGGTTTTAGGCTTACAGTTTTTATTTTATATAATATCAGACTAAAGTTAGGAGAATATAATTTGCATTACTGGAATCCTTGCAAGACAGTGAATAATTTGAATATAAACGTCATATATTTGCACGATAAAAATTTTAGTACATTAGTACATTTTAATAATGTACAATTTTTTCAACTGTATTTTTGGGTAGATTTACATAAATTGGTTAATTTATTTTTATTCATTTACATGCACACACCATACTAAAATAAACGTAAAACAAATAAATGACCTAAGTGCAAACCTGTACTGTACATGTACTAAATAATTATGGTACTAAAATTTTTAATGTCTAGTGCAAATTATAGCTTGTTTATATTCAAATTAATCGCTATCTTACAAGAATCCCAGCAATGTAAATTATATTCTCCCAGGTCATTTCAGTGACATTTTTTATGAGAAAAGCTTAGTCACTCTTAAGGACTGATAAATAAACACACATGAGACCTTCAGAGCCAACTGTCAAACATATCACCTCACCTCCACCCCCTCCCCCCGCACGCTTGCTCCCTCCCTCCCTCCCTCCCAGCCAGAGTTTTAGGCTTACAATTTTTATCTTATATAATATCTCAGACTAAAGTTAGAAGCATATAATTTGTATTGATGGAATCCTTGCAAGACAGCAAATAATTTGAATATATACATCATATATTTTGCATAAGAGATAAAAATTAATCACCTGTATCACATTCCAGTAGTGATTTAAGAGTAAGAGTGTATATGTACGTAGAGTATATATATATATATATATATATATATATATATATATATATATATATATATATATATATATATATATATATATATATATATATATATATATATATATATATATATATATATATATATATACAGTACAGTATAATCTGGGTTTACGCGGACGGTCATTTACGCGGCACTTGTCCAGAAGCGATAATTATTATTATTATTATTTACGCGGTACATGCCATCAAATACGCGGCGGGGCAAGGTGCTGGATGCAGACGTCACCGCTGACGTTAGACTCACGTCAGTGACGTTGTGGACTGTGATTGGGCAACGTATCCTTATCACCCACGCACCCCCTCCGCCGCGTGCTGTAATTGGTCTAGTTATCTTTGCCACCCCCGCCACCCTCGCTCTCCACCGCCGCATCAGTTTCACTGTCTCCGTGTATATTCACTCGTGCCCAGGAACCAGTGTTTTTTTTTCTTTCTACACAATGGCTTCTGTGAGGCTCAGTCTGTTGCTGTGGCATTGGAGAATGCAAGAGAGGCTACACAGGGTGTTAAAGCTGCAGGCTTCTCCGAGACCACCAACGAGGACATCCTGGAGGTAATCAGGCAACCTGAGGTGACTGCGGACGAGATGTTGGAAGATGATGATGTCAGTGAGCAGCGAGGTGTTACAGAAGAACAAGAGCAGAAACTAACACATGCTGATGTGAAGGAAGTCATCGAGTTAGCCGAGAGAATGAAGTTCATTCTTGCCAAAGACCCAGTCGATCCTCGCTACGAAGTGTTTAATAACCATCTGTTGAAAAGCCAGGAGCCCTATGTTCAGCTGTATCATGACCACAACAATGCTAGCCGTCAACAAAACATTACCGAGTTCTTCACCCGCCAACCACCACAGCCAGCCCAAGTCAGTGATAGTGAGGATGTGGACTTCGAGGGGTTTGACGAGGAGGCCCTGCTAACCTCTGTGGTGGATAGAGAGACATGTGAGGGCCAATAATCTGCCCTCGGCCTCAGAACCAACCCCCCATCCCCGTGTACACAGCCATCTCTTCTACTAACGCAAGTGTTAAAAAACCTAATATTATTGATATTTCTCTTATATATTAATTGTGTGTGCATACCATCATAAAATTACGATGTTACTTTTACTACAATGTACGTATTGTGTCGGAAAAAGGGTAGTCTGGGGGTCGGCCCAGTCTCTATTTCAATTAATCCCATAGGTTCTGTTATTTTTTTATGCGTTTCGCTTTATACACAGACCTCCATGGGTTTAATTAACCGCGTAAAACCAGACTATACTGTATAGTGATTTCAGGGCGATTTTGGGGAAATATTAGGAGTGTTTCTGACTTTATGCATTTTTTGGCTTTACTTTGTATGTACTTTTTCTGTGAGTTGGAACCAATTGTGTTCGTTAATCGAGGGACCACTGTATTATTTTTGCATTTTCGACTTACGACCTTGTCATCGGTCCCTAACCCCCCCTGCCGTAAGTCGGGGACTGAGTGTATAAAGGACAGAGGGTCCTCACTATACTGTGCATCATTTTACATAATTATATTATGTCAGTATGTACGTACCTTTATATGACATACAGGTAACCGTCATTTAGTGATCGTTTGCTTAGTTATAATTCGGTTTAGAAATTAAAAATTTCTCACGCCCTTGGTTATTTAACGAACTGCAATTGTCCGGTTAACAATCTTCGACCCACTGGGAAAATTCAGGAGAAAAGTTGAAGAAAAAAAAAAAAAATTAAGAATCTGTACTCTCAGTTTTTCGCTCCCTCGGTCCCGTTGTGGGTCGATGACCTGTGCCTGGGTGGACTATTCCGTGATAAAAGGGGGGGCAATTCTACTGTCATTTAATACCCCTACTGTACAAGGTTTAGAGCAAAGATAAACAACTGCTAGGGTAAGGGACATGTTTAGGGTGCACATCTACAGTACTATACAGCATGCCCTTGAAAATTTTAAAATTCCTGCTAGTCTTGTAAATACTGTAGTGTAAATATATGTAATTTACCATTATTTTAGGGTTCAGTATCAGCACAACAGTGTGTACTGTAGTGTCGCAATTGTGATTGGGGGGAGGGGGGTAAAACAATTACCGGCTCGCCACTCAGCCTATCAAATTTGACCAACTAATCTTACTAATGTGTATTAAAAAAAATGACAAATTGAAATACAAAATTTTCTTTATTGAATGTTTAATTATTAAACATTAGGATAGAAATATGATGGATAAAGTAAACTCTTTATTTGAATAAAAAGAAATAATGAAAATAAATACAGGTATACAGTATATTTTTCATTTACTGCTTGGATAAAATCAGCAGCATTAATCTATTCTTAGAAATTAAACTGAAATTTTAATTCACCAAGTTTTCTTAAGCTTCCAATTATCTGCCATCTTTCGAAGATATAACTGATCATTTATGTAATTTTTACAAACTATGAGCATAAGATTGTGCAACCTTTTTTCTGAGGTTCTGTTTCTCAGGGATGTTTTCAAAAGCTTAAGCCTGCTAAAAGACCTTTCACTTTTACACACTGACGGTGGTGCTGTCAAGAATAGCCTGAAAAGTTTTGCCACATGAGAAAATAAATGATACTTTCTATGAGCATTTAGTGCTCATTTTGCAGCTGAGCGAATGTGTTTTTCTACATCAGGATGCTGCTCCACATATTCAGAAAAATTAATGTTGAACACTTGTAATTCAACTTGAAAAGATTTAGTGTCAGGTATCTCAGATGGATAGGTTTCTGACAAATTTTTCATGGCTTCAATAAAGCTTTCTGAATGATAGTCTGCAACATTGGGATCAAGAACATCTGTCAAATATTTGAATGAAAATTTCAGATGTTCACAATTTGAAGTCAACACAGAAATCATCATATCTAAAACTGAATTCATTTCCTTACAATAATAGGGATACAAATTATACTGAGCACTAGAGTTTGGATTACAGTTGGGTTGGGATATATTGCGATATAGGGTCAAGGAAGTTCGCTATATACTAAATCGTGATATATAATTACATGTAATCAATGGGGAAAATAGGGTTAGGTTCTGGAGGCCAATGAAAGTGACTAAACTTGATGTAAAATTGCACAGTCTAAAGTTAGCTATAACCTACAATGATGGAATCCTTGCAAGACAGTGAATAATTTGAATATATACATTATATATTTTGTACAAGAGATAAATTTTTTAGTCATATGTACTAATTTAGTACTAAAATTTTTATGCCTATTGCAAACTATAGCATGTTTATATTCAAATTAATCACTATCTTACAAGAATGCCAGCAATGTTAATTATATTCTCTTAAGTCAATTCATTGACATTAAATAAGAGAAAAACATTAACTCCCCCTATATGACAGATAACTAAATACCACTTGGTAACTGTTGTCTGGCTCCCCCCAGCTGTCATAATACATCAACTCCTCTTCAACTTCTGGTAAGAATGACCGGTTTTAGGCTTAAAGTTTTGATCTTATAAAATGTCACAGACTTAAGTTAGCAGAATATAAATTGCATTGCTGGAATCCGTGCAAGACAGCGCATAATTTGAATTCAGACATCATATATTTTGCACAAGATAAAAATTTTAGCCCTTTGTAATAAATTTACTAATTAAACTAAAATTTGTATGTCTCTTGCGAACTACTGTACTGTCATTTGTATAAAATATTGTACAGTACATTATTTATTAGTTATTCATTAATTATAGCAATCTCCAAAGGATACACTACTGTTAAAATAAAATAAAAGATACAAACAAGTAATATACCTGTATGGGAAACCTTCCTGTAGTGGGTAAGAGCCGTTTCACAGCTGGAAGCCACACTGATGCCTGACCAGTATCTGTATGCCAATGCCATCTGTGCCAGCTGACTGCCACCAAGAGCACCAAAAGTATAATGTATCAATGCTTTTGCTTGACTGGAGTTTTTCCCAATGCCTGTAGCAAACATGAATCCCAAACCCTGTGTGAAACAAATGAAATTAGCATGGCAATAATCATTAATTTCATACAGAAAGTTTGTAATAACATCATAGCCCACAGGCTTTATCCACACATCTATTATTAATGGTACTATTAGTTACGTAGATGCTCACAGGAATATGCAAACAATGTTTTATACAAACAGTGCTATCTGATCATGTTCATCAAACTACATTATAAATTATTTTATTCTCGATATGATTGACCTGTTAAGGGTGACACTGACAGTATAGCTTGGAGGTATAAAACACTTTTTTTTTAGGTATATACCATAAATTACACCTTGCACACTTCAACCCCAGATGAAAGGAATCTCATTGTTTACAGTAAGGTAAGATTGTAATACAGGTTGACAATCTTTTATCCGAAACTCCAAAAACCGAGTTTTTTTGTGGGGCATTTTTTTTTTTTTTTAAACAGGGATTAGCCCACCCGGGTATAGATCACTGACCCACATCAGGGCCTGGGGGGCGAAAATGTAATAGTAATAATAATTATAATAATTATTCGTAGTAAATACAAATTTTAATAAAAATACACCAAAATAAAATAATATGATGACATTAATAATAAAAATAATAATAAAATAATAATAAAATTAATAAAAATAACAATAATACAGGAGTACTGTAATAATAAAATAATAATAATAAAGAAATACAAGAATGAAAAAAAGATCAAAAGTGAGAAACACGACCTAGACCAAAAAAATCCACAAAATAACCTTGTAAATTAGGGGTGCGTCTTATGTGGTGGTGCGTCTTATACGCTGGCAAATACAGTAAATGAGACATCAGCGCCACCCAAATTTTTTTTCTTACAGAAATCAACTCCCAAATTTCACTACGCCCGAGAGACCGGAGCGACGGAGATCTCCAACAGTACTCCCTCCTCCCACAATCTGGGCGTTAACTACAGTGCACCTAACAAATGTTTATTCCCTCTTATGTTTTGACCTTATGATAATAATTTTTATTATTATTTTATTTTTTTGCATATTCTGTATGAATGATTGTGTATGCTTGCAACAGAGTAAAACAAACAAATAAATAAATAAATAAATATTTAAATGTACCCAAAAATATAAGTTATAAAATAACAATAACACAGCTCACAGTTTGGCCAGTAGGTGATAGCCGGGATCCCCAACTCCACAACCTCCTCCCGTTCCCCTCCCTTGATCCCACACTAACTCCCTCCGACATAAGAAATGTTTATTCCCTTTATGTTTTTGACCTAATGATTATCCTTTTTTTTTTGCACATTCTGTATGAAATATTGTATATTCATGAAAAAAAAAAATTGATTACAGCACCACTGGTGGAGCAACGTCTAAACAATACAAAGACAACACAGAGGGCGAGTGAGGGAAGCATGCCTAGGGGCTTGAGAGAAGCTGATCACAGTGCAGCATTATGGGCGAGTCCATTCTAAGAGTGATTGAATAAACTGTTAACTGATGTCAAGATTAGGAGAGAGGCCCCAAGGGATCGCTTGTTGGCGGGAATTTCAAATGAGTGCAAGCGGCAAGAATTTCAAACGACAAATATTTAAGGGTTTGGATATAAGTTTCTTGCCCGGAGAGGGTCTGGACTATCTGAAATCTGGACTTATGGGGTGCTGTCTTTCGAGGGTTTACTGTACCTTATCTCCACTTACTCCTGTTTATTTTCATCCCCACATTACTACCCTTACCAAGTTATTCTCATGTGAAGTACTACTTGAATAAAGAACTTGAAAGTCTTACAATACAATAGTTTTAAACATTAATACAGTATCAACCACCTCAGAGATCAAAACAAAGGCAATACAAAGCATGCAAACACCTACCATTTGAGCATCCACATTCCCTTGTTGAGCTAAGTATTCAAACATTTCAGCAGCTTGTGTGATATTTGGTTTGAGGTGCCTACCAAGAAGGCGTGCCCATGCCACTTTTTGTAGAGATTCAACGTGGCCCAACTCTGCTGCTGACTGTAGAAGGGTGTATGCTTCTTGCTCATCTTGTTTTGTCTGGTTCATGAGGCTCAATGCAGCTTCATATAATTCATTGCCTGAGAAGTAAACTTGTATTTCAATTTAAAAACAACATTGGTCATATGTAATATTGTACAGCATTTAAGATACAAACCATCAGTCTGCCTGATTCATTCCATCACATATATTTGGTACAACACCATGCCTACTTTACTGACATTAGCCATTAAAGGTCTGATATCGTCCCAGAGCGCCCGACATAGAAAGGGTCTATGTTGACAATCTAGCGTTTCATTTTTTAAATTTTCCTGCGTGAATAATTAACGGTTTATTGAAAGTGCTTGGCAGCCAGAAGACTGAAAATATACAGTTACAGTACATATTTGGGGAATGGGTTTCGAATTACAAATAATATACAAATAACATAAGTGATACAGATAAGATATATAATAACTAGATGGGGAAAAGCTCAAACTACAGTGCATTTCAACATAGTGACAGTGCAAGAAGTAGTATTTACTGCCTCTGTGTCACCTACCATGCCTCTGTGTCTTCATTCTTCACCTGCAGTGCTGGTAAGTGCTTTTTTTACATTATTTTTTACATGTACTATACATATATGGGTCGGTATATTTTTATTGTTGTATTTTTGTAGGAGGGGGAAAGTGCCTCGATAAGTCGGAATTAGGGATAACTCGGCAAGGCCAGAGCCCCATGTGTGCCGAGTTATCGAGGGTTTACTGCAGTTGAAAAATAAGAATAAAGCAACTCAAAGCTCGACAGGACACCTCGCCAGCTACCACTTGCTCTCTACCTCTCCCACAATCTGCACACTTACGACCTAACATATGAAAAAAATTACGAAAATACTATATAACTTTGGTAGATTACCTTATGGGAGGGCAGTCTGAGCTCACCATTCAAGGGGAGTGGGCTGAGTAAGGGCCATACTCTGCACATCTCTCCCCCAAGATGGCTGCACCAGCTGACTCCCGGCACACAATTTGAATTTTTGCCCAGACCCAAATTCGTGTAAGTGGGGGAAACTTTCGTATCTCAAGAAAGTGGTGTCAATTTATGAAATTTGTACAAGTAAATATTCATATCTAGAACATTTGTATCATGGGGGATACCTGTACAGCATTATAATTTGTTAAATCCTCACAATTTGTCTTGTTTTCTATTCCAGTACATGACCTTCATTCTCTCTTAACCTCCAAGCCTCAAGTTAATATCCACATTTATTCTATACCACATCCCATCTTTAAAGAAATATTTTCACAAACAGTATATAAAAAAAATTTTCCTCTGGGTTTGTGTTGCTATTAGTTTCTTGTTCATTGAGTTCATGAAGACTTTCTGAGACTCCACTCAGTTTTTGTCCTTTTCCCCCCTCTAAATAAATGCTACACCCAAAAAACTATGTCATGGCAGTTGTCACCTGGAAGTTTAACATCAATATAAAAAATAATAATAATTTGTACTAAATACACTAAAATGTTTAAGAAAGTGACTTTAACAGAATTTTATTCAAATTTCAATAAAAAACCTACCAGTAAAGACTGCATAATGGGAGCTCCTTGATATTGTCTCACCTCTTATTTCATTTGCGGTCAACTCCTTTTTTGGTTCAGAATGGTCTTTTTCACTCTTAATCTCTTCAGTGTCACCTGCATGATCTGTTATTTCAGTTACTTCTTCTGTCTCATCAGTTGGACTTGTTGGATCTTCTGTGCTGAGGTCACTGATATCACTAACTTTATCAGAAACTGTGGGATCCTGGTGAGATAAATTATATCTTAATTTTGCAGAATATGTAGTTCCTCTGTAAATATTGTATTGTTAATACTCACTGACAACAAATGGTAAAAATTCAATGCCCTACTAACCTGTAGAGTGTTTACAAGTTCTGAACAAATATCTTCTTATTATGCCTTAAAAGTACATTTTAAAACTTTAAGCTAACATAGGTACCAAGCTGACACCCCCTTATCCGAAAATTAAAAAACCGAAAACCTCTGAAAAACAAGTTTTTTAGTGGAGCATCACTTGTGTGCATCACATGCCCCAATTTTTTTTCTTTTAACCTAACCTAACCACTCTGAAATCCAAAACACATCTGGTCCCAAGGATTTCGGATAAGGGGTTGTCAACCTGGGGTACAAAATATTTGTTTTCTGATCAGCTGTATGCACTTTTCATACAAATACCATAAGTATATCCTTGACATGTAGAAATGGGGGATTGTTCAAGAAAACGCATTTTATAAGTCAGAGTTGAGCAACTCTGTACAGTATAGCCAGAATTCTATGAAGCAAAGCCCCAGGTCTCAAATTATGACTGAGGATCTACAGTAAAACCTTGAGAAATCAGACTTCAATATATTGGAATTCACTTTTTTCGGACACTCTAAAGTTGGTGAGGTCACAAAAAAAGAAAAGAAAAAAAAAAGAAAAAAGAAAGTACAGTACAGTATATGTGACGACTTTCTCAAACCCGGAAAAATTCCTTATCCCCGGAATCTTTTACAGTTACTAGGAAAAGTTTCCTGGTGTCTAAACTAGACATCTTGCACAGACATACAGTAGCCCACATCCTCAGAACGTTTCTGGGTGCTAAGGAATGTTTTCCGAGAGTCTTAATTACCAGAGTTTGTAGATGCAGTTCTAATTAAGTTAGAAACTCAATTTCTTTACTATAATAATCCAGAATACTTCGTCTAAAAGTCTGGTTAAATAAATATATTTAAAAGCTAAAAATCTATATGATATGGACATGAATGAAGCTGTGTATTACAGCAAAGACTTGTATTTTCCACTCCCATGGAGCTGTGGGGGATTAATGGGTCTCATGTAATTGACCTGACCTGATGTAATGTCAGGTGGAGATAGGGTGGGGGATTAGTGGTCTCATATTACCTATCTTCTGAAACAATGCCAGTTCACCCATTGTTGGATGGGGGATTAGTGGGTCTCGTGACCTGATGATGTCTTGAATAAAGACGAAAGTGAAAGCATTTTCGAGGGAGATTGTGATAAGTGTAAGTATAAATGAGCATTGTTGTATTCTTTCAACATTATGTTACATAACATTTAAAATTATGGAATGAGAATGCAGAAAGGTGTGGGTGATTAGAGAGATGAAGTGGTAACATGCACCGCTGTGTTGCCAAATGCTTCCCAACAGCTGATCTTGAACTCACCACCACAAGAAGACCCTCACTCCGGATACTATTTGTATTAAGTCCTATGTGCACGTGTGTGTGATATTTGTGTGTGTGTATATAGAATGTGTGTGTAAAAAAAAAAAAAAATAATAATAATAATAAACAGTTTGTTGAAAAAGTTCTGCAACCCGAAGGCTGAAAATATACATTGAACATAAATGACTTATTACATACATTGGTGGTTTAACAAAAGTCTTCATTAGAGAAAGGTAAAGGAACATACAGATTAATGTTTACAGTGGAGGTCACGTAGATCAGGTACTCTGAGGTGTTGAACAGCAGACACGTAGTGTAGTAAGTCCCTCACAAATTGTGTTATGAGGGACATCATGTGGTGTTATGAGGGGCATATGTGGTGTAGTAGTTCCCTCACAGGTGGTGTTATGAGGGGCATCATGTGGTGTAGTAGTTCCCTCACAGGTGGTGTTATGAGGGACATCATGTGGTGTAGTAGTTCCCTCACAGGTGGTGTTATGAGGGGCATCATGTGGTGTAGTAGTTCCCTCACAGGTGGTGTTATGAGGGACATCATGTGGTGTAGTAGTTCCCTCACAGGTGGTGTTATGAGGGACATCATGTGGTGTAGTAGTTCCCTCACAGGTGGTGTTATGAGGGCATCATGTGGTGTAGTAGTTCCCTCACAGGTGGTGTTATGAGGGGCATCATGTGGTGTAGTAGTTCCCTCACAGGTGGTGTTATGAGGGGCATCATGTGGTGTAGTAGTTCCCTCACAGGTGGTGTTATGAGGGACATCATGTGGTGTAGTAGTTCCCTCACAGGTGGTGTTATGAGGGACATCATGTGGTGTAGTAGTTCTCACAGGTGGTGTTATGAGGGACATCATGTGGTGTAGTAGTTCCCTCACAGGTGGTGTTATGAGGGGCATCATGTGGTGTAGTAGTTCCCTCACAGGTGGTGTTATGAGGGACATCATGTGGTGTAGTAGTTCCCTCACAGGTGGTGTTATGAGGGGCATCATGTGGTGTAGTAGTTCCCTCACAGGTGGTGTTATGAGGGACATCATGTGGTGTAGTAGTTCCCTCACAGGTGGTGTTATGAGGGACATTAGGGGGCAGTGAAATTTTGCTCAAAGCTGCACTCTTCAGGCATTGTTCCTTATACATATCTAAGACTCCATGCCAAATTTGAAGCTGATATGTCGAGGTTTAGTCTGCCGCATTTTCTACTGAAATTTTTAAATTTACCTACAGTACTAGCCAAACAGCCGCTGTGGCGGTGCAATGTTCTGTTCAGTGTTTATCAACTTTTTTTTTCATAATTTGACGTCACTCTATTTTGATGGTAAGAAGACCGCCACTCGTGTGATGATAAAGAATGAGAAGACCGAGAAATGGAGTTCGAGGATGATGGTGAAAGATCATTATGTCATCATGGTTGAGCCTGGCAATGAATATCTCACACATGTGACTCCCAAGACTGGACACGGAAAGCAGATTGCCAAAACTATTCACGAGTTTCTGGTGGAGAAAAATCTAACCCAGCAGCCCATTGTGTGTGTTGGTTGTGATGGAACCAATGTAAATGTAGGATCAGAAAATGGAGTCATTCATCATCTTGAAATGTTACTTGGTCACCCGCTCCATTATTTCATATGTCAGCTTCACGGAAATGAGCTGCCTTTCCGCGCAGTTTTTTATCACTATGATGGTAAACCAAGTGGTCCTGAGCATTGGTGTGGTCCCATTGGAAAGCAGATCAAGGAGTCTTTGTCTGAGCTTCCAGTTGTCGCCTTCCAGCCAGTCAGTTTCCCTGATTTCCCTGTGTTTAATGATGAAGTGGAGAAAGATCTGTCCTGGGATCAGAAATACCTGTATAGGATTTGTAAAGGAGTTATCACAGGTGTTGTTGAAGATGACTTGGCTGCTATTGAGCCAGGTCCTCCCTGTGTGTCAAGGTGGAACACCTTATGGAGTAGAATCCTCAGGCTGTATGTAGCAACATCAAGACCCAGCCATGAGTTGAAAAGAATTGTCATTACAATAATAAAGTTCAGTGCTCCAATGTGGTTTTACATCAAGATACACCCTTACGTAACACACGGCTCAAGGAACGTATTCCAGTCCCTGCTATATATGAAACACCTGAATAGTGAGGAGGAGACGATAGTGAAGAAGGCTGTCCAGAGAAATGCATACTTCGCCCACACAGATCAACTTCTTCTTGGTATGTGTGCAGATGAGGACATGACTGTTAGAGAAAAAGCTGTCTCAATGATAAGAAAAATTAGAGAGGAGAATCAGCAAAAGGAAGAATGCACTGGCAGATCTGAAGAGGAGGAGGAAGATTCTGATGCTGCTGTTGACGAGAATTTGTTAAACTATACTGATGAGGAGGGTAAAGATGGAGATGGGAATGAGGATGTGCCTCCTGTAGTCAACATGAGAAAGGTGGTGACTCCGAAACTAAAGTGGCAAGCAAAAAACTATCATTCCATGATTAACTGGAGGAATGAACTCAAGACTGAGCCTCCTTACATTGCTTCTCTGTCAAATCTACAGGTTAATGACATTCTTGAGACACCATTAGTGGTGCCCAAGTGGCCAAACAGCACTCAGGCGGTCGAGAGAGGCATAAAAGTGATGACTGAAGCTTGCACTGAAGTGACGGGATACGAATCGAGAGATGGATATATTAGGCAAAGATTATTGTCTAGGAAAATGATGCCAAGGTTCCGCACAAAAAAGAATTTCAATATGAACTTGTAATGATTTTCTATACGGTGTACCTGTAAAATAACATGTGAATTAAATCGATGTCACCCATGTAAAATTTATCATTATCCTGGAAAACATTAAATGACACCTAATTTTTGGTATACACTAAAAGTTGACAAAAAGTCTTTCGCGATGCGGCAGGGTAAGTATGCATGAAATGGCATGAAATTTTGCACAGGTGTTTGTTACAGCCATACAAACGATGCCTGAAAAGTGCAGCCTGCAACTCAAATAAAAGTGTTTTTTCCCTGCCCCCTAAGGGACATCATGTGGTGTTATGAGGGACATCATGTGGTGTAGTAGTTCCCTCACAGGTGGTGTTATGAGGGGCATCATGTGGTGTAGTAGTTCCCTCACAGGTGGTGTTATGAGGGGCATCATGTGGTGTAGTAGTTCCCTCACAGGTGGTGTTATGAGGGGCATCATGTGGTGTAGTAGTTCCCTCACAGGTGGTGTTATGAGGGGCATCATGTGGTGTAGTAGTTCCCTCACAGGTGGTGTTATGAGGGACATCATGTGGTGTTATGAGGGACATCATGTGGTGTTATGAGGACATCATGTGTGTAGTAGTTCCCTCAGAGGTGGTGTTATGAGGGGCATCATGTGGTGTAGTAGTTCCCTCACAGGTGGTGTTATGAGGGACATCATGTGGTGTAGTAGTTCCCTCACAGGTGGTGTTATGAGGGGCATCATGTGGTGTAGTAGTTCCTTCACAGGTGGTGTTATGAGGGGCATCATGTGGTGTAGTAGTTCCCTCACAGTGTGTGTGTGTGTGTGTGTGTGTGTGTGTGTGTGTGTAATAATAATAATAATTAACTATTTATTGAAAGAGCATGGCAGCCGGAAGGCTGAAAATATAGTTACATAATCGGGGAATGCGTCTCTTGATTGACAAATGATATATAAGTAACATAAGTGATACAAATATGATATATAATAATTAGGTGTTTGATAATTTTTACAATGGTTGGGACTGGGCTGTTCTTATAGCAATTAGTTCGTGCTCGTATGGGCTGGATGCGGTTGGGCAGGTGTGTGGCCACGTGGACAGGACAGTAGCTTGGGGCAATGCAGGTGTGCTCCATCCTTCAGGTTAGGTCAGGTGAAACCGTGAGGTCATGTCAGGTTAGGTCAGATCCAGCCACATTCAATGTTACACTGCTGTGTTTTTTGTGCTTTTTCTTGGAGTGCACTATAGGAACACTGTTCGGTAGTCAATCGTTCACTGATCACTTGAATTTTTTGCTGAATAAATCCCGGTGTAGTAAGGCTGGTAGGGCGTTGGGATATAGCAGGAGGAGGGGGGGCAAACAGACTCGGCCTGGCTGCCCAAACTGGGAGCGCCTTCAGGGCACGTCTTGTCTCGCTGGTGTGTGTGTGTAATAATAAATAATAATAATTAACGGTTTATCGAAAGTGCTTGGCAGTCAGAAGGCTGAAAATATACAGTTACATAATTGGGGAATGGGTTTCGATTTACAAATAATATACAAATAACATAAGTGATACAAATAAGATATATAATAACTAGATGGGGAAAAGCTCAAACTACAGGGCATTTCAACATAGTGACAGTGCAAGAAGTAGTATTTACTGGGAGTGAATACACTGGTTTATTACAAGTGTGTGTGTGTGTGTGTGTGTGTGTCTGTGTGTGTGTGTGTGTCTGTGTGTGTGTGTGTGTGTGTGTGTGTGTGTGTGTGTGTGTGTGTGTGTGTGTGTGTGGTTAAAAATAAGGCATGTGAAACACAAAAATTTGCAGCACAGCACAAGATGCACAAATTTTTCAATTCCACTAAATCATTTTGTGGACCAATCACTCGTGGCGCAGTCCCCCTCCGCTCAACTGACGGTAACTCCGTAATTAAAGACGATGAAGGCCTCCTTCAGCGCTGGAAAAAGCACTACCATTCACTGCTCAACCCTGGTTCAGCCACACCTACACCATCCATCCAGCCTAACAGTACTACCCTCTCTAATGTTAACCACTTTCGGTATCTCGGCTCCCACCTGTCCACCGACATCGATGAAGAGATTCAGCATCGGATCAGATGTACATCTCAAGCCCTTGGCAGACTCCAAAACCGTGTCTTCAGCTGTAAGGAGCTGAAATTATCTACAAAGTTACACGTATAACGAGCAGTGGTCCTCCCCACCCTGCTATATGGCAGTGAGACATGGGTCACATACAGGAGGCACCCAAGGCACTTGAAATCTTTCATGAACGTAGTCTACGTTCTTATTACCCGCACAATTCCTCTAGTCCACTTCCACCCCTACCCTCATCACCACCCCCCCCCTGTCCACCACTCTCCTCTCCCACCAGTCCCCCCACTTCACGTCACGAGCTAATGATTCGCACGAGGGTTCACAACTCTCTGAGACGACTGTTAACAATAATGCTGATTATCACAAGTGAAAGTGTGGGAGGCTGTACATTCTCCTTTAAATAAAGATACAACAATTAAATGTCAGCCTTAAGGAAGATAAACTTATGTCTTATAGCATCTAATGCAACACTTTATTTTTTAGTAATATTCTTCTTTTTTGGGGATAAAATGTTCCTGGGAACATCCTCAAATAAAAAAATATATAATACTCTAACAAGATAATACCACCAATGCAACTTACTAGGTCATCCACGGAGTGTGCCAAGGTCGTACACATTAATAACGTCACAAATATCCCTTGGCATATTTGCAGTCGCTTCATCTTACCAGTCTCTGTAAAAGAGGTTTATACATCACTCTAACCTTCCAGATCTGCCATCAGAAAGTACTACATCCACTATCAAATGCTGAGATAATCTTTATGGTTTTATTAAAATGATCTTATAAAAAATAGAAACTGATTGGATGAAGGATAAATAAAAATATTTAGGAGGTGATAACACATTTTTCTAACACTTAGAAAAATCAAGGAGATATGACTGCACCCTCTGAAAGGCAGTGTTACTGATGATGAAGGGACCTATACACAGTATACAAACCAGGCTTGCCAGAAAAGCATACCATGGATAAACAAGATGAAAATTCAGCACAGTACATTGGGGATACTTCAAGGAAATGTGACTTACAGTATAGTGAAACATATAATAATGAGTAATTTTCCCCCCATGAGAATTAAAGTATTCGTAATTAGGGATACTGTACAGTGGTCCCTCGGTTAACGAACACAATTCGACATCAACGTTTCGCATACCGCTGCTGTACCTGTATCCTGCGGCTAAATTATATAATGTAGCAGTATCTGGTTCTTCAGGAACATCCCAAATGTAATGTCCGAAAGCCTCAACCAATGTTGGACAATGAGCAGAAATAAGTAAGGTGTCCAACGAATTACCCAAAAGTACCAAAATGTTTTTTTTTTTTTTACGGGAATTAGCCCACCCGGGCGCAGGTCAAACGACCCACAACGGAGCAGGAGGGTGGAAGAATGGAAAGAAATTGGAAATATAGAAAAAAGGTTATACTGTATTAATCTACACCACGAAGATGCCGGAATACCAGCTTTTTAAAGTGAGACAGATTGTAAGAGCATGGAAACACAGAAGAAGGCAGAGCATTCCACAGTTTGGCTGTGTGAGGAAAGAAGGAGGTACTATAACGGGTTATTCTCGTGTGACCGACATCCACAGAGAAACGGTGGGCACCGCGGGCAAGGCGTGTTACGAACCCACGGCCTTACCGGCGGTACACAGGATGCCAAATCCACTGAACATTGCCCGTTAAAGTACTGTACCTGTAAAAGAGAGAGAGTGAAGCAACATTGTGACGAAGAGAAAGGAGGAGAGTTATTAAGACGAAATGCCTTTGATTCCACCCTATCTAATAAACAGCGAAAAACTTTCAGTATTGGCGAACGCTAAATTCCAAAGAGTTCGTGAACAAGGGAGATAACTCAGATCCATCGTCATGCACTTCGCTAACCTAACCTAACGAAAAGTAAATCCTACGGCTATGTTAAATACCCCAAAGTAACAGAAACATCGGTAATAATATCTCCATTTTGGATAGGTGACTCTTTGGAATTTATCGTTTTTCGCTGTTTATTATTTCATTATTTTGACTACATTTCAATGAAAGCATTATTAATCAGGTTTTATTGATGTAAAACATATATTTGTTAAGATTTTACCCTGATTTAATATACTTTTGGGTACAATTGGGTAATTCGTTGGACAGATAATTAAGTATCTGTGGTCGGACAATCTACACTGCCTAATCAGAATAAGAAATTGCAATCTGGGTTTAATATTTATTTAATGGCGGCAGAAAGGTAGGTTAGGTTAGGTTTCAACAGTGATTTATTAGATGATACTGTTATGAGAATGCACCAACAAAAGCTGTTCTCATTACAATAGGAGCTACAGCCATTAAACCAATAGGAGCCACAGCCATTAAACCAATAGGAGCCACAGCCATTAAACCAAAATTTACCTAATCTGGAAGGTAATCTGAGGAGAATTATAGAATAAATTTAATTAAATGAACATGATTATAATCCTTTTACTAAACTTAAACTTTACCTACTTTCCTTCTATTATTGTCGAAAAACACACCTAAGAGGGTTAAAATAAACCTAGATCTGTGCTAAATTATAAATACCCTTCATATTTAGTGTACATTACCAAAACCAGCCAGTGTCAATGGACGGTTTACCCTTAACATTTAACACCATTTCACTCTCAATTTTATCACCAAATCTTGTAAAAGCAAATAATGTCTTTCTTTAAAATACGAAAAATAGGAACGATCTTACCAGTTTACGTTACATTATTTCTTTAGTGTTGGAATTAATATGAAGTTGTTATCTGGGCCACGTAATGTTTTTCTTGTGCTGATGTCAAACAACTCGCTAAGTCACGTCCTAGCGAGATGTGCTAAATTCATATATGTGTATATTCCGAAAAAGGATATATTTTACTATAGGTTTAATTTATTCTAAGCATAAAATTCTAGGTAAATTTATTCAAAGTTTAATATGTTCCATTTTTCTATAATAAACTCTTAATAGGAACAAATGTAGCATAAGAGGACACACTACTCGAGCATCTGATAAATATTGTAATTATGTAGAATATCACTAAGAAAAAATTAAATAAGCCTATATGTTCTAAAAATTCTCTTTATTTCTCAATTTTTTATATATTTTAAATAAGAAACAATATGGGTCAGCGGCATGATAGCTAAGACAGTATCAACCAATCAGAAGACAGCTAACAAAAGTTCACCTGGTAGACCAATAAAAATGTGGCAAGTTCAGTGCATTGAGTGAGTGACCAATGAACGTGCAGGAGTCATACCATGGTGCGGCCTTCAGCTGTGTCGTGTGTGTGTGTTGATATAAGAGTGTGGCGCGGGAACTATTGGTTACACTTTACCTCAAGTCACTTATATTTTAGTGGATCAGCGGCCATGAGTAGATATTATAGACCCAAGTAAGATGAAGGTGGCGGAGTTAGAGGCTGAACTACAGGAACGAGGTCTTGACTTGACTTGACTCATTGCCGTTCACACCGACTGAGTCAATGAGGACCCAGTACCCAGACTGATTTCGAGGAGGATGCGGGCATATTCTCTCCCTGAATTAGCTGTTTTATTGTGTATTCGGCGTCGTAAAAGCAAGAGGAGGACCCGAATATGGATGCATGAACTCATCCCCAAAAGACCCAATATGGGTAGGTCATTTCTGTCTGGATATTTAGGTATTCCACAGTCTCGTGAAATACCAAATACTCCAACCAAATTACCATTCTTTCTTGTAGGAGATGAGGCTTTTCTGCTGAAGCCTGATCTGATGAGGCCTTACCCTAGAAAGGACCTGGATTACGCTAAAAGGGTATATAACTATCGGATCAGTGGATTATGCCAAGAAAAAAGAACATATTTCAGGATCAGTCTTTTTTAAATTATACACTTTGTGTTTCCTGTCATTTCCGTTATGGTTTTTATGCAAGGATAAAATATTTATTGCAACTTTTAAAACTCTTTCTTTATTTACACTGCATTAGATAACATGATTTTTTCTACTTGGCCTATGGTCAAATGGTTTAACTGAGGCTATCCTAGCAACAGGTGACTTTCATTCTATCGTTTTTGTGTTTCAGATGTGAAAATTGAACAAGACGTTGGATTAGACATGGAAATAAATGAAACGATTTACATCAAAGAAGAAATTGAAACTAAAGAGGAACCCTTGCTGGTGAGTAATAGGCGTAGTAAACACGTTCTTTTGAATTTCATGTAAACGACATATCTATTTAAAGAAACTGTAAGGACAAAGGCTGTATGGCTGTACAGAAAATCATAAAACTTGCTAACTTGAAATCATATGAAGAGATCGTTCTAGTAATAGGATAAGATAGAGCTCTTGTAATTTTGCCCAAATTTATGAATAACAAAGGAACATAAGTGAAAATTAAGTAGATACGCAGTTCTGTGAACTATTGGTTTGTTGCTGGAGAAATAAACCCTCAACGTTGACGCGTACCATATAATTCGGTCAAAACCTGTTAAAGAACAATTCACATATAACAAATGCTGTCATCTCAGGACACATAGTATGAATAATACAATCAATATACAGTACATAGCCTGTTAACATCTTAAGTATAACTCACATGTTACATCTGTTGATACATCAGGAGACAAGTTGTATAATATGATCAAATTACAGTGCATAAATATACTTATTAAAGTTATTTAGAGTTTATATTTACGTTTTAGGGTCTTGGGTTCGACCAGCGTGTTGTTTCTTCTGCAAGAATTGGTAGACTACTGAGCAATCGCCATCCAATCGCAGCCCTAGGCGAGGGCATCTGTTTTATATTAGACGACCAACAAACATGTTGTCAGCACTGCCCCCTTGTTAACAGGTTTTGACCGAATTATATGGTTAACAATTCACGATCATATCATACATAGATTTTTAGTTTAGACTCTTGGAAATCTCCCCAGCACAGAAACATTCTGAAGATGTGGGCTCTTGTTTGTCTGTGCAAGATGCATAGTTTAAACACTCTGAAAGTATTTCCAGTAACCGGAAATATTTCCGGGGATGGAGGATTTTTCCGGGTTTGAGAAAGTCTCTTGGTTAGCCGGAAATCTCTCATCCCCGGAATTGCTCTGCACTGTTCCGGCTAACAGGGATATCACTGTATTTATTTTTAAGGTAATAAAATGGTAGCGAAGGTGTGGCTATTGGTGGAGGCTGCTGGCCACTTAAAAAAAAGTAGTAATAGTAGTAATGTGTGTGGCTTTTCCTATGACGTTGATCATGCCATGGTGTGCAAGAAAGGGGGGGCTTCATATGCATGAGGCATGACGAAGTAAGGGATCTCACAGCAATTATGTTGAAGGAAATCTGCCGTGATGTCAGGGTTGAACCGACCCTCCTTCCAGTGGACGGTGAGATTTTCCAACATAGGGCTTCAAACACATCCAACGAAGCTCGTGTTGACGTCAGTGCTCGAGGATTCTGGATGCGGGGACAGCGAGCCTTTTTCGACATCATGATTTCTTATTCCATGGCAGCATGTCACCGTAACTTAGCTCTCAATGCTGCACACAGGAGGCACGAGAACGACAAGATAAGGGCATACGGGGAGAGAATTCAAAACGTTGATCAAGGCAGCTTCACTCCTCTAGTGTTCACAACCTCTGGTGAGGTGGGACCAAGTGCAAGATGCTTCTACGCCAGACTCGCAGAGGTGATCTCCAAACAGAAGCAGCAGCCCAGAAGTTATGTTACAGCCTGGATGAGATGTTGACTGTCTTTCTCTCTCCTCTGGTCGGCTTTGCTCTTCCTCAGGGGAATGAGAGCATTGGCCCCAAAGCCGACAACAGTTGCAGATAGTGACAATGAGGCTACAGTCACTGAATGCCGTATAGATCTGCGGCTCAACTAACTCAACACAGCTAGGATAGCTGCTTATGTATTAGGATATTTAATACCCTGTATTAAGGTAATAAAATGGTGGCAAAGGTATGGCTATTGGGGGAGGCTGGAGGCCATTTAAAAAAAAATCGCAGTCGTAAATAATAATTAACTGTACCCCGAAGGCTGCAAATATACAAGAGACAAAAATGACTTCCTGTATTATATACAAAGACATGGGGTAGGTGGGTCATTTAACAAAAGCTTTCATTACTGAAAGGAGAGGGAACTTGAATTGAACATACAAATTATTATAGTTTGTAACTGATGTGCGTGTGTATAGGACTTATTTTGGTTGCATTTATATCTGCAGAGTAATAGTTACACTTACTGCTCGTGTTTCAGGATGGGATTCCAAGTGATTTTGAGGCCAAAAAGACATTGAGCCAACAAGACACACCAGCTGATGACACCAACGTGCAGTCACTGCTGCATTACGATGGAGAAGACAATAATGATACCACCCAGATAATCAAGTCACCACCAGCTACACAGGCAAAGAAAGAGCCTAAACGAAAGAAGGCTGAATCAGAAGAGGACCCACGAATAGAGGAAGCTCTTAACATCTTAAAAGGTGCTGCTGCAAGTGCTTCTTCGCAACAAGATGAGTGTGGCGTCTATGGGCAACACGTGGCCAACAAATTAAGAAACTATAGTAAGAGAACGAGAGCCATAGTCCAACACCACATGAATAACACACTATTTAATGCTGATATGGGACAATTTGACATGGAAACCAGACCTTTTTCCGCATGTCCCACCACAGCCTCCAACATTCCTACACTAGGTTCATACCATTCCATACCTACTCCTGAATCACACTCGGTTCACTCTTCTCCTGCACCCACTCCTCCCCCCTAAACTCAATTTCAATCCCAGGCAGAGTCCCAGTCACAATGACTTGTATTGGCATGAATGAGTTAATAAGAGTTCCTTTGTATTCCTAATATATAACATTGAATAAAGACATGTGAACATTAGATAATTTTTGTTTATTACTTTATTTCCTACACACATTATTAGGGTAGCCTGCAACTTTACAAACACGTGTAGTATTTATGTATACTGTACCAACATATTAATATGCTAATGAGGTCCTTATTATTACATCATTAATGTTTTTGTGTTACCTTTATATGATCCTTTAGGGCTTCAATCAAAGCTTTGCATGTTTCTGCAATTATCACACTTTTGCAATGTTTGTTTATCTTGAATAAATACTGCAGGCTGGTATAGGATTCCCCTTGAGGCTAGAAAGCGTAGTTACAGCCAAACAATCTTTGACCGGTATGGCTCTTCGGAATTTTGTATCCTTATTTATAATTCTTGGTCCTACAAGGTTACTTAATGTTTCAAAGTCCTCTGGTGTCATTTGAGTAAAGTTTTTCAAATGGCCATGATCCATTTCACTCAACAGGGACATATTTTTCCGTCCAGAATATAGTCGCCTTAACCACACTCTCCTAGATTTCTTCTTCCTTTTGGCTAAGGAGTAAATAATGAAGAATGCACCTGCTGCCACCTTGAGATCCAGGGTTCAACTGTGGAAAACGGTGGGAATAAGACGAGCACCGTCGAACATGCAGAATACAGAGAGCTTGCACTCGAACTGCTCATTTGGTTCATTCATGTGTTGTCTTCCCGTTTGGTTCGTTCAGGCCAAAATGCTCAAGTGAAGACACACCCTTATAAGAATCTCCAGTTGCCAAGTACCTGAAAAATATTTGGCAATCAAACATCTTTGAAGATAAATAAATCACTCTTGATTTATTGTCCATCCTAACTGTCTTCCATATTATTTTCTTTGCTTTATTCTTTAGTATGCCTGTTTATTTTATAATAATTGCAGACACTGCTGCGAAAGAGGCATGGCTGAAATTACGGAATTGTCATCGTGACGCCCTCAGGAGGCAAAAGAAATTAAAGGGTACAAGTGGATCACGTGCTGTTGAGATAAAGCATTGGAAATACCAGCAATAGATGGAATTTTTGGTACCATATTCGTCCAACAGAGAAACTAGCTCAAATGTTGTTGATGATGATAGCAACTTTCAACCAACAATTGAACACGATAAACAATCAGAAGATGAAGAAAGTTTCACTGAAAACACTGTTGTTGAACGTGAAAATAGGGTTCCGTGCAATGTAAATTATGATAATGATTGCAGTCAGACTAGCTAAGGAAGCTCATGTTATTCTAGGGAACACAAGAAAAGGAAGACTGAAGACAGCCGGAAGAAGAAAATTTATGTAACTGCGCTGCTTAAGCAATCATTGGAAAGGCATGAAGAGAGGTCCCAGGAGAGAGCACTTGCAAGGAAACAGCTGGAGGAAAAATAACGAAAGGAGTAACAGGATCCACTGTATCATTTCTTTATGACCATGTATTCAACAACAGCTAAAATGCCACTAGCATCTCAACATATGGTCAAGAAGGAAGTTTTTCGACTAGTTTATGTGCTGAAGAAGCCTTATTAGGTGTATTCCCTCATATCCCTATGGTCATTCCTCTCATTCGATCTCGCATTCTGCTAACTCTCGTGCCAGTACACCTGTCCATCCACCTGCTGTTGATAATTCACAATCTCTTTCTGAAGTTGCAAATCATGATACAATATAATGAATCCGTTCCCTTCAAATTATTTTGCTTTGTGAAATGAAATTCATGAAAGTTGTTGATGTTTATTCCTTCAAAATGGCTAGTATTTTATTGTTTTCAAAGTTGATAAACTATAATTTATCATTAATACATAATCATTAGAAAGTATCATGTATTGTTTATTCCAGAGAATTTTTAAATTCCTTACCTTCTGTATTTTCCTGGATTGTCATAAATTGCTCATAGAAACAATAATATATAATCTCAAGAAAGGAAGTTAATGTTTATTCAAGAATTATTTTTTTATTACTGCAGTTTCCATACTGTCATGAACTGATAACGGAAGCAATAATATTTAATAAAAATAAATAAAATAATGTTTGTTCAAGGAATTCTCCATTATCTGCAATTTACCAAACTTATAGTGTCATAAATCGTTTAGGTAAACCAATTTAGATTCGTAAGAAAGATCATGTTTATTCCAGATAATTTTTTTATTCCTTTTATTTTGCAATTTATTTAAGTTAACTTAAGTTGTTAATGGGGAAGTTAATAAACACTTACCTTAAGAAAACTGCAAATTTTTCTTTACTTCTAATAGGCTTTTGGGCATTACATCCTTCTGAACAAATGGCCACTCCTTATCATACTATTCACATCATCAAACTGCTGTCTGCTTAGTCAAAAGTAGTTCCTAAATTTTGCATCAGAGAATTCTGATGTTAAGGCAAATTCTCCGTGTGTACTTATTTTCTCCATGTACAGTGGTCCCTCGGTTAACGAATGGTTCGATTAATGAAATTTCGGTTAATGAATTACCTCCCATAAGGATCTTCAATTCGGTTAACGAACAAAACTTCTATTAACAAAATCCTTAAGACAAACATGTTTTGTTGTGAGCATCAGCTGATGGGCTAGTCCGCCAATTCAGTAATCTGTTCTATGTTTACATTCGTTTCCAGTGGAGTAAATATCAAGAAAATTGTGCTCTTTAATATTTTTGCATTTTTTATATTAAAATTATTGATCATTTTGAAATTTAGTTCACATATTGATAATATACAGTGCAGAAATTATTATGAAACATGAAAGGCATTAGAACCAAAGCACTCTGTAAAGAATATGGCATGTCATCATCGACTGCCTCTACAATCAGCGGTTTAATATGTAAACAAAGCTGCCGGGAACACAACATGCACACCTCAAAGTAAGTTAAAATAAAGTATTCTATTGTTTTTATTTATTATTGTACAGTATACTGTACAGTACAGTACTGTACAGTACAGTATTTTGTTTATATTTAATGTTTTGTTAATTCTATTACCAGTACACTATACAGTACTTTGTATGTATACTTTTTCTGTGAGTTGGAACCAATTCCCCAATATGCCATTGAAATAATAGATTCAGTTAACAAAATTTTCGGTTAACGAACGACTCTGTGGAACCAATTGTGTTCGTTAATCGAGGGACAACTGTATTGTAAGATCTCAAATTTCGTGTGATTTCATTTCGCATTTTTGTTTTTCGCTAGCACTACCTAATGTAACCAAGCCTTATATTTGGCGTAAAATATTGTGAGTTTTGCGAGATCCAGCAAGCTGAATGCTGGCCACTGTCTTGAATGATATCACAGCCCTCATACCAGTTTCAGTCATTTCTGCTACAACGCATGTTTTGTTAACACGAATTGGTTGTAATGTGATTGATGAATAGGCCCTGTTTGTAAAACACAAACTTTTGCATACTAATGTTGGCTATAGCGTGATTCCATCCTCAACGTTTTAAGCCGGGCACTGGGTAATGCAATGTTTACAGTTCACGTTTGACATCACATGTTTAATTGATTCGTGTCTTTTGTTTGAAATGTTTTTTTGAGAGTTACCCTGTAAATTTTTATTTTATTTTTTGCAAATTTATCTGTTACCCATAAATACTGTATGAAAAGAATAAGTAAAAAGAATGTTCGCAGTGAGGACTAATAATGGTTTACACCAGCGCTCTCTGTTTACATCACGTGATCAGTTGAATCGCACGGTTTCTGTAAAGACTGTCAAGGGGGATACAGGCCACGGTGACGATGCATTCATTCTTCATGACTGAGAATAGTGAGCATTTTCGACCAAAAGCATCAGCGGATGGCATCGGGCTGCTTTTCTCACTTGCATCAGACCAGTTGCTTCTTAGTTTAGCTGAGAGTTCCACTTTTTGTGATTTTTACATGAGGCTGAGCCAAAGCTTGTGTTTCCTGCCTGAACCACCATCAGAAATGTTCTTCTCCCAGAATACATATGCAAAATGGAAGCTGCTTTGAGAGTAGAACTGAAGGAGCTTAGAAGAAATTATTTAACACTTGATCTTTGGACAAATTGACAGATGATTTCCTTTCTTGGTGTTACTGTTCATTATGTCAACACATATTTTTTTTTTTTACGGGGGATTAGCCCACCCGGGCACAGGTCACTGACCCACATCAGGGCCTCTCGGACGAAAATATAATAATTATAATAATAATAATAATAATAATAATAATAATAATAATAATAATAATAATAATAATTAATAAAATAAATAAAAATTATAATAATAATAATAATAATAATAATCAATAAAATTAATAAAATTATAATAATAATAAGCTGAAGTTCTCGGGCCATTGCGAGAAGAAGGTAAATCAGGCAAATAAATTATTGGGTCTTATAAGAAGGTCGTTCAGATATCTGGACTGTCTGTTCTTCGTTACGATCTTCAAGAGTGAAGTGCTTCCCCATCTGGAGTACTGTCACCCGGTCTGGTCCCCGAGATATGCTAGGGACTGTCAGTTGGTTGAAAATGTTCAAAGGGGGGCCACCAGACTGGTGCCCGCACTTCGGCACCTCAGCTACCCTGAGAGATTGGAGCGCCTGAACTTGCCTAGCTTATACTACAGACGGGCAAGGAGTAACCTAATTGAGGTGTATAAGCATCTCGGGGCACTACTCAGTTGAGTGTCCTTACTTGGAGCTGGCTGACGCTCGCCCCACAAGGGGTCACAGCTCAAGATTGAAGAAGTCGCAAGTCCAGAAAACTGTGAGGGCAAGCTCTTTTGGAGTGAGAGTTGTGAACTCTTGGAACAATTTATCAGAAAGTGTTGTGACGGCACCGAGTGTGAGCTCTTTCAAGATCAAACTTGACTAACACTGGAGCAGGTTCAGGTACATTCAGGAGCCGATGCATGCCCAGTACTTGCCAACAGTGCGTAACAGAGACGTGACCGATCTACCAAGCGGCTAACGAGTCGATCATTTGGTGAAGAGGTTAAAAGAAAAGGAAAAGCAATGGAGACGTCACCGATCGTCTAAGCGGCTAACGAGCTGATCATTGGTGAAGAGGATAAAAGTAGGTAAATGTACATTCAACTATGACAATCAGTGTCATGGGTCAGGTGAATTTCTTATGTCTATTTTTAATCTAATCAGAGATTGAGCTTGCCAGGAAAAAGTGAAATGGACGTCAAATACACACACTAACAACTGTACTTCTCCGGCAACCGCAAACCACAACCAAGGAACTCTTCCTGGGGAGCCGTTAGGTCTTGGAGATTTTGGGTTTGACAGAATCTTTTCAGGAGATTAATGACTTTCTTAAATAGACAACTGACAACTAAACTACAAATATCAGATTCTCTGATGTTTGGGCATCAAAATAATCTAACTTCAGTAGCACTTGGAAACTCATGGTTATCCCCATGGATGATATAAGGACATGCGACTCATAATGGTAGACTTGACACTCACTTAACAAGTTTTACCAACAATAAAGACAGTTGAAGCTTTCAACATCACTTACAAGGGATTTTGAATGTTTCATCTGTAATCAGACATATCTAATTTGCCTTAACATATACCACTGCAGTTACAATTTCAAATTTTGTGTCGTTATATTAAGGAATAACGAAGTCTAGGGTGCATTCTAAGATACAGAGAAAACGAAGGGGTCAGACGTCTTGAAGTGATGAGAAAACGAACGCCTTAGACGGGGAACTCAATAAAGATGGCATAGCAACATGCTCCGTGGGCTATTGAGCGTAATATGAATCGTCTGATTTTACGTTAACTAACATGTACGACCGCGGTCATTACAATAGTGAGTGTTGCGTGGAAGCGTCAAGATATGTACGTTTATTTTCTATAATTAAATTATATGGGTACATTTACTTTTCACTGTGCTAACGTATATTTACACTATTT
Organism: Homarus americanus; assembly: GCF_018991925.1. Classification (NCBI taxonomy): domain Eukaryota; kingdom Metazoa; phylum Arthropoda; class Malacostraca; order Decapoda; family Nephropidae; genus Homarus; species Homarus americanus. The sequence continues at coordinate 188,548 of NW_024737697.1, forward strand.
ACACACGCATATGCCGATGACTACAATAATGAAAGTACCTGTTTGTCTGGGTAGGTATGAGGTCCTTGAACACCCCATCAAAAAATAACTGAAAGTAATCAAGCAGGCTAGACTTTTTGTTTATTGAACAAGTGTCACTAAAACCACTGTGTTCCTGGTCAAAATCAGACACTTTTGGTATAAAATCACGAGCATCAGACCACACAATCCCGGGAGTTCCTTGAACCGGGGCTCCAGTATCATTGTACTTTTCTTTATCATCATTATCCTCATCATCACCTTCATTATCCTCATCCTCATGATCATTATCCTCATTATTACCCTCATTGTGTTCATAATCACCATCATTGTCCTGATCATCACCATCATTAGTCTCACCATTACTATCTTTGTTTTCACCATCACCATCATTATCCTCATCATCACCATCATTGTCCTCATCAATACTGTTATTATCCTCTTCATCACTATCATTATCCCCTTCATCATGATCATTATCCTCATTCTCTCGTCATCATCACCAACATTACAGTATGCTTCTCATCATCACCATCATTTTTCTTATCCTCACCATTATTGTTTTTAACATTATTATTGTCTATCCTTTCACTGTCATTATTCTCTCCTCCTTCGTCGTCATCATTATTATTGTCTCTGTCTCATCATCACCACCACCATTATTATTTCTGTCTACTCATCACCATCATTATTGTTTGTGTCTCCTCGTCATCACCATCATTATTGTTTATGTCTCCTCGTCATCACCATCATTATTGTTTATGTCTCCTCGTCATCACCATCATTATTGTTTATGTCTCCTCGTCATCACCATCATTATTGTTTCTGTCTCCTCGTCATCACCATCATTATTGTCTCTCTCCTCTTCATCACCGTATTTATTGTTTATGTCTCCTCTTCATCACCATCACCATTATTATTTCTGTCTCCTCGTCATCACCATCATTATGTTTCTGTCCTCGTCATCACCATCATTATTGTTTCTGTCTCCTCGCCATCACCATTATTATTGTTTCTGTCTCCTCGTCAATACCATCATTATTGTTTATGTCTCCTCTTCATCACCATCACCATTATTATTTCTTGCCCTCACCATCATTATTGTTTCTGTCTCGTCATCACCATCATTATTGTCTCTTCTCCTTCATCACCATCACCTGCCTCACATTTCAGTGTTCTCACCTTCCCTAAGCCTTGATGTTGTCCCAGTTTGTCTTGTGGGTTTAAACAACAACCATTGTAGTTTCAGGTGAACGAACCCTCAGTAATGTATGACTTTTTCCATTTTAGAAAATTTTAACCCCTTGAAACGATAACTTAGCCTCATTCAATATGATAATATAACCCTCTTTCATTACTATTATTAACTCCTTCATTATGAGAGCTTAACCCTTTGGTATGAATTGCTCAATAAGTAAGATGTATTAACTTCTGAATACAAGCACTTAACCCCATCTGTAGGATGGCTGAACCCTGTAGTACGATGACTTAACATCCTTGGTATGATATCCTCATCTCTTCAGTATGATGACCAATCTCCTGTAGTACTAAAGACTTAACCTCTTCAGTATGATGACCCATTCTGTAGTACTAAGACTTAACCTCTTCAGCATGATGACCTATCTCCCCTGTAGTACAAAGTCTAACCTCCTTCAGTATGACTCCACTTATCTCGTAGTATGACGACTTTACCTCTTCAGCATGATGACCTATCTCCTGTAGCACGTACATTCTAAACTCTTCGTTACGAGATGACTCATTCCTGGTAGTACAAAGTCTTAACTCTTCAGTATGATGGATCTCCATTTCGTAGTATGAAGACGTGAATCCCTTCAGTATGATGACCTATCTCCTGTAGTACGAAGACTTAACCTCTTCAGCATGATGACCTATCTCCTGTAGTACAAAGTCTTAACCTCTTCAGTATGATGACCTATCTCCTGTAGTATGATGACTTAACCTCTTCAGTATGATGACCTATCTCCTGTAGTACAAAGTCTTAACCTCTATAGTATGACGACCTATCTCCTGTAGTATGATGACTTAACCTCTTCAGTATGATGACCTATCTCCTGTAGTATGATGACTTAACCTCTTCAGTATGATGACCTATCTCCTGTAGTATGATGACTTAACCTCTTCAGTATGATGACCTATCTCCTGTAGTACGAAGACTTAACCTCTTCAGAATGATGACCTATCTCCTGTAGTACGAAGACTTAACCTCTTCAGCATGATGACCTATCTCCTGTAGTACGAAGACTTAACCTCTTCAGCATGATGACCTATCTCCTGTAGTACAAAGTCTTAACCTCTTCAGTATGATGACCTATCTCCTGTAGTATGATGACTTAACCTCTTCAGTATGATGACCTATCTCCTGTAGTACGAAGACTTAACCTCTTCAGCATGATGAACTATCTCCTGTAGTACAAAGTCTTAACCTCTTCAGTATGATGACCTATCTCCTGTAGTATGATGACTTAACCTCTTCAGTATTATGACCTATCTCCTGTAGTACGAAGACTTAACCTCTTCAGCATGATGACCTATCTCCTGTAGTACAAAGTCTTAACCTCTTCAGTATGATGACCTATCTCCTGTAGTATGATGACTTAACCTCTTCAGTATGATGACCTATCTCCTGTAGTACGAAGACTTAACCTCTTCAGTATGATGACCTATCTCCTGTAGTACAAAGTATTAACCTCTTCAGTATGGTGACCTATCTCCTGTAGTATGATGACTTAACCTCTTCAGTATGATGACCTATCTCCTGTAGTACGAAGACTTAACCTCTTCAGTATGATGACCTATCTCCTGTAGTACGAAGACTTAACCTCTTCAGTATGATGACCTATCTCCTGTAGTACGAAGACTTAACCTCTTCGGTATGATGACCTATCTCCTGTGGTGATGACTTAACCTCTTCAGTATGATGACCTATCTCCTGTAGTACGGAGCTTAACCTCTTCAGTATAGTGAGCTATCTCCTGTAGTCACGAAGACTTAACCTCTTCAGTATGATGACCTATCTCCTGTAGTATGATGACTTAACCTCTTCAGTATGATGACCTATCTCCTGTAGTACTAAGACTTAACCTCTTCGGTATGATGACCTATCTCCTGTAGTATGATGACTTAACCTCTTCAGTATGATGACCTATCTCCTGTAGTAACGAAGACTTAACCTCTTCAGTATGATGACCTATCTCCTGTAGTACGAAGACTTAACCTCTTCAGTATGATGACCTATCTCCTGTAGTATGATGACTTAACCTCTTCAGTATGATGACCTATCTCCTGTAGTACGAAGACTTAACCTCTTCAGTATGATGACATATCTCCTGTAGTATGATGACTTAACCTCTTCAGTATGATGACCTATCTCCTGTAGTATGATGACTTAACCTCTTCAGCATGATGACCTATCTCCTGTAGTACGAAGACTTAACCTCTTCAGTATGATGACCTATCTCCTGTAGTACGAAGACTTAACCTCTTCAGTATGATGACCTATCTCCTGTAGTATGATGACTTAACGCCGTGACCGCAATGACTTTATCCCTTCAGTGCGATAAGTAACATCTCCAGTATATTTTAATCGCATCAGTTAGATGACTTAACGCTTTGAGAACGATAACTTAACCTCTTGACTACGATGACAATAATGCCTTAGCGCAATATCATATATTCTAGGAAACAGGTCATCGCACTGGAGGGTTAACAGTTATCATATACCACGATGACTTGTTAACTGAGAACAACGCACGACGAGACGGGGTTAAGTGACAGGAGTGTGATGCACGCTAATCTTTTATCATTATTGGTATCACAGTCTGCATAAGTGGGCTGGATTTATGCAAGATTACAAAGATTATAAAGTAGATAAAATAAAGTTTATTCAAGCAGCCTTCGCCTTACAGTGAGATAAAGAAATTGTTTGAGCTGTTTGCTGTAAATATACAAATTCAAGTAATATGACTGCCTTTGTTCTCAGACTCCTCAAATACGAAGTAAATTAGTTATTTTTATAAGTAAAGGATAGAGTAAAAATGTATAAGGTGTTTACTACTTTATTATATTTTAATTCTTAGACATAATGTGGTATTTAGAAGATAAAAGGGGAGACTCATATCCACACTTACTGCCCTGGTCCTAAGCTGGTCTACCCTGACAGGACCTCAAATAGGCATGTTTACTGCCTCTGATAATTCATAATTTTTGGGGGACAGTAATGCACATATAAACATTTATTTTTTATTATAGATTTTTACTGCGCGATTGAAGGGACAACAACTGTTACATGAAGTATGACATTATACCTCGTAGTCCATATTTTTTTGTATTTTTTGTAATGCAACTTGTTCATTCGTAAATATATATATGTACAGATATAACTTTATAGGCATTGGCAGGTAACAGTTTGTAATTAACTTGTTTTAAGTGTGAGATGTTTTCACAAATTTCTTCTTAAATCAGAAGAAGCAGCGGTAAGCCTTTTGTATTGTTTTAGTTAATTGTCAAATGTCAGTACATAACCATATTTACCACGGTTCTCTGAGGCATCGTACTGGCGAAGCTGGAAGTTAGAGGCGTCCGGCCTGGTGCCTGTTGCCGATGGCGAGAAGGAAGATGATGAGGACCTTGTTGAGGCAGTTCTAGTGGAGGGAGACGGGAAACTGCCTTGAGGTTGTGCAGTGAAGGAAGTAGAAGATGACACCGCTGTGCCGGGGGCCGCTGGGCTGCGGAAGGTGGCAGATGATGGAGAGCGAGATGGAGGAGGACCACGTGAAGTTGACACTTCCTCAGTTTCAAAGCCGATGCCCTCACCTGCCCGGAATCGGTGAGTGCGTCGAGTGCCGTCATCGTCTACCACTGTGTAAGTGCCACGGACATTGCCGTCGGCGTCTGCGCTCTCTGAGCGTGAATATTGCTCCGAGTCAAAGGCGAAGTTATAGGAGGCATCAGCGTTGGAATCAGCGAGAGGGTCGACGAAGGGGACCTCTTGAACAGGGACGATTCTACCTGTTGGTTGACCGGAGGGTGCTCCTGGAACCTCGGGTCCTACAGGAATGTGATCACCCTTAGCAATAAATCCTGTACGGGACCCAGCTTCATATTCAATAGCTCGTCGCTGTCCATCATCAGCAACAAAGTCGAAGTTTCCCACCACGTTGTTGTCTCTGTCACCTGATTCTGCTCGTGAGTGACTGGACGTTTCGTAAGCAAATGAATAACTTCCGTCAGGTGACTGTTGGCTGCGAGTATTGGCAGGTTCGAACTGACCTGTGTATGGGCGTGCTGAGGGACGTGAGGACGGGGAGCTGTACTGAGTTTGTGAGCTTGTGAAGCCGGGAAGACGTGGAGCAGATGGTGAGCGAGAGAAAGTTGGGGTGCTAGAGACGGAAGAAGGTAGGGACGCTGATGGACTGCGGTAAGGGGTTTGTGATGATGAAAATGCAGATGATGTAGTTTGAGACCCGGAGTGTGACTGTGGTGCTCGTGGAAGGTGATCGCCTCGAGCCAGGAATCCCGTGTCACTTCCAGCTTCGTAAGTGACACTGCGTCTGACACCGTCGTCAGCCACGAAAGAAAATTTTCCATCAACATTGAGGTTAGCGTCAGCAGACTCAGAACGTGAGTGATCACCAGCGTCGAAGGAAAAAGAATAAGAAGGATCTGAGCTTCCAGTACTTCTTTGGAAAGACACGGGCCCTGCTGGGGTGCCTGAAGGTGTGCTGAAGGGACGAGATGGAGCTCCTGAAGCTGTAGATGCTCTGAAGGAGGCAGAGGATGCTGGAGAAGTAGGTCGCAAACTAGAAGAAGGGAACGCTGCAGGAAAAGAGGAGAGTCTGGTCGCTGCTGGAGTGGACGCAGGATCTTCTGGTGCCTGCGGTAGATCGTCACCCTCGACAACAAAACCAGTGCCACGACCGGCTGTGTAAGTGTAGGTTCGTGTGCGACCTTCTTCGTCAGTGTAAGTGTAAGAGCCACGCACATTACCGTTTGAATCACTTTGTTCGCTACGTGTCTGACCTTCTCCAGCGAACTGGAAGCCATATGAGGCATCGGCGTTTGGATCAGCAAGGGGGTCGGTGAATGAAGGGCGAGCACGAGCCTCAGCGTGGGCACGAGCAAAGTCAGGATGCGGGACAGGGAGATGGGCACCCTTGGGCTGGAATCCACCCTCATCAGCTACATACTGGAGGTGAATATTGTTGCCTTCAGGGTCCCTGTAGCCGAAGTTTCCATCTACCTGACCAACCCTGGATGAACGAGCACCCTCGAAGGCTCCCTCACCGGTGTCATAGCCGTACTTGAAGGTTCCATCAGCGTGTTGAACATAGTACTGGGAACGTCGTCCAGTGCCCACATGCGGAATTTTGTAAGCACTTTCGTCGGGCCGAGGCGAACTAAGCGTGCTAACCGCTAGTGCGGACAACAGCGCCTGCAACGGAGATTGATATTAATCATATTCTGTTCATAAAAGATAATGCATATATAAAGTGAGAGGAGACTAAATAATGAATATTGCATTTTATATCTGTTCTGATCACGGTGAGCCATATCTATTCCTGGAAGTTTCATTTTGTTTAATCTGTCGGTGAACTTATTGAAATTCTAGAACCTCGATAGGCATTTATTTCGTTAAAGCTTTGTTTTTGAACTTATTTTAATAAGAATCTGCATCAGGATTATAAATGAGAAAAGTCTTATCTGCGCCTGTTATTAAAGCAATGAAACGAATAGGAGCAAAAACAATTATTGTTGATGACATTTATCAGCATTCAGATGCAGACAATGATTGACGTACAAATACCAACACTGAATATGTTCTAATTAATTATAAATTCAGAAAACAATATTTGCTCCAATAGACGAAGTAACTGTTATACAGATTAAAATCTTGTAGCTATACAGATTACTGCCAAGCTGAATATTACAAAATGTTCCGCATCTATAAGAACGAAGACAACAAATATATAAAGGCTTAAAGATCAAGAAATAAATTTAAACCAACCAAACCTTCGGACAACCTAATGTCTAATTGGAAATCATCAAGGTGAACGACGAAAACATAGAGATGAAACATCGAGATAAAAACTAAAGAGCCCGTGTATAACTACTAGAGAGAAGTTTTGTGATTTATCAAATAGTTCACAACTTGAAGCCTCGGTAAAGAGGTGTATTAAAGCGTAAATGTAGATAGTAAGGGTATAGAGTCCGAAAAATATTTAGGCATCAGGAAGAGGTAATATAACAGTAAGGAGAACTCGTTAGAAAACTGTGCTTGCTAGTGAAACTAACCACAAACAAATATTATTATGAACATGGAAATATTAAATTATCGTATAGCAGCATTAAAGTACGTGCAACCCCAAACAAAATATTCATAAAAGTTATACTCAAGAGATTAAATAAATGTATTCAGGAAGTTAGAAAATCACGTTGTTTAATGGTGTGACATCTAGCAAAGAGTGAAGATCTCGAGGAATGCACTGGTTGTGGGATTGGCAGGGCATCCAGCCAGGGTGGAGGGGAGGGAGAAAATGAAGGAATACGTTTAGAAGACATTAACTTAAACATAAACGTAAGAAGACGTGGCCGTCAACCTATGTGCTGGATGGAGTTGTCTTACCAACAACAAGAGTGAGACACGAGAATGACGGGGGTCTTTCAGGGTCACATAACCTAGACGAGCGAGTAAGTGTTTATATTTATTTAAATTAAAGGTTTAAGATCTCTTTTATCGCCATCTGCTAGTAATTGCAAGAATCAGCGCAACAGTCAGTCAGGGTTGTGGTGGACATACCAAGCTAGTCCAGGGCGCCATGGTGTGGTGGGCGTGAGGGTGAAGACGGTGTGGTGGCCGGAGGTGGTGTGGTGGATGTGTGTGCTGTTCACCTCTTATATACCAGATTCTCAGGCATGATGGCGGTCGTCCTTGCTCTTCTTGCCCGTTATCTTGTGTCGCGCCACTGACTGATCCGGATTTCACCCCGTCTTTCAGCGCCAGCAATGACCCGTGCTAATCCTTCTCTTGTTGGGAGGCTTTCATGATATTTTATTTTTTCACTTTGCGGAGCTAGGTCAATGAACGCCTTACCTGATATTTAGCAATTGGAGAAAATTTCTCTAGCTACCTCGCCCCACCTACGTTATGTGTTCTTCACTGCAGCCTTTAAGTCAAACACTCACTAACACAGCCTAAAGATTCTTGATTCTAGGTCATCTTTGAATAGTACAATATATGTCTTGAGTGATTATGAATTGGTCATCAGCTGTGTAAAAGCGAAGTGAAGAAATCTTTCAGGGAGTGAGTGAGTGAATCAGTCAATTAATAGTGGGATTTAGAAAGGCATTTCCTGTAGCTGAAAATATTTAGGGTTTTTCAAAGTAATTATAATACTTTTGTCGCACACATTTAATGCTTTTAAGGAAACGCTGTTAATTTGCATGTGGTTAACGTGAACATTATTTTACTATTTCATCGTAGAAAATAACATATCTTCTATTCTGTACACTCAAATCTTGATTTTCGCATTCCTAATGAATTAATCAAATCAGCAGAGGATATTTATCGACTAAAACTTCGTATTAATTATCATAAGCTGGTGAAGTCATAATATATTGACTACATTCGCCGAAACAGGAGTTAGAAAAGTCTATCGTCTCCTTCTCTTCCCCCAAAAGTAAAATTTCACAATAGTTTGAAAAAACAAACAAACAAAGTTTGTTGTGTTATCATTTAACATAAATCTTGTGTCTGTAGTCCATGTATCATTAATTCCTGAAGCTTTCTTCCAATATGAACATAAGTAAAGAGATGAAGCATTAGCCGGCTATTGTAGAATAGCGCGTGTCTTATCTCAGGCTTCGCCATCAAGTGAGCGTAGGTAAAAAACTTCAAGATGTGGTATAGGTTTCTTAAAACTTCAGTATTTTACCCAGGCGACTAAGTATCTTCCTAGTTTATCATTTATTCGAATTTATTTGAAATGCCACACAAAATGAGCAATATGCATTGTGTATAGGTATAGTTGCGTGATTAAGACTTCAATGTACTTCACGTTTTTGTTAAATAGTAATAACTTTTCGGTTTTAGTGTTATAATCTAATGGTAAATATGCTTTGTTTCATATAAGAAGCACTGACTATTATAAAATACCAATAATATATATGAATTTGATTATGTTAGGATAGGTTAGGTTAGTATAGTGTAAAGGCCTGGGACTTAGGGATGGAAATCCCTTACCAGACTAATGAGGATCTTAATAAAGGAAAGTCAAGGACCATGGTTGACCGAGGAATAACAAACAACCGTTTGTGATCTCTTTACTATAAAAATATAACACAAGACTCTGACACCACTCAATAAACATCAAGTAACAATTACGGGAGTCAAAGAATTAATGCAGTAAACAGTTAATGGAGTCAAACAATTAAGGGAAGCAAACAATTAAAGGAAGCAAACAATTAATGGGAGTCAGCAATTAAAGGAATCAAACAATAGAATCAAACAATGAACAGATATTTCTTTCGGCAGTGGCCCTGGGGAAGGTTCTGGAACACAGTGATCCGCTCTTGGGGGGGGGGAGGAAGCGTCCGTTCAACTCCTCACTCGAGCGACAGCAGCCGATGTCTTGATACAGCAGACGAAACACCGGGGCACAGACGGTGGAGAGGACCTGGCGGTCGTGGCGGCAGCTGTAGTGGTTGATGTCTAGAGAATTGACAGTTGATAGGTGAAGGTCTGGGAAAACGGCCCACGAGTCCAGGACCTATGATGAGATCACAGCCAGAATTTGACGAGCAGTGGGGTAGCTAGGGCTTCGACAGGGAGTTTGAGGAGGATATTTTAGGTCAGTTGCAGGACCATCAGCACCTGCTCCAGCCGCTCCCACGGACTGACTTCACTAGACTGGTGGACGGAGGCTACCTGACGGAGCGCATAGTTCCTGCAGATATGTCAGCCGTCATAAAAGGGTTTAAAAACAAATCACCTGGTCAAAGTCACATTAACAAGAAGATCCTGGCCCAACTCCCCGACAACATGATAGAGAGGCTTGCTCATATATGCAACGCCTGCCTCGCATCTGGACACTTCCCTAAGATGTTCAAAATCGCCGTTATTCGCCTCACACCAAAAGCAGGGAAGCCTCCAAGCAAAGTCGAAAACTTTCTACCAATATCGCTGCTAGAGGTACCTGCCAAAATCCTCGAAAAAATAGTCAATAAGTGATTGCGGATGTATCTGGAGGACGAAGACGTGCATAATCCCCGCCAGTTCGGCTTCCGCCAATACAAAGGCACATCCACCGCCATAGCTCAGGACTACGAGCAGATCGCCACTGCCATGACTGGCCGCCTGCAGTGCAATATAGTACTGAGGGACGTCAGCAAGGCGTTTGACAAAGTTTGGCACGCGGGGCTGCAGTATAAGATCATACAACTGGGGCTACCCGAAAATCTGACGCGCCTGCTGTGCAACTTCATTATGGACCGCAGAGCCAAAATCAAGATGCAAGAACATTTTGGAGAAGAATTGTCACTATCGAGCGGCGTGCCTCAGGGCTCTTGTCTCTCACCAACCCTTTACACACTCTACACGGCTGACCTGCCACCCCCAATCGTCGGCAGCGAGTACTTCATGTATGCCGACGATGTAACACAGATCGTCACCTGCCCAGGAAGGTCCACAGCAAGGATGGCGCGACTCACTGCTCGGGCAATAGAGGAGATCTCGGAGTATGAAAATAAATGGAAAATAAAAACAAACAAAACGAAATTTGAGGTCATACCCATAGCCAAATTCAAGCCGACCCCAATGACGATCGACGACGAAGAGATTGAGTACTCTAAACAAGGCAGGTTGCTCGGCTTCATCATTTTTCGGAAAGGCATCATTCCCCACATGAAGGACAGACTAAATAAAGCCAAAGTCGCCGCAGCCAAATTAAAACGTTTTAAATTGATGCCTGAGAAGATACAAGTTCACCTGTACAAGGCGCTTGTGAGGCCTGTGTTGGAGTACCCATCTATACCACTCGTCACACTCGGGAAGACTAGACTACAACAACTACAGAGCTTCCAAAACAAGTGTTTGAGGTCAGCCAGTGGCCAAGCGCCACCCTACCAGGAGACAATGGAAACTATCCACCTAAGAAATAAAACAGAGGCCCTCAACTTCAGGTTCCATCGCCTAGGGAAGAAGGTTTGGGACAGGGTCCTGGACGACCCTCACAGCCCAGACCACCTACGCGGGGAAGACATCAACGGAGGTAGACCCCACGCCTGGTGGCCCCGGAGTCTGCCCGCACTACAACAACCCAACCCGCGATCCATCTATGTCCGCCACAGTGATCGACCTTAGATTATAACTTAGATGATATAAATTCACATTTAACAAGTCACAATCAAGTGAGTCCATAACGTAATACAGTATAAGATGTTAATAAACTTGTAATTGTAAAATCAATCTAGTCATTGTCTACTAAAATAACCATTGTGCAACCTCATTCTAAATCCTAGGTTAGCTTAGTTAGCCAACAAACTCTGTCATATGTAAAACAAGGGGTGTCGTCCCCCTCTGTTTAACTCATTAAACTTCTTTTCCAACCTTTTCCCCCACGACTATATGTTGTGACTTCTCCATCCCTCATGTCTGGCTGTGCCTTGAGCCCCAGCATGCCTTCCAGCCTTTCCCCACCTTAACCTAAATAACAAAAACAAAAGGTAGCCGCTGCCGTTCTCACCTCTGTCCAACCCCCTCATGTATTGGTCGCACCAGCCTTCGAGAGAGCAAGCAGCGGTAACGAGCAGGAAGATCGTTTCCGCCCTTACAGATAGGTTAGGTTACGTTGTGCACTGTTATACATGTCCTCACTGTAACACTAGATATATTGGCTGCACTATAAAGTTGTCACAACACAAGATTTGTGACCGTAAAGGTGTTTCATTACGAACACAACATCCACCTAGTAGCCATGCCTTCACCATTCAGGATTTAAAAGTACTATCATCTATGTCTTCCAGGACGGGCCTTGTAATCCTGCAGTCCCTTTATACTTCTAATGGTAAACCCATCCTAAACAACAGTTCTCCCTTTGCCATGCGTAAGTGGGCCTTTGTGGTTTGATCTATGGTTTAACAGTCGTTAGTACAATTTTCTTGATATTTTTGGTAATTATGTTATTATTTTCTTGTCTAATTATCCTCATTAAAGTGTTAGTGTTATAATAGTGTGTATTAAATCCTAATAATATTTGTTGTTTATTTTATCAGCCTTAATTGGTCTTATATGAGTTAATTTGTTTAGCACTGACGTTGGACAGAGAATTCTTCGAAATATCTGGTTGAAAGAAGAAAGGTGTAAGTTTTCGTATTGGTGATAATTTTCCTTATAAATATATATCATTATCCTTATCATCAACATCAATATCTCCATCATCAACATTATTATCCTCATCATCACCATTATTATCCACCATCATTATCCTCATCAATTTCATTATCCTCCTTTTCATCATCATCATCATCATCATCTTCATTATCATCATCACCATCTCCTTCATTATCCTCATTACTATCATTATCCTCATCCTTTTAATCATTATCTTCATCCTCATCACCTATATCCTCATCGTCACCATCATCGTACCCATCATTACTATCATTATCTTCCTTTTCATCATCAACATCATCATCATTATCATCATCATCATAGCCACCCTAATTATCTTCATCATCATCATTATCCTCGTCATCAACATCATTGTCGTCATCATCTCCATCTTTATTCTCATCATCACTATCATTATCGTCATAATTAACATCATAATTTTCATCCACACCATCATTATCCTCATCATCACCATCATTATTGTCTCTCTCTGCTCTTCATCACCATCATTATTGTTTATGTCTCCTCGTCATCACCATCATTATTGATTGTGTCTCCTCGTCATCACCATCATTATTGTTTATGTCTCCTCGTCATCACCATCATTATTGTTTCTGTCTCCTCGTCATCACCATCATTATTGTTTATGTCTCCTCGTCATCACCATCATTATTGTTTATGTCTCCTCGTCATTGCCATCATTATTGTTTGTCTCCTCGTCATCACCATCATTATTGTTTATGTCTCCTCGTCATCACCATCATTATTGTTTCTGTCTCCTCGTCATCACCATCATTATTGTTTCTGTCTCCTCGTCATCACCATCATTATTGTTTATGTCTCCTCGTCATCACCATCATTATTGTTTCTGTCTCCTCGTCATCACCATTATTATTGTTTCTGTCTCCTCGTCATCACCATCATTATTGTTTATGTTTCCTCGTCATCACCATCATTATTGTTTGTGTCTCCTCGTCATCACCATTATTATTGTTTCTGTCTCCTCGTCATCACCATCATTATTGTTTATGTCTCCTCTTCATCACCATTATTATTGTTTCTGTCTCCTCGTCATCACCATCATTATTGTTTCTGTCTCCTCGTCATCACCATCATTATTGTTTATGTCTCCTCGTCATCACCATTATTATTGTTTCTGTCTCCTCGTCATCACCATCATTATTGTTTCTGTCTCCTCGTCATCACCATCATTATTGTTTATGTCTCCTCGTCATCCGCCATGTTATTGACACTGTCATACCAGTCCATCACCATTATTATTGTTTCTGTCTCCTGGTCCATCGCCATCATTATTGTTTCTTATCTCTCCAGTCATCACCATCATTTATTGTTTATGTCTCCTCGTCATCACCATCATTGGCCGTTTGTATCCTCATATCACCATCATTATTGTTTCTGTCCTCGTCATCACCATCATTATTGTTTATGTCTCCTCGTCATCACCATCATTATTGTTTCTGTCTTCTCGTCATCACCATCATTATTGTTTCTGTCTCCTCGTCATCACCATCATTATTGTTTCTGTCTCCTCGTCATCACCATCATTATTGTTTATGTCTCCTCGTCATCACCATCATTATTGTTTCTGTCTTCTCGTCATCACCATCATTATTGTTTCTGTCTCCTCGTCATCACCATTATTATTGTTTCTGTCTCCTCGTCATCACCATCATTATTGTTTATGTCTCCTCTTCATCACCATCACCATTATTATTTCTGTCTCCTCGTCATCGCCATCATAATTGTTTATGTCTCCTCGTCATCGCCATCATAATTGTTTCTGTCTCCTCGTCATCACCATCATTATTGTTTCTGTCTCCTCGTCATCACCATCATTATTGTTTATGTCTCCTCGTCATCACCATCATTATTGTCTCTCTCTCTCCTCTTCATCACCATCACCATTATTATTTCTGTCTCCTCGTCATCACCAACATTATTGTCTCTCTCTCCTCTTTATTACCATCACCTGCCTCACATTTTCAGTGTTCTCACCTTCTCCTCTCTAAGCCTTGATGTTGTCCCAGTTTGTCTTGTGGGTTTAATACAATAAACTACTGTAGTTTCAGGTGAACGAACCCCTTCAGTACGATGACTTTTCCATTTTAGAAAATCTCTTAACCCCTTGAAAACGATAACTTAGCCCCATTCAATATGATAATATAACCCTTTCATTACTATTATTAACTCCTTCATTATGAGAGCTTAACCCCTTTGGTATTATGAATTTAACAATCAGTAAGATGTATTAACTTCTTGAATACAAGCACTTAACCCCATCTGTAGGATGGCTTAACCCCTGTAGTACGATGACTTAACATCCTTGTTATGATATCCTATCTCTTCAATATGATGACCAATCTCCTGTAGTACGAAGACTTAACCTCTTCAGCATGATGACCTATCTCCTGTAGTACAAAGTCTTAACCTCTTCAGTATGATGACCTATCTCCTGTAGTATGATGACTTAACCTCTTCAGTATGATGACCTATCTCCTGTAGTACGAAGACTTAACCTCTTCAGCATGATGACCTATCTCCTGTAGTATGATGACTTACCCTCTTCAGCATGATGACCTATCTCCTGTAGTACGAAGACTTAACCTCTTCAGCATGATGACCTATCTCCTGTAGTACGAAGACTTAACCTCTTCAGCATGATGACCTATCTCCTGTAGTACAAAGTCTTAACCTCCTCAGTATGATGACCTATCTTTCCTGTAGTATGATGACTTAACCTCTTCGATGCCGGTGGCCCTATCTCCTGTAGTACGAGACTTAACACTCTTCAGCATGATGACCTATCTCCTGTAGTACAAAGTCTTAGCCTCTTCAGTATGACCTATCTCCTGTAGTATGATGACTTAACCTCTTCAGTATGATGACCTATCTCCTGTAGTACGAAGACTTAACCTCTTCAGCATGATGACCTATCTCCTGTAGTACAAAGTCTTAACCTCTTCAGTATGATGACCTATCTCCTGTAGTATGAGGACTCAACCTCTTCAGTATGATGACCTATCTCCTGTAGTACGAAGACTTAACCTCTTCAGCATGATGACCTATCTCCTGTAGTACAAAGTCTTAACCTCTTCAGTATGATGACCTATCTCCTGTAGTATGATGACTTAACCTCTTCAGTATGATGACCTATCTCCTGTAGTACGAAGACTTAACCTCTTCAGCATGATGACCTATCTCCTGTAGTACAAAGTCTTAACCTCTTCAGTATGATGACTCCATCTCCTGTAGTATGATGCCTCTTAACCTCTTCAGTATGATGACCTATCTCCTGTAGTACGAAGACTTAACCCTTCAGCATGATGACTCATTCCTGTAGTACAAAGTCTTTTAACCTCTTCAGTATGATGACCTATCTCCTGTAGTATGATGACTAACCTCTTCAGTATGATGACCCATCTCCGTAGTACGAAGATTTAACCTTCAGCATGATGACCTATCTCCTGTAGTACGAAGACTTAACCTCTTCAGTATGATGACCTATCTCCTGTAGTACAAAGTCTTAACCTCTTCAGTATGATGACCAATCTCCTGTAGTACGAAGACTTAACCTCTTCAGTATGATGACCTATCTCCTGTAGTACGAAGACTTAACCTCTTCAGCATGATGACCTATCTCCTGTAGTACAAAGTCTTAACCTCTTCAGTATGATGACCTATCTCCTGTAGTATGATGACTTAACCTCTTCAGTATGATGACCTATCTCCTGTAGTACGAAGACTTAACCTCTTCAGCATGATGACCTATCTCCTGTAGTACAAAGTCTTAACCACTTCAGCATGATGACCTATCTCCTGTAGTATGATGACTTAACCTCTTCAGTATGATGACCTATCTCCTGTAGTACGAAGACTTAACCTCTTCAGCATGATGACCTATCTCCTGTAGTACAAAGTCTTAACCTCTTCATTATGATGACCTATCTCCTGTAGTATGATGACTTAACCTCTTCAGTATGATGACCTATCTCCTGTAGTACGAAGACTTAACCTCTTCAGCATGATGACCTATCTCCTGTAGTACAAAGTCTTAACCTCTTCAGTATGATGACCTATCTCCTGTAGTATGATGACTTAACCTCTTCAGTATGATGACCTATCTCCTGTAGTACGAAGACTTAACCTCTTCAGCATGATGACCTATCTCCTGTAGTACAAAGTCTTAACCTCTTCAGTATGATGACCTATCTCCTGTAGTATGAGGACTCAACCTCTTCAGTATGATGACCTATCTCCTGTAGTACGAAGACTTAACCTCTTCAGCATGATGACCTATCTCCTGTAGTACAAAGTCTTAACCTCTTCAGTATGATGACCTATCTCCTGTAGTATGATGACTTAACCTCTTCAGTATGATGACCTATCTCCTGTAGTACGAAGACTTAACCTCTTCAGCATGATGACCTATCTCCTGTAGTACAAAGTCTTAACCTCTTCAGTATGATGACCTATCTCCTGTAGTATGATGACTCAACCTCTTCAGTATGATGACCTATCTCCTGTAGTACGAAGATTTAACCTCTTCAGCATGATGACCTATCTCCTGTAGTACGAAGACTTAACCTCTTCAGTATGATGACCTATCTCCTGTAGTACAAAGTCTTAACCTCTTCAGTATGGTGACCTATCTCCTGTAGTATGATGACTTAACCTCTTCAGTATGATGACCTATCTCCTGTAGTACGAAGACTTACCCTCTTCAGTATGATGACCTATCTCCTGTAGTACAAAGTCTTAACCTCTTCAGTATGATGACCTATCTCCTGTAGTATGATGACTTAACCTCTTCAGTATGATGACCTATCTCCTGTAGTACGAAGACTTAACCTCTTCAGTATGGTGACCTATCTCCTGTAGTATGATGACTTAATCTCTTCAGTATAATGACCTATCTCCTGTAGTACGAAGACTTAACCTCTTCAGTATGATGACCCATCTCCTGTAGTACAAAGTCTTAACCTCTTCAGTATGGTGACCTATCTCCTGTAGTATGATGACTTAACCTCTGCAGTATGATGACCTATCTCCTGTAGTACGAAGACTTAACCTCTTCAGTATGATGACCTATCTCCTGTAGTACCAAGACTTAACCTCTTCAGTATGATGACCTATCTCCTGTAGTATGATGACTTAACCTCTTCAGTATGATGACCTATCTCCTGTAGTACGAAGACTTAACCTCTTCAGTATGATGACCTATCTCCTGTAGTATGATGACTTAACCTCTTCAGTATGATGACCTATCTCCTGTAGTATGATGACTTAACCTCTTCAGTATGATGACCTATCTCCTGTAGTACGAAGACTTAACCTCTTCAGTATGATGACCTATCTCCTGTAGTACGAAGACTTAACCTCTTCAGTATGATGACCTATCTCCTGTAGTATGATGACTTAACCTCTTCAGTATGATGACCTATCTCCTGTAGTACAAAGTCTTAACCTCTTCAGTATGATGACCTATCTCCTGTAGTATGATGACTTAACCTCTTCAGTATGATGACCTATCTCCTGTAGTACGAAGACTTAACCTCTTCAGCATGATGACCTATCTCCTGTAGTACAAAGTCTTAACCTCTTCAGTATGATGACCTATCTCCTGTAGTATGATGACTTAACCTCTTCAGTATGATGACCTATCTCCTGTAGTACGAAGACTTAACCTCTTCAGCATGATGACCTATCTCCTGTAGTACAAAGTCTTAACCTCTTCAGTATGATGACCTATCTCCTGTAGTATGATGACTCAACGCCGTGACC
>NW_024737697.1:206873-406873 GCF_018991925.1 Homarus americanus
CCTCCGCCTGCCTGGCGGCTGCTCTCCGCCTGCCTGGCGGTCCTCTCTCCCGCTGGCGAGCATGGCCTGGCTGTCCTTCTCTGGCGTCCTCACCAACCAGCTCTCTCTACATCACGCTTGTAACCATGCTGCCTTCCCAGCACCAAGCTGCATTGTACATCAATACAACATGTATATAGAAGCACATTTGAGAGTTTCCTTTCTCCATCCCATCCTGAGTGTAGACAAACAATCTCATACCCCACAAATGGTGACTCCCGGGTAGCGCACTCACACAGGATGGAGGAGAAACTGATCCAGCTCCCAGTCTTCAAGCAACATGGAAGACTGGCTTATCCACACAAGCAGCTCTCATCGACTCTGCAGCTACTGTCTCTACACCGCAGGTTAGACACCCTAGAGCAGCTCCTCTTCCGACCCTGCACCGTCCTGCCTCAGACGCCGACCCGGCCCAGCAGTAACCCTGCCGCCCCTGATGCGGCCTCTGTTCCTGAGTGCGGACCCACACCCCCTCTTTTCTCCCTCAGGTACTCCCTGCTAATGTCCTGCACCCTGCTGCTGTCGTGGACCCAACTGCTGTCCCGAGCCTCATCCGCTGCTGCTGCTGACACAGCCTGCTCACAGCCAGGCCACACCCCCAGCAGGCGCATCTGTCGACTCTGTACCTGCCGTGAGAAGCACAACATTCATCGCCTCCACACACCTTTTTCTCCTCTCTACTCCACAAATATTGTGTATCTAGACAGTTGTCCCCAGGCCGGCTCATCCACGCCATCGCCGTTGTCTCACATGAGGGACGCCTGCCTCGTTCTGCCTCACATGTGCTATGCAACCCTGCAGACAAGTCTCCTACACAGCCTGGAGAAGGGGAATATTGTAGTGGAATTCTCTAAACGCTGTTTGTCGCTGCCCTAGCCGACCCCACCAATTCCCAGTGTATGCCTCGTGGTCTGGGTCAACCAAGCGCCGCCATACACACCCGCAGGCGAGGTCAACTGCTGCCACGCCTACCCCCGCTATTAAGACCTGACCGTGGTGACTCCTCTCTTTCTACCACACCAACCAGCCAGCAACACCTCCGGCTATACAACTACTGTCTCTACACGCGGAGTCAGACACCTAGAAACGGCTGCTACTCTAAGCAGACTTCCAGCTCTCTTCCTGCCCCAATCACCCACGTCCTGCAGGCCCCAGCACACCAGGTCCTGCCTCCAGACGCCGACCCCGGCAACAGTAACCCCTGCCGCCCTGGCCAGCGACCTCTGTTCCCCTGAGAGTCTTGGGACCCACACCCTCCTCTTTTCTCCCTCAGGTACTCCCTGCTATTGTCACTACCCTGCTGCTGTAAAGTGGACCCAGCTGCATCCCCGAGCCCTCATCCGCTGCTAGCGCAGCCTCTCCTGTTGAGCCCACACACCTCAGCAGGCGCATCTGGCGACTCTGTACCCTGCAGTGGGGAAAGCACAACATGTCGCCTCCACACACCCTTTTCCTCTCTTCTCCCACAGATAGTGTGTATAGACAGTTGTATCCAGCAGCCGGCTCATCCATAGCCGTTGTCTCCACGCAGGGGGCATACTGCCCGTTCTGCCTCCACATGTGCTAAGCAACCCCTGAACAACAAGTCTCTACACCACCCTGGAGAGGAAAGGAGTATTATGAGTGCGTTCTCCCCTACAAACACTGTTTGCATGGCTGATAGCCGACCCACAATTCCCCAGTGTACATCAGTCCTGGGTCAACCAGTGCCGCCATACATCATGGGCGATGATCTTTACTAGCCACACCTACCCCGCTATTTAAAGACCTGACCTCGTGGTGACCTGCCCTGCTCTACCTCCACCAACCAGCCAGCAACACCTCGCTACTCACGCCAGCTGCCTGGCAGCCCATAAACTCCCCCTCCATACCTGGGTCTCCCGCCCGTGACATGGCGACCCACAACTGTCCTTCTCTGGCGTCCCCTCCTGTAGCTCTCTCTTCACATCACCGCTTGTAACCATGCTGCCTTCCCAACACCAAGCTTCATTGTACATCAATACAGCATTGTATATAGAAAGAGCACATTGTGAGTTTCCTTTCTCCATTCCATCACCAGTGTGAACCAAACATCTTGAACCCCACAAATAGGTGACTCCACGATTCGCACTCACACACAGGATGGAGGAAAGCAATCCACGCTCAATCTTCAAAGCAACATAGAGACTGGCAGCATCTGGCTTAGCTCTCTCACTCGGTTCTACAACTTCTGTCTCGCAGGTTAGACACCCTAAGTAACACTGTTTCTCCTAATCAGACACCAGCGCCTCTTCCTGCTGGCTTTATCCTACCGACCCCCAGCACCCGTCCTGCCTCAGGCGCCGACCCAACCCAGCAGTAACCCCCTGCCGCCCCTGATGCGGCCTCTTCTCTGTATAACCAACCAACCAACCTGTCCTCTTTCTACCTACACCAACCAGCCAGCAACACCTCCTCCTCCGCCGCTGCCTGGCGGCCCTCGCTCCCGCCGGCGAGCATGAACCAAACCATCTTGAACCCCACAATTGGTGACTTCCGGAGATTCGCACTCACACAGGATGGAGGAGAAACTGATCACGCTCCCAGTCTTCAAGCAACATGGAAGACTGGCTTATCCACACAGAAGCAGCTCTCATCGGCTCTACAGCTACTGTCTCTACACCGCAGGTTAGACACCCTAGAGCAGCTCTGCTACTCTAAGCAGACAGTCGCTCCTCTTCCGACCCCAGCACACCCGTCCTGCCTCAGACGCTGACCCCGGCCTAGCAGTAACCCCTGCCGCAGCCTCTGTTCCTGAGTGCGGACCCACACACCCCTCTTTTCTCCCTCAGGTACTCCCTGCTAATGTCCTGCACCCAGCTGCTGTCGTGGACCCAGCTGCTGTCGTGGACCCAGCTGCTGTCACGAGCCCTCATCCGCTTCTGCTGACGCAGCCCCTGCTCCTGACCCAGGCCCACACACCCCAGCAGGCGCATCTAACGACTCTGTACCTGCCGTGAGGGAAGCACAACATTCATCGCCTCCACACACCCTTTTTCTCCCTCTCTTCTCCCACAGATAGTGTGTATATAGACAGTTGTCTCCAGCGACCGGCTCATCCACGCCATCGCCGTTGTCTCACATGAGGCATGCACCGCCCGTTCTGCCTCACATGTGCTAAGCAACCCTGCAGACAACAAGTCTCCTACACCGCCTGGAGGGAAGGGGGAGTATTGTAGTGGATTTCTCCCCTACAAACGCTGTTTGTCGCTGAGTAGCCGACCCCACCAATCCCAGTGTGTGCCTCGTGGTCTAGGTCAACCAGCGCCGCCATACATCACGGAGAGGGGGTCAACTACTAAGCCACGCCTACCCTGCTATTTAAGATCTGACCTCGTGGTGACCTGCCTCTGACTGCTGGACCCGGAGCTGCGAAGACTTGCCTCTTTTGCTGCATGTTTGAGCAGTCTGCAACTTCGTTGTGATAGGCGGGGTGGTAATATCGACAATATTTACCTAGATTTTGCCAAGGCTTTCGACAGTGTACCCCACGAAAGGCTGAAAATCAAACTGGAAGGGTACGGAATTCGGGGAAATGTCCTAGCGTGGATAGAAGACTTTCTACATGACCGCAAGCAGTGTGTGGTGATTAATGGCACGAAATCGTCATCTGTACCTGTAACAAGTGGGGTACCGCAGGGTAGTGTATTGGGCCCGCTGTTGTTTGTTTGTTTCATAAATGATATGCCTGACGTTGTACACTCCTCCATACAAATGTTTGCCGATGATGGCAAGTTATTTCGGGAAATTAAGAACCAAGCGGACTGTGAAGAGCTGCAGAAGGACCTCTGTGGGCTCCAGGAATGGTCGAAGAAATGGCTGCTGAGATTCAATGTCACGAAGTGTAAGAGGATGCACCTGGGGCGTACCAACGGTATGGAGGCGTATCATATGTCCCAACGGGATGAAGAAAATGCACTAGTTGAGACTGTGTGTGAGAAGGACCTAGGTGTGTATGTTGACAATGAGCTAAAGTTCTCGGGCCAGTGTGAGAAGAAGGTAAATCAGGCAAATAAATTATTGGGTCTTATAAGAAGGTCGTTCAGATATCTAGACGGTCCGTCCCTCGTGACGATCTTCAGGAGTGAAGTGCTTCCCCATCTGGAGTAGTCACCCCATCTGGTCCCCGAGATATGCTAGGGACTGTCAGTTGGTTGAAAATGTTCAAAGGAGGGCCACCAAACAGGTGCCTGCACTTCGGCACCTCAGCTACCCTGAGAGATTGGAGCGCCTGAACTTGCCTAGCTTATACTACAGACGGGCAAGGGGGGACCTAGTTGAGGTGTATAAGCATCTCAGGGGGCACTACTCAGTTGAGTGTCCTTACTTGGAGCTGGCGGACGCTCGCCCCACAAGGGGTCACAGCTCAAGATTGAAGAAGCCGCAAGTCCAGAAAACCGTGAGGGCAAACTTTTTCGGAGTGAGGGTTGTAAACTCTTGGAACATCTACCTAGCGAGTGTTGTGACGGCACCGAGTGTGAGCTCTTTCAAGAGAAGACTTGACCAACACTGGAGCGGGTTCAGGTACATTCAGGAGCCGGTGCATGCCCAGTATTTGCCAACAGTGCGTGACAGAGACGTGACCGATCGCCCGGGCGGCTAGCGAGCCGATCTTTTGGTGAAGAATATAAATGAAAAGAGACGTGACCGATCGCCCAAACGGCTAACAAGCCGATCAGTGGCGAAGAGGATAAAAGTAAAAGTAAAAAGGACACTCAATCCTAGTGATTGTACTTACTCAACATAGTGACGGTGCAATTACCATCACAGATTGTACGGAAAATTCCAACTTCTGGAAACAAATATTTGGGCTCCCCAAATTTTGACTACAGTACTACCCGTGCGTCTACGTCCTGGATTGGCCAATCAGTGGTGCCCCACGGTGGCGTGATACATGCACGTTTACTGTGGTGCTCTGATTGGCTAACCGAACGTGGCGTGGTAGGTAGACTGTCTCTACTCTCTAAGTCCTCTTCTTTCCTTTTTTCATCCCCCTCATGCACTCCGTTCCTTGAACGGGAGGCGGGACTTAGCGATACGGTCGATCCGGCAAGGGAACCTGTGATAGTGCAGGGCACCCCTTGTCCGGGGGTCACCGGTAGGTGCCAACTTTCTTAGACATAACTATAGTCACAGGTAACCTGGGTGCAGAACCCTACGAGCCCGACGCCCGTCCAAGAGGGGGGGGGGGCGGGGTCACTGCTCCCAGGCAGGAGCCCTGTGTTATAGGTAGGATTAGATGTAATCAAGGAAGATGACAACAAGCATTAGAATAAAACATAGAGATAAGGGACACTCTATTGGAAGAGGAAAAGTGGCAGAAATCACTTCCAACAAATTGCAAGTCCCACTAACAAGAATATTCAGCACCAACGAAGGTTTCAAAGTAATCTGTAAAGATGACTTTGATTCAGACAAAATCCTTTCAAAAGAAGCCAGAGATGTATTTTACAATGAAGGCCTTGTTGTTGTCATGCCACCAAATCAAAAAGCAAAAAGATCAGTTTTCGTTCGTCAAGTCGACCAAGAGATCGGAAGGAAGACATCTGAAGACCTGAAAGATGAACTGGAACGCCAAAACAGGTGGATGAAGATCGAAGAAGTCATTAAGATAAAAGACTACACTCATGTTTTTAAGATTACCTTTGAAGAAGTTTCAATGGCTGAAAAAGTTTTACAACAGGGCTTTCTAATATTTAACATGTCAGTAACACCTCATCAAATAAAGAAGGAAACATTCATCAGTCTGCAAACTTGCTTCTCCTGCTACAAATATGAAGAACACACAACGAGAGACTGTCCAGAAAAAGAAAAAAAGTACTGCTCAGATTGTGCAGGTGATGACCATACCTAAACTGAATGTAAGAATACACATGTTGGCTGTCTCAACTGTAAGAGAAACGGGAATGCATACATAGGACACAGGACGTTAGCAATGGCATGCCCAATAAAAAAACACATGATAAAGTACAAGGAACAAGAAACAAGGAAAAAGGAACAAGACAAGAAGGATACGACATACGTCGAAATAGCCAAGAGAGCGGTCCAAGAGGCTCACAGACCAGAATCCACCATATTAAACTTAGTGAGCCAATACATGACAAGGTAATGATTAGTATGATCCATGCACATTTGCATAATATCATTGCACCCGGATGATACAATGAGGAATTAAGGAAAATGTTTAAATTGAATAACCTACCAGAGATGATATTTCCAGAGAATCCACAATCAGAAAAACTATTTCAGGCAACATACGCAAGCGAACTGAGAGAAAGACTACAGCTAGACAAACAAAGGTTTGAGCAAGGAGCAACAGCTGATACACAAGGAACACAAGCGACTGATAGAGATCCCATACAAATGACTAGAAGTGACAAAGAGAAGATAGAAATAACAGAAGGACAGACTACAAGACAAAGGAGTAGGAGGAGAGAAGATAAGATGGAAACTGATCACAATATACAACCTGAATCTGCTGAAGTTATTGGATTAAAAGTTATCACTACAACAAAACATGGAATCCCAACATCGAGACCAACAGGAGGGACAATAGTAAAAAACTGTGAAGGAGGGATATACAAGTGGACATATCAAGAAAAATCCCTAAGTGAAGATTACGTCTGGTCACTAATCACTACGGACAAACTAAAGATTACGACCAATGACTTTAAAATAGTAGACCCGTCAGAGTTTAGAAGAGTCAGAAGCGGGAAACAGGACGATAGGTCTCCACTCTAACAGTCACAATCTAAGTATAAGAAATAATGGACAATAGACAAATAGTAAGAACTTTAAGAATAATACAACACAACGTAAGAAACTGGAAGACCGAGAGAATTAACCTAAGTAATATATATCAAGAAATTGACCCTGACATTATACTAATAAAGTCACGGTGAGTCAGAAAACAACAACATAAAACTCTTTAACTATTATGTAAACCAAAGAAATAAATCGGGCGAGAAAAATGACGGAGTAGCTATAGCGGTTAAAAGAAACTTAAAATTTAAACTAATCGATGACTTCCAGGATGAATTTCTAGCAATAAAAATAAATACAACTCAAGGAGACGTAATTATTGCTACTACTTATCTGCCACCGAGACGACCCTACTTACCTATAGAAGACCTATTAAAATTGGCTAACAATAGTCATCCGATGTACATCTTAGGAGACTTTAACGCCAGACATAGGATTTTTGACAATACAAATAATAACGTCGTGGGAAACGCCCTTAATCAATTAATAAATCTAGGGAAAATCAATCATCTAGGTCCTAACTTTCCAACCTGGAGAAATCACAATACACAATCGACACCAGACAAAATTTTTACCAACAACAAAGCCTTTTTCAATTACCATATTGTAATGATCGTGATGACGGCTAACCTGAAAACCTTAAGGATTCATATTACGCTCAAACGTCCACAAAACCTTCTGAGTCCCCCAGTGGAAACGTCCCCCGTTTTCTCTGTTGCCCCGTCTTTGTCTTAAGGGAACTTTGAATATAATCCACGGATTTAGTAGCAGACGCTGTATGCTGGGACCTGTTGCCATCCAACCCTTTGTAATCAATTTAATTTTGCTTTTGATAGCTGAGTCAGAGCATTGTTAGTGAAGATAATAGTAGGGAATGAAACTGAGTTCATAGTCTCAGTTTCAACGTCAGAGTGTACAGTAAATTAATTCATCGGAATAGAAGTAGGTGGACTCCCTGGCCTATTTTGAGTGAGGGCCCCGCGGGCATTTCTACCGTTAGTGAGTGCCCGTCCCTTCACCCATACAGGTCTCTAACGCAGCCTAGGCCGTGTCTGTAGCGTGGATGTTGTATCCACTATGTCTGGGGAGATGTCCGAGGTCCAGTAGGATCAGTTACCTTCGTGAGACCCGGCCGTCAGACACTTCAGACTACCTATAGCTGGCTCGTCTGGCCCTAACGCTCGGCCTGCGAGGTAACCCCGGATCACCACGCCACACACCACTACCAGCCCCCATCATTGGTGGATGAGTGTCTAACTCAGTAGGGCTATTTGTGTGGTGGAATTAATCCACTGGGATCTTCAGAGTTCGTCGGAAAGTACTCCATGGTGGCTGGACCCCATGGCTGTTGCTTGAGTATCACCCCTGACGACTGAGTGTTGTAGTGGCAGTTGCCCTGGTCTTTATGGTGCTAAATGACTATAAGAGTTGTGTGTTATCGAGTATGTCCACCCAGTAGGGTTGGAAGTGTTATTGAATATGTCCACCCAGTAGTGGTGTGAGTATGTTGAGCCTGAGGGCCTAGTACTAGATTTCGTCTGTTGGTACAAATAAATTCTTTCTCCTAATTGTATTTGTATTGCTTGATACTATCATTACATCTACCCACGAGCCTCCTATCGTCACGCTACCAATGGTAATAAGTATGAGAGTACAAGGAATTGTTGCTGGCACACAGAGGCCCTCATAAATGGTGGCAGCTCAGGCCCTCATAATATAATACAAGGACCTCTTACAGGCAGTGACCATCTGCCAATTATACTAACACTGTCAACAAGCCCCATACAGATACCAATAAAAAAGAGACTGAAAATGAGTAAAACAGACTGGGACAGTTTCAAAGACGACTTAAGTAATCACCACTCAATTAACCTACAAGGGAAAACAACAGAAGACATAGACTCAGAAATGGACAGACTGCACTCGGCAATAAAAACATCTATAACTAAACACACTCCTACTTCACACTTTAGAACATTACCCAACAACAGACTACCAGAAGAAGTTAAATTAATCCAGACCCATTACAATGAAATAAACAAGTATATGGAAAGACACGGCAGTAACAGATGGCTATATACGACAGACAGCACTACAGATAAAATTAAGAGACGCATGTAAGGAAGCAAACAATAAAAAATGGAATGATATTATAATGGCGGCTGACATGACTAAAGACACAAAAACATTTTGGACTTCCATAAACAAGATGATGGGGCACAACAAGCAAAAAACACCATACATTAAAGACCAAAATGGAACAAAACTGCACGAGGAAAATGAACAAGAGTCCGCATTCAAAAGGGAATGGGTAAAAGTTTTTAAAATATCAGATGAGGAAAATGAAGATTTTGATAGTGAACACGAAGAAAGGATAGAAGACGAAATGGGAAGACATATACATAGAATCACCCCAAGGCATTATATAGACTATAACTTATTACCTAACAATCAAATAATAACCATGGGAGAAATGATGCACTGTCTGAGGAAGTTTAAGGAAAAAGCCCCCGGGCTCTCAGGTATTACACGAAATATGATCATGAATCTACCTGAAAACATTTTAAAAACACTATTAAACATTTATAACGCATGCTTAATAACTGGTTACTTTCCAGACAAACTAAAATATGCTAAAATGATATTTATTCCTAAGGAGGGTAAGGACAATAAGGAAATATTAAACTACAGGCCAATATCTTTATTAGAAATTACCGGGAACTATTGGAAAAATTTTTAAATTCAAGACTTATAGCCTTTTTAACACAACATGGGAAAACTAACAACAGACAACATGGATTTATGCCCAATAGAAATACCCTAACTGCAATAGCTACAATAACGGAAATAATTGCAATAGAAAAAAGCAAGGGTAACCAGATCAATATAATTTTAAGGGATGTTTCTAAGGCTTTTGATAAAGTTTGGCATTTAGGCTTAAAATATAAAATATTAAAACTGGGACTTAACGAATACTTGCTAAGAATATTGTGTAACTATTTAGATGATAGGAGAGCACAAATTCAAATTGGAAACTTTATGGGAACTATGTTTAATCTTGAGAGTGGAGTACCTCAAGGAGGATGCCTTTCTCCAACACTATATACAATTTATACTTCAGACACACCTCAACCTACCCCCTTTAGCGAATATGTAATGTTTGCTGATGATATTACTCAAATAGTATCATACCCAGGAAAATCAACCCAATTTATGGCACTCTACACGGTAAGAACGATAAAAAACATAAATGATTTTGAGAAAAAATGGAAAATCAGGACAAATAAGAACAAATTCAAGATAATACCAATAGCCAAGATTAAAACAAGTCCAGTAATAGTTGACCAGGAACTATACCCATACGACACTGAAGGCAGGATGCTTGGATTAAATCTAACAAAAAGAGGATATATAACATACTTAAAAGATACAGAACGACAGACAAGAATAAGATTATCAAAAATAAAACGCTTTAAGAACCTTAGCATTAATAACAAAAGAGAGATTTATATTGCCCTTGTCAAATCAATTATGGACTACCCACCCATCCCATTGAACACCCTTAGTAAAACGTGCATTAAAAGGTTACAAACAGTACAAAATATAGCCCTCAGATTTATATATAACATAAAATATACAGACCACATCAATAATGAACAGCTACACAAGAGAGCAAGCCTCTTAGCAATCAATGTAGATATACACAACAAAGCTGCAAATATTTGGAAAAAAGTGACTGAACTTAACACAGAAACAAATCAAAACTGGATAAATAATATAGACAACGAAGAATTCCAAGAACACAGTTGGTTTAAATCAGCCAGGAAGAAAGTAATTGAACCATCTCCTGCCCCAATATACATATAAAACATTAATAGAGAGAATAAAAGATGAGTGACCTACCAGCTCCACAAGAACCTGGCAGGCCTCTCCATACAGTGTACCTTTAGACTAACATAACTAACATTTAACATTTAACATTGAACTAACATCTTAGCAAAAAAAAAGAAAAAAAATGTGACTACCCTCCCAGCTACACAAGGACCTGGGCGGGCTCACTAACTTCAACAATAATAAAAATAATAATAATAAGCAGCATTATAAAAATAAACCAATATTAATACAAAGGTCTGACGACCCAAGGGAGCAGAACAAAGATAAAACACCAATAAGAAAGATGAAGCGATCTGGTTGAGCCCAGATTCTTTCTACTCCTACTGTATTTCAGTTTCACCACTTTTCCTTCAACCCCTAATAATCTTCTTTCACCTCATAACTAAAGACTTCGTATCGTATCGACCTGCCTCTTTCTACCCACACCAACCAACCAGCAACACCTCCTCCGCCTGCCTGGCGGTCCTCTCTCCCGCCGGCGAGCATGGCGACCCACAAGCTGTTGTAGTGGACGTCTCCCCTACAACTGCCTACAACTGCGTAGCGGCGTCACCAAGCTGCTACCGCCTTCCCTAGCAACCAACCAGATGTTACCGTATCTTAGCAACGGAACTAGTCACCGGCGACTTTCTGGGTTTTCCCAACATGATTCATAGAGGACTGGCGACTGCTGCTGGGTATATAAGCTCTGTCTCTCCATTGAGATTCATTCTGACCATTCTTCTTGAACAAGCAACACCTCCTCCTCCGCCGCTGTCTGGCTGCCTTCGCTTCTCCTCGCCTGCCTGGCGGTCCTCGCTCCCGCCAGCGAGCATGGTGACCCACCAGCTGTCCTTCTCTGAGCTTCCTCACCAACCAACTCTCATTCTGCCCATCTTCCTGAACAAGCAACACCTCCTCCAGCAAGCTCCACGCTGGCCCCTCACCACACGGCACCTCCAGCACCAGACTGTCTATCATATAACTTATATTATACAAGAAAACCACATTAGAGTTTCCTTCCATCCTGAGTGCTAGACAACATTAATATCTCGATACCCCTACAATGGTGACTCCCGGAGATTAGCACTCACACAGGATGGAGGAGACACTGATCACGCTCCCAGTCTTCAAGCAGACACCGGCTCCTCTTCCTGCCCCAAGCACCACATCCTACGACCCCAGCACACCCGTCCTGCCTCAGACGCTGACCCAGGCCCACACACCCCAGCAGGCGCATCTGACGACTCAGTACCTGCCGTGAGGGAAGCACACAACATCCATCGCCTCCACACCCCCTCTTTTCTCCCTCAGGTACTCCCTGCTAATGTCCTGCACCCTGCTGCTGTCGTGGACCCAGCTGCTGTCACGAGCCCTAATCCGCTTCTGCTGACGCAGCCCCTGCTCCTGACCCAGGCCCACACACACCCCAGCAGGCGCATCTGACGACCCTGTACCTGTCGTGAGGGAAGCACAACATTCATCGCCTCCACACACCCTTTTTCTCCCTTCTCCCACAGATAGTGTGTATCTAGACAGTTGTATTTCAGCGATCGGCTCATCACGCCATTGCCGTTGTCTCACATGAGGCATGCACCGCCCGGTCTGCCTCACATGTGCTAAGCAACTCTACAGACAACAAGTCTCCTACACCGCCTGGAGGGAAGGGGGAGTATTGTAGTGGACGTCTTCCCTACAACTGCCTACAACTGCGTAGCGGCGTCACCAAGCTGCTACCGCCTTCCCTAGCAACCAACCAGATGTTACCGTATCTTAGCAACGGAACTAGTCACCGGCGACTTTCTGGGTTTTCCCAACATGATTCATAGAGGACTGGCGACTGCTGCTGGGTATATAAGCTCTGTCTCTCCATCGAGATTCATTCTGACCATTCTTCTTGAACAAGCAACACCTCCTCCTCCGCAGCTGCCTGGCTGCCTTCGCTTCTCCTCGCCTGCCTGGCGGTCCTCGCTCCCGCCAGTGAGCATGGCGACCCACCAGCTGTCCTTCTCTGAGCTTCCTCACCAACCAACTCTCATTCTGCCCATCTTCCTGAACAAGCAACACCTCCTCCAGCAAGCTCCACGCTGGCCCCTCACCACACGGCACCTCCAGCACCAGATTGTCTATCATATAACTTATATTATACAAGAAAACCACATTAGAGTTTCCTTCCATCCTGAGTGCTAGACAACATTAATATCTCGGTACCCCTACACTGTCCTTCTCTGAGCGTCCTCACCAACCAGCTCTCTCTACATCACGCTTGTAACCATGCTGCCTTCCCAGCACCAAGCTGCATTGTACATCCAATACAACATGTATATAGAGAGCACATTGTGTGTTTCCTTTCTCCATCCCATCCTGAGTGTGAACCAAACATCTCATACCCCACAATATGCTTCCTTACTTAGGCTTTTCTAAGCATTTGCCTACAGGTGTAATGTTAGCCTACATCTATTGAGGATAAAATCTTTCACCTACAAATTGACAAAAACACATTTGCTGTAATCAGACATATCTAGTTGCCTCAACAATTGCAAGTTGCAATTGGGGTTGCAAATTCAAATTCTGTGGCATTACTAAAAATAGTAAAGTTACTGGTGCACTCTAAGATTAAGAGAGAAAACAGAGGACTTTGGCGTCCTGATGTGACAGAAAACGGTCTCATATGACGGGGACCAAATAAAACAAGCATAGCTACATGTTTTGTGGACTACAGTATTAAGCGTACCCTTTTCATCACTTTCTAATAAACCTAGCCATGCCTATGTGTGTTTATGATATTTACCATAACATTATATATATATATTTATTGGATATAAATGGTCATAAAATGAGAAACTTGGGGTTGGGTCTTGGGTGCCTGGAACCAATTAGAATAAATCCCATAGGTTCTGTAATTTCGTTATCAGCGGGGTCCCAATTAGGCGCGATAACCAAGGGATGACTGTATATACTTGTGACACTGGCCAGTTGCTTCTGGTGTTATGGTACAGGGGTACCAAGTGACAGCACTAGGGTCCCGCTTCCTCTACCAAGGAATAAACAATTAAAATTTAAATTGGAAAAAAAAACATTCAAATAAATTACTTCTTACAAGAATCCCTCCAATGTAATTATATTCACCCAGGTCATTTGGATGGAAAATTATGAGAAGAGCTTAGTCACTCTTAAGTAATGATAAATAAACACGCAGGCAGGCCTTCAGCGCCAACTGTCAAATCTTATCTCAAATAAATGCCAGACATTCTGTCACCTTGTAGTGAATTTCTCCCCTACAGACGCTGTTTGTCGCTGAGTAGCCGACCCCGCAAATTCCCCAGTGTATATGCCTCGTGGTCTAGGTCAACCAGCGCCGCCCACGGAGCGGGGCTCAATTACTAAGCCACGCCTACCCCGCTATATAAGACCTGACCTTGTGGTGACCTCTCTCTTCTTCTAGCTACAGCCGCAGCAAGCAACACCACCACCTCCGCCGCTGCCTGGCGGCCCTCGCTCCTCCTCCGCCGCTGCCTGGCGGCCCTCGCTCCTCCTCCGCCGCTGCCTGGCAGCCCTCTCTCCCGCCGGCGAGCATGGCGACCCACAAGCTGTCCTCCTCTGAGCATCCTCACCAACCAAGTCTCTCTACATCACGCTTGTAACCATGCTGCCTTCCCAGCACCAAGCTGCATTGTACATCCAATACAACATGTATACAAAGAGTACATTGTGAGTTTCCTTTCTCCATCCCATCCCGAGTCTCGAACCAAATACCACCACCCTACAACCTCACCTCCCGCCCCCTTCCCCCCCCTCTTCCCACCACCCTTGTGTTCAAGATAAAAGATTGGTGATTTCTTTGTTTATTTTATATAATCTCAGACTAAAGTTACGATAATATAAATTGCATTGCTGAAATCCTTGCAAGACAGAGATTAATTTGAATATAAACGTCATATATTTTGCTCAAGATATAAAAATGTAGCACATCAGTGTACAATACTGAAGTACATTTTATAAAGTTTTTCAACTGAATTTTTGGGTAAATTTTCAAAAATTTCTTCATTTATTTTCACCCATTTACATTCACACACCATTTTAAAATAAACGTAAAATAAATTAGTGCAAAGCTGGACTGCACATGTACTAATTTGATTACGGTACTAAAATTGTTATGTCTAGTGCAAATTACAACATGTTTATATTCAAATAAATGAGTATCTTACAAGAATCCCAGCTATGTTAATTATATTCTCCTAGGTCATATCACTGGCATTTTAAAATGAGAGAAGCTTAGCAGGACTGTTAAATAAACACAGAGACCTCAACCCCCCCAACCCCTCACTGGGTGGCAGAACCTTCAGTCCTACCCCCCCCCCAGCCAGGCTTTTAGGCTTACAGTTTTTATCTTATACAATATCTCAGACTAAAGTTAGGAGATTATAATTTGCATTGCTGGAATCCTTGCAAGACAGCAAATAATTTGAATATAAACGTCATATATTTTGCTCGAGATAAAAATTGTTGTACATTAGTGTACAGTAGGTAGTGACAGTTTGGCAAAAGTTTTCAAAATCTAATTGCTTGGG
This sequence comes from Homarus americanus, assembly GCF_018991925.1. NCBI lineage: Eukaryota > Metazoa > Arthropoda > Malacostraca > Decapoda > Nephropidae > Homarus > Homarus americanus. Next base: position 222,137 of record NW_024737697.1, read on the forward strand.
TTGGATTATTTGTCTATCGGCCACGCTAATTCCGAATATGTTTGAGTTTTTTACATCATTGCATTAGAAGGTTTGTGGATACTTTTGGGTTTGGCATGAAAAACGCGAAAAAACTGTAAATAATAAAGGGACTGGCAATGTGGCACAACCTGTTAAAATCAAGTTATTGAATTGGATTATTCGACTACTGTGGGTATATATATATATATATATGTATGTATATATATATATATATATATATATATATATATATATATATATATATATATATATATATATATATATATATATATATATATATATATATATATATATATATATATATATATATATATATACATTGTAGCTTAGTAAGTTAGATTAAAGAGGGTGCAGATGACTATAATCTCTGAGACAACTAACTTATTTCAGTTATATGGAAGGTAGAGACTTCTAATTTGGCGTGGGTGAACTTAATATAACTGAGACGGGGGAAGCTGCTGTGAAGTCCTCTATATTAGCCAAAATATTGTATCATATATGCTTAAGGCACATTTTCATTAAATAATCAAACTCCAGTTTTTTTACTTACTTTATTTTAATGCGTTCCCAAATTTTCTTCTTCTGTTCTTCTGATCGCCGAGGTCCATATCCCTCGGCATTTAAACATGTTGCAATTCGTAACCATGCTTGTTTCTTTAATGTAACAAGCTTCCCACAAGTACTTTTATTTTGCAAAATTTTCTCCTCCCCAATCAAATAAACTAAGAAATCCCGGGAGACTTTGGAGGAAAAAATATCCATGACGAGAGCTGCTACAATACTAAATTGGTGCCAACGAAGGTAAACACACACACACAGGACCCATAATACATCAGCGAAGAGGACAGTATTACCAGACCTAAAAAAATCATCCCGCACGCAGTGGAAGAGGTTCGAGCATTTAAAAATACCGCTTGATGGAGCAATACCTTTGAAAAGATTCTTCGTCAGAAGGGGTAGATGTTGTTTAATAATATGGCCGTGAACCTCACCAGTCACAGGTTGACTCTGCCTCCCACCTGGGATACCTTGCAACACATGCCGCCATACGTGACAAATCGTTGCCACAGACAGCTGCTCCCATGCCTCCACCAAGAAATCAACAGCTTTCTTGACGTTAAATTTCTTCCAAAACTGTTTGACGCGAACTTCTTGAACCGCCAACTCTTGCTCCTCGTCGTCGCTCTGGCTATCGCTATTGGTGTCACCCAGGTTACGCAACTCATCCTTGGTGTTGGTACAGTCGTTCAGGAGCTTAAACTTCTTTGTAGAGAATGCAGCCTAAACGTTGCATATCAACTCCTGGTCCACGGGCTGGATTAACGATGTAGTGTTGGGAGGAAGGAAGACCACTTTTACGTTGGGGTGACGATCCAACAGTAGGGGCGAGTGTCCTGGTGTGTTGTCAAGGAGCAACAAAATGTTGAATGGAACATTCTGTTGCTCGCAGAATTTCTTGACGTCAGGAACGAAAGTCGACAAACCAGGAGAGGGACAGAGCAGTGAACATTAACCACTTTAGTAAATAAATATGAACCAGCACAGAAACCGTGAATAAAAAATGGTAGTTGTATGATATATATGGACACAAAGTAGTACCTTCAGCTGTGTATTATTATATTACTCTTATTAATTATGTATAGTAAAGTATTGCAGAACATGTATTAATTCTATGTAATATTCCATTTATTGTGCACCATGTTATGTATATAAATTATCATATTTATACTTTATGTATTCAGCTTGTGAATGCTGGCATCTGTACATCCCAGCGTGCAGTAATACAGAGAGAGTGAAGACAGAGTTCTCGTGGTGTGAAGCGAGCTCCTGGGTCCCCTCCTACTGTATATATATATCTCCCGTACGAGAATAGAACCTACATTTAAGACAACAAGTGTTTGTGTATACCCTCAGTAGTATAGAACATTTTGTGGGTATCCGTGACACACGTCAGAGTAGTCAAAGAACATGTCATCACAAAAATTGTGACCCAAGTCCCAGGTTGATGATCTGACTTTCTGCCTCATTTTCACACAATTGCAGGGTCTCAAATATTTCTCTTACATTTGACAACACAATATACATACAGGTATATTGTTTCTCACTCTTGATTTTTTTTCATTTTTGCATTTCTTTATGGTTCTTTATTATTATCATTACATTATCGCCCCCCATGCCCCTATGTGGGTCAGTGGCCTGGGTGGGCGAATCCCCGTAAAAATTAATATTTTTTTTTTTAGGGGTGCAGGGAATATTATGAGGGTTTCTGACTATGCATTTTTTTACTTTACTTTGTATATACTTTTCTGTGAGCTGGAACCAATTACCCAATATCCCACTGAAACCGGTTTCGGTTAACGAACGACCCTCTGGAACGAATTGAGTTCGTTAACCGAGGGACCACTGTATAGAGAACATCCTTGGACCCTATCTCGCAATATATCCTGACTGTACTGTACAAGTTTTTCAACTCGTATTTTCGAGTAGACATACGTATTTTTATTCATTTACTTGCACACACCATCCTAAATACATATTGTGAAAAAAGTAAAAAGAAATAATTGTCCTAAGGGCAAACATGTACTGTACTCAAATGTACTAAATAATTACCAAATGTCAAGTGCAAACTTTAGCATGTTTATATTCAAATTAGTCACAATCTTACAATAATTCAAACAATGTAAATTATATTCTGCCAAGTCAATTCAGTGACATTTTATGAGCGTAAAACTTACTCAGTCTATTTCATCTGATAACTATGCACTTTGTAACATCCCCACCCGCTGTCAACACCTCACTCCTCCCAGCTAGGGTGAAGGAAGTTTTAGGCATAAAGTTTTTATCTTATAAAATGTCAGACTAGACTCAGAATATTTTAACTTGCATTGCTGGAATCCTTGCAAGATAGCAATTAATTTGAGTATAAACATCACAATTTGAACAAGAGATAAAAATTTTAGTCCTTTAGTGTAGTACATTTCAGTACAAAGTGAGCACAGTAATATGTTGCTCAAAATTGTGGCTTTTTCACAGGAAAAAATCTGTATAACTAACCCCAGTGGTCAGGATATTATGTACTGTATTTTTGGTGTTTTTTAATATTATTTATCGTATTTATACATTTAATACATTTGCCGGAAGATTCGGATAATCGGCTTTTTTGGACAGGTGGTCCCCTCTTTAGGTCTATATCTTTAAGGGTTCACTGTATTTCTATTTCAGAAATATTTATGGTCCAGCAGCAACCAGGTCCTGAGATGCCAGATTAGAGGACTTTGACCTGTATACTTTCAGTCTGTTCAAGCACTGGATGGCATCAGTGGTATAACACTTCTGCAGTTTGTCATGGTCATGCTTCTGCTGAGAGAAAGGGCATTAGAGTTTTGGTTTATTTTGTGTTAATAACGATATGGCCCATTTAAATGCACAATATATCATATTAGAGGGAATAAAACTCTTAAGATTACCACTGTCTTCATTGCCATTGAATAAATTGGTACATTTCTGAAACAAAGTGTGAAACTTCAAAATGTATAAATAAAATTCAATACCTTACAAGTACTTGAAGAAAAATACAGGTAAATTTATGCTGCTGTGAATTCATAGTTTAGAAGACTTTGTACACTGCTTGTGGCAAACATACTATTATTCACTTAAGCAGTATCAAGTAGTAATAGAACTTATAATCTAGATTTCTAAAACATATGGATAATAGTCAACTCTAACTATATATATACTGTATACAGCTAACTCTTATTAATACACAAGTGCAAATAATTTTTTTTAGTCCTCTCCACCATGAATTAAAATGCAAATCAGGAATATACCTGATTGTCCTAACTATTCACCAAGACATCAAGCAGTATGTTCTAACATTTGCTCCACACCTGTAACATCTATTATCAACATTCAAAATACTCATTCATTACAATAATATCCAAGAGATTTCAGACACTAATAACTATGACAAGTAAAAATCCTACACTGCAGTGATGAACACTAAACAGGATATACTGTATAATTAAGGTTAACTAGCTAATGTAGAGGGCACAGCTCAAATTGGTTACAGCTACATGTGGCCCCCATGATAAAGTTCTCTCAGTTGATGATATATTTTATACCAACTTCCCAAACTCTGCAGCCTGACATTTGATCTAGTGGACAATTCCTCTACCTCCTCTGGCTGCTTTGGCTCCCAGTACCATAGCCAGTTCCCCACTGTTGTTTATTATAAGCAGTACCCCACTGTTGCTGGCCAGCACTTCCCCAGTTGCTGCTCTGTTGGCCCCAACTTCCACTAGCAGTGTTAGCCTGGCTGGCTGTCCCTGAAGTTCCATATTGCTGGCTAGTTCCATAGCCCTGGCTTCCATATCCATAACCCTGGAATTATATAACTTCATTAAGAAATCTTTACACACACTCACACACATATATATATATATAATTAGGGCAGACCCCGGCCCGAAAAATACGAATATATGAGGGTCGGAGATAACACTGCTTATCTGAACTGTTTAAAGAAAATCAGATGACGTTATGTTATTACTGCACTTCAACAACTAAGGTCTTTAATGTGTATAACAAGGTCATTAAAAAATACATTACAATAAAAAAATATGACAGAACTATCCGATTTGAAAATCAGACATATGTCTGGTTGTCTACAACTGATGTCACCAAGATGATTGTTATTTACTGTAAAGTGTTATACAGTATGTAAGTAACCACAGAATTTGTCTTATGAATAAAGATAAAACTGTATACTGTACAGTACTATAAAGATAAAACTAATGACAAATAAGTGTAAGAGTAAATTGTATGTGGAAGACGAGTGTTTATCTGAAAGTAGCTGGCAGAGGGGAGTGGGGAAGCACAGGTGGGTACACTCTCCCCCAAGATTCCTTTAACACTTCTTTATGCAATTTAACCATAATTCTCATATAATTTAGGATCATTTGGTGCCAGGTTGATAAAATATTATCCAAAAAGAATCAGCTTTCCTGAAAAAAGAATCCCACACTGAACGGAGTCATTTGTTTACAGTGAGCAAACAGCTGATTGGCTTACCACAATGTCTGTCTTCAGTACTAAGTAAATTAGTATAGTACAGTAGTGTATTTATCATCACTTAATAAATACTGTTGTGTACTTATCATCGCTTAAGTAATATTGTAGTGTACATTATTATGCATCTGCATATGCCCTGGTTTATTCATTAATCATTTGTCTAAGTGTACAGTACAAGTAGCTGTTGCTGAAACTGTTACTGAACCCAAAGTTGTACATGAAGCTGCTTATGATGCTGAAGTTGATGGTTTAGGCCTTCGGATAATAAAACTGTCTAAAGAACCTTGTACAGCTGCTTTTTCTCATTATACATCTTTATATAGGGGTCATATGCATTTTTCTTGTCCCTGTTAATTTTAATGCTTTGTTCTGTTAATGGATCCACTTCAGAAATTATGTTCATTACTTGCTCCATATAATATCCACAGACCTCTCACCTTTTTCATATTGTTTTAACACTTCTAGTTTCTCGGCTGAGCCTATACACTTTCTATTAGCTTTTGAAACAACACTACCATCACTTGCTCATGTTGAATAGGGATGCAAATATGCAGTAAGAAACCTGAGAAAGTTTTCCCCTTTTCCTGTTCAGATGCATAAAAACAAAGGGCCCACCAGCTGTGACTGTTTATACTAGTGATGCTGGCGTCACCACTCACAAGCCCGGTAGTCTCCATGCACAAGGCTTTTTTTTTTTTTTTAAGTATAATAGATATCGAGATTTAGTTATTATTTACAAGTTAGTATATGGAAAAAAAAACCTACTTCCGTCGTAAATACGAAGAAAATAATGGCGTAAATTGAACTGGATCCTAAATTAACCAGGATCTTAAATATGAATTGTTGTTAGTAGAACTGTCGTTATCAGAAGCTTTTCAGTAGTTGTGTAGTATTTATCATTAGTTAGGTCGGTTTTTTGTTGTTTGTGAACACATTTCATGTTTTGGGGTATATAATTGGGATTTTCTTGTCATTGGGAACTGAACCCATTTTTCCCCAAATGCACCTTTATTTGCTATACAAAAATTCACTTCACAAATGTTTTTTCAGGAACCTAACCTATTTGTATAGTGAAGGATACCTGTACAGTATTATGTATGTTTAGCATTTATTAAAGCAGTTTTAGAACAGTTTATGCATATTTTTTGTACTCAAGAATCTAACTATTTTTCACAATAGTTCACTATGTCTTCTGGTACCTAACCTGCAAGCGACTCCACCGTATCTATTTAAAATCTTCCCCTAAGGGGCAATCTTGACATGAAAGCCTTCTGGCTAACATATCAACACATACTATCTTTGGCAGCAGCAGTACTCTCACCCCCAAGAACACCCAACTCTTCCCAGAATACAGTAGTGGTTACCATCCTCTTACCCTTGTGATTAAAAAGTTGCATTGCTTCTAATATATTATCTACACAACCAATAATTATTTTTTACTATTTCATAGCCCTGATTATGTCTGCTAGGGTAAAATAACAAATACAGAACCACTTACTGTTCCCCAGTATTGCTGCTGTGGTGTCTGCTGCTGCTGTTGATAGTACTGCTGGTTCCAGTTGCTGCCGTACCCCTGACCATAGCCGTAATTCTGGTTACCCCATCCTTGGCTGTTATAGCTGCCGTAGTTCCCATAGCCTTGGGTCCCCTGGGTTCCCTGCTGGGTTGCCCATGGGTTAGTAGTAGTAGTAGTAGTAGTAGTACTATCGGAGGTACTCTTTATCTCATTACTCTGCAGTAAGAAGAGATGGAGAGAAAAAAAAAAAGCAAAAAGAAGTAAGTCTACCAAAAACGGATAAAAGGCAGTATGAAAATTAATATTGGACAACTGAAACAAATAAAAAATAAGACTACATAACCAATAAACCACCAAGAAATAAAAAAAACAATTAAATCATTCACATATGCCAGAGATATAATCAAGACCACCAAGTTTGAGACAAATCAATACTCTTACAAATCAAAACTAAGATCATCCACAATTTAAGCATTTATCAATATCCCTGTGGGGGCGCTGGTGGTAGAGCGGTACCGCTCTTGCCTCACAAGCAAGATGTCACAGGTTTGATTCCCGGGCCGGCGGAAGTTGTTTGGACACTCTTCCTAGTCCCCTTGGTCCCTGTTCACCTAGCAGCAAAGTAGGTACCTGCTGTAAATCGAAAGTTGCGAATTCATATTCAGGGACAAGTTGTTGGAGCTTCCAATATAACTTGCTTAGACATAAACCATTGACTCTTCAGGCTTCTACGCCCTTGACTCTTCAAGCTTCTACGCCCTTAACTCAGGAGACATAATTTCAAGATACCGTATAAATGCCAATAAAAATACACACACACAAATTACAGAAAAGTGGTCACTTCAGTTGCTTCGCTTGACAACCTTTTCCAAACGCTGAATATTCATGTTTGCTCTCTGCCCAGGACCCAATGTGCAGGCACCTTTGTGGCTGTGATATGGTCAGGATATGAGAGACCAATGCAGGATGCTGACCCTACATGGCAACATGAATAAAAGGGTTAACATGTCACTGGTATCATACAGAGATGTGCCAATAGTCATCAATGTTAGTAATGTAATGTCAGGGCCTGTCCTTGAGGAGGGAAGAGACAGCAGAAGCAGTGCTAGCTTTCTCATGCTTCCATTAATTTCCCTAAATATTCTCTGCTGAAATCAACTTGACAATCAGTGACAAAGTAAACTTACAGCAGAGTTGGTTGTGTGGTGCACAGTTAAACTGAAATAGGCCTAACCAGCAGAGTTGCCAGATGCACTTTTGACAAATTGCCCACTGCTTCCACACTTAAGATCACCTCCCACACACAATACACACCCATGCTCTTCATATTTCTTGTCTTATAGTTTTATATTATATTTTCTTTATTTCTAAGTCACATTAGAATATTGAAATGATTTTTCCACAACTTTTATAGTTTCACTATATGTAACAATGGCAACATGCATTACCATCTCTCCAGGCCACAGATGTCTCCTGGTGCAGCTCTCAGAAAACCGGACTATAAATGAAGAACATGGTTGTGTATGTATGAGAAGTCAACCTATGTGTGAGTGGTGGGCTAAAAGTACATCTGAGTCACCAGCCTAGCTGCTGCATTTATTGTTGCTTTTAATGAAACCATAAAAGTTGTTAAAAAATCATAACATTACTGTTCACTAATGTGGCTTGGAAATAGGGAAAATATAGTATAAAATTATAAAATAAGAAAAATAAAGAGCTTATGTGGGAAGTAAATGTGTTATGAGGCATTCGGTCACTGGAATTTAAATGCGTCACAGCATACACACCCACCACAGTCGCCGCCACCATACATCTGTGAGTTGGCTAAGCTAGGTGATTGCCTGAACAATGTGGTGAGCTGGATGCGTAGGAGGTATGCATGTGGAGGATTTTTTTTTTTTACATAAATAATATATACCGTACCAGTGAATGAGAGGAACAACAACAAAAATAAATAAATATATAAATACATAAAAAAAAAATGTGTTGCCATTTAGCAGAAGGTGAGAGAGCAGAGTAGTGAATGAGGAAACTCCTGCAGTAGCTCTCTCCCACCCATCTTCAGTGCTGGATTCTACACACAATGATTAATTCCCCCCCCGCCCCGTCGTTTTTTACCTTATGATACCTATTTTAAAAATTTTGGGGCACATTTAAACTGAAATAGACCTCACCAGCAAAGTCACCAGATGCACCATTGACAGGTATATATAACCATATACAGGGAGTCCCCGGGTTATGAACAGGTTCCGTTCCCGAGAGCATTCTTAAGTCGGATTTGTATGTTAGTTGAAACACATGCTGTGTATACCGTACTGACAGAACAAGGTTTAAAATCCCACTATATCATAGCCTAAGTCATTATATACATCTAAAATCACTTAATTTAAGAGAAAAAAGAGATAGAATGACAAAATACAGCAAATGAAAGCAAAAAATTAAGTAACCAGGAAAATAAAATACATTAAATTTAAAGTTTAACCCCATTCATAAGTTGGGGACCCCCTGTACTTTATGGACGATTTAAGGGATTCTCCAGGATAATTTAGACTACGCGTTTTTGCCTTTAAGCGCTCTCTTCAGAACGTATTCCCTGCTTAAGAGTGACACGTAGAGGAGCCCTTTCTCTTAAGCTCCTCTGCGTGTGTGGTGGTGTTGTGTGCGGATTAGTGGATGTCATGATTAGGACCTGAACTCATGTTTAGTAAAGTCACCCTGTGGACGTAAGCCTCTCTCCGTCCATGTAATTCAGTTGCTTCTGAAGATGTCTTGAATAAATAAATAAATAAATAAATATAAATAAATAAATAAATAAATAAATAAATAAATAAATAAATAAATAAATATATATATATATATATATATATATATATATATATATATATATATATATATATATATATATATATATATATATATATATATATATATATATATATATATATATATATATATATATATATATATATATATATATATATATATATATATATATATATATATATATATATATATATATATATATATATATATATATATATATATATATATATATATATATATATATATATACAGTTGTACCCCACTTAACGCGGTCAATTGAACCCAGAGGGTCCCGCGTTAAGTGAAAACCGCGTTAAGTGAATAACAGAACATATGGGATTAATTCCAATAGAACCCAGCCCGACCCCCAAACTCCACTTTTTGACGACAAATAACTATGTTGTAGTAAAAATAACATCTTAATTTTATGATGGTACATGCACACAATTAATACTTAAGAGAAATAGAGAAATACAGTCGCCAAGTTAATGTCCATTCAAATAATGGACTCAACTCCCTCCCCCTCTTCTCACACTACACTCACTGGCTCTTCCCTCTGAGAAATTTTTGGGGGAAAACCAGGTATAGTAATAAATAATTCCTCAAACTAAAGTTAGGATAATATAATTGACATTGCTGGATTCCTTGTAAGACCAGGAATATTTTGAATATAAATGTCATATATTTTTCACAAAAGATAACATATTTACTCAGAATAAACTTTACATCAAAAATTTGTATGTCTAATGCAAAATCTATGATGTTTATATTCAAAATGATCAGCAAATTGTAAGAATTCCAGCAATGTAAATTATATTCTGGCCGGATAATTTGTATGAATTTTATGAGCTAAAACAAATATCTTCAGTTAATAAAAAAAAAAAATATTCTTCGACACTATCTGTCAATCAAAGTACCCCACCTTGCCTTCCCCCCCTCTTCCAACCGCGTGGTCAGTCCCAACCCTCCCCCCACCCCCCACCAATCCTCCCTTCCAGAGTTTATAACATTTAGTATTAAATAATACCTCAGATTAAAGTTAGGATAATATAATTGACATTGCTGGATTCCTTGTAAGACCAGGAATATTTTGAATATAAATGTCATATATTTTGGACAAAAGATAACATAGTTACCTAGAGAACAATTTTTATCTAAAAATTGTATGTTTAATGCAAAATATATGTTGTTTATATTCAAAATGATCACCAAATTATAAGAATTCCAGCAATGTAAATTATATTCTGACCGGGTAATTTGTATGAATTTTATGAGCTAAAACAAATATCTTCAGTTAATAAAAAAAAAAATAATTCTTCACAGGGTAACAGATGGTCGGTCGGTCGGTCCCTCCCTCCCCCCCACCCCCACCCCCCACCAACCGTCCCAAGGAGATGTGTGGGATAACCACTAAATTTTAATAAATAATACCTCAAACTAAAGTTAGGATAATATAATTGACATTGCTGGATTCCTTGTAAGACCAGGAATATTTTGAATATAAATGTCATATATTTTGGACAAAAGATAACATAGTTACCTAGAGAAATATTTTTATCTAAAAATTGTATGTTTAATGCAAAATATATGTTGTTTATATTCAAAATGATCACCAAATTATAAGAATTCCAGCAATGTAAATTATATTCTGGCTGGGTAATTTGTATGAATTTTATGAGCTAAAACAGGCAGTCAGGCAGGGTGGCGGGTGGTGCGAATCTAAAAATAGCTCTCGAGCCGGACACTCACCGCGTATATGATGAAAAATGCCGCGTTAAGTGAAAGTTCAGCTTTGGCAAGGCACCGCGTATATGCGAAAACGCGTTAAGTGAAAGCGCGTTAAGCGGGGTAAAACTGTATATATATATATATATATATATATATATATATATATATATATATATATATATATATATATATATATATATATATATATATATATATATACATTGGTCCCTCGGTTAACGAACTCAATTAGTTCCAGAGGGTCGTCCGTTAACCGAAACCATTGTTTCAATGGGATATTGGGTAATTGGTTCCAGCTCACAGAAAAGTAGTGGTCCCTCGGTTAACGAGCACAATCCATTCCAGCAGGTTGCTCGTTAACCGAAAATCTCGTTAACCGAAAAACTCGTTAACCGAAACCATAGTTTCAATGGGTTTTTGGGTAATTGGTTCCAGCTCAACGAAAATTGTCTAAATTCAACAAAAAGGGTAGAAAAGTACACTTACTTGAGGTGTCTCTGTATAAGGCTCCTGGATGATGATGGGAATTAGAATGGGGGTGGAGGAGGAGGGAGAAGAGAAGGCATTGGGGTGGAAGAGAAGTCACCCCATGGCGCCATTTCACCCATAAAATTTTAGTTCTCTTGGTGTAATTCAAGATTATTTTCTTTAAATCAACACTGCACTGCATTATATTTTGTCAATATGTAAAATAAATTGCAAAATGAACAATTTGCTTGCAAACACAGAAAAAAAGCATTTAGTTGAAGAGAGTCTCAAGCAAGATGTTACCTCCACTGAAAAGACAGAGACTGGCACCTGTTTGGTGTATTGCCAGGCTGGATGGCACGCATGAAACTAGTTTCTTTACCTTCAATTATGTTCAATAATTGTTAAAATGACTAAAAAATTTAATATTAAACTTTTAAAATTATTGAATAGTGTAAACTTCTTGATATTTACTAAAATAGTAAGGAATTTAAGCCCTAAAACCGATTACTGTATTGGCGGACAAATACTACAGCTGGTGGACCGCCAAATGCAAGCAAAAACATGTTGAGGTCGGCTCGTAAAAAACTCGTTAACCGAAGTTAAGAATCTTATGGAAAGTAACTCGTTAACCGAAATCTCGTTAACCGAGGCGCTCGTTAACCGAGGGACCACTGTATATACAACATAAAGCCAAAAATGCATAAAGTCAGAAACACTCCTAAAATTCCCCTACATCACCCATAAATCACTATATATATCGTACACATACACTAGAACTCTTAAATCACTACTGTAATGTGATAATGGTGATTAATTTATCTCGTGCAAAATATATGACGTTTATATTCAAATTATTCGCTGTCTTGCATCGATTCCAGCAATTCAAATTATATTCTCCCAAGTTTAGTCTGTGATTTTATATAAGATAAACACTTTAAAGCCTAATGAAAACACCAAACTTTTGTCTGGGAAGGCAGGGGTAGGTAGGTAGGGAGGGAGGGAGGGAGGGAGGGAGGGAGGTGTACAGTGACCCCTCGGTTAACGAACTCAATCCGTTCCAGAAGGTCGTTCGTTAACGGAAAAGTTCGTTAACCGAAACCATTGTTTCAATGGGTTTTTGGGTAATTGGTTCCAGCTCACCGAAAATTTCCTAAATTCAACAAAAATGGTAGAAAAGTTCACTTTCTTTGAGGTGTGTATGTAGAAGGCTCCTGGATGATGATGATGATGATGGGAATTAGAATGGGGGTGGAGGAGAAGGAAGAAGAGAAGGCATTGGGGTGGAAGAGAAGTCACCCCATGGCACCATTTCACCCATAAAATTTTAGTTCTCTTGGTGTATTTCAAGATTATTTTCTTTAAATCAACACTGCACTGCATTATATATTGTCAATATGTAAAATATATTTCAAAATGACCAATAATTTGCTTGGAAACACAGAAAAAAGCGTTTAGTTGAAGAGTCTCAAGCAAGATGTTACCTCCAGTGAAAACAGAGAGAGACTAACGCCTGTCTGGTGTGTTAACAGGCTGGATGGCACGCCAGAAACTAGTTTCTTTACCTTCAATTATGTTCAATAATTGTTAAAATGACTAAAAAAGTTAATATTAAACTTTTAAAATTATTGAATAGTATAAACTTCTTGATATTTTACTAAAATAGTAAGGAATTTAAGCCCTAGAACCGATTAATGTATTGGCGGACTGATACTAAAGCTGGTTGCCCGGCCAGTGCAAGCGAAAACATGTTGAGGTCGGTTCGTAAGAAATTCGTTAACCGAATTTTTGTTCGTTAACCGAATTGAAGATCCTTATGGAAGGCAGTTCGTTAACCGAAATTTCGTTAAACGAGGGGTCACTGTATTTTGATTGACAGATAGTGCGTCTGGTGAAGTATTTAATTTGTTTATATATTTCAGTTTTTGTTTTTAGCTCATAAAATTCATAGAAATTGCCAGGGCAGAATATAATTTACATTGCTGGAATTCTTATAAGATAGTGGTTAATTTGAATATAAACAAGCTAAAATTTGCATTAGACATACAAATTTTAGATCTAATTTAAGAATTTTATTAGAGCAAAAACTTTATCTTTTGTGCAAAATATATGAAGTTTATATTCAAAATATTCCGTCTTGCAAGGACTTCAGCAATGCAAATTATATTATCCTAACTTAAGTCTGAGGTAGTATTTATTTTTAAACCTGTAAACCTAGTCTTTTTACCCAAACCTTTCTCAGGAAGGTGGGGGGGGGGAGGGAGGGGTGACAGTGACATGTTTGATAGTTGACACCTGTGGTGTGAAGTAATTAATTGTTAGTATTTTTTTCTCTTAGATTGAGTTTTTGTTTTTTGCTTATAAAATTTAATAGAAGTGACTGGGGTGAATTTAATTTACAATCTTATAAGATAGTGATTAGTTTGAATGTAAACATAGAAGAGATCACTGAATTGGCCGAGTACTTCCTCAGCTTATCAGCTGATGTTCAAAACAAAATGTGATTTTCATAAGGGTTTCGTTAATCGAATTTTTTTTTGTTAACCGAACCCACGATCTTATGTGTGTGACCGGGAAACGTTACCTTTTACACCACTAGGACACTAAAAGCAATCCTAGACTTTGTTATATTTCACACAAGGCCTGTTCATCGAGCTTATGGCGCCATGAACCTCCAAGGGAATTGCTCGTGCCTCTTAAGTGATCTGAGAGTAGCGTTTTACCAAATCCGGCTTCGAAACACGAGGTTCCACATATATTTCATTAGCCCATAAAGCACGCGGACTTCTACATATAATCAACAACCTCACCCTGCCAGGACTCGAACCCACCGGGTAACGTTACATCTTAAACCACTCTGACACTAAAAGCAATCCTAGACTACATTAATTGGATGAAGCAGAGGAGGAGACAGTGCTGGGTGGGTCATCGAGTTCGCTTTCTTCAGACAGGCTAACATACTTGGTTGTTGAAGGTATTAGATCATCTTTAGGGAATGACGCAGCAGTGGTGGAGCATAAGGAGACAGCAGTGGGGAACTTCTTAAAAAAAATATGTCCAATTCAGACTGCACAGTTTGCCTTTTCTTTTCATTGTAAATCTCCCTGTGCATCTTGTATCAGTCTGTCAACTTTTGCAAAACGCTCAACATTTTGATCCATTTCTTCAAACATTTGCATCCCCTTATTAGTAGCAAATGCCTCTGCCATTTGTTTCACTGAAAAGTTTTTGGGGGGTGCAGAGTCCTTTCCATTTTGTCTCTCTTCTTCCTCTGCAAATTTCTGTGCCTCCAGTCCAATAAGATCCTCGTTACTTAGCTCTTCTGCTACACTTTCCACCAACTGCTCAACAACTTCATTATCAATTTCTAACTCCAGATGTTTACCCATCTGCACTATCTTGTTACTAATCTCAGAAATTGCTTTATCTTCATTAAATCCTTTGAAACTGTTCACAAATCTTTTCAGGACCTTCTTCCATATTCCATTCACGCACTGACCTGTAACCTCATCCCATGCTGCAACTATGTTCTTTGTACATTGCAAAATTTTGTAGTCCTTCCAAAACTCTCTGAGCGTTTTGTCACCTTCAGTAGCAGCAACAGCCTGAGCGAGTCGTACGTAAATAATACACTTTAAAAGCAGCAATAGCACCTTGATCCATGGGTTGGATGATAGAGGTAGTGTTAGGTAGAAGGTAGACTACCTTAACATCAGGGTGCAGGTGGTGCAGGTGGTCCAGGTGTGGTGGGTGTCCTGGAGTATTATCTGAAATTAACAAAATCTTGAAGGCCCTTGTTGCTCCTTGGCTCGTGGAATGAAACAACTCAGGAACCAATCCTCAAACAGTGCTAGGGTCATCCATGCTTTCTTATTACTGCGATAAAACACTGGCAGCATGTGCTTGATGACATTTTTAAAAGCCCTTGGGTTCTCTGAATGGTTTATCATGAAGGGTTTTACCTTGAAACCAGCTACATCCCCCCCCCCAACAGAAGTGTGATTTGGTCCTTGAATGCCTTGAATCCCAACATGGTTTTCATCTCTGTGAATGTATGCCCGTTCTGGCATGCCGCTTCCAGAATAAGCCAGTTTCATTCACATTAAATATTTGCTCAGGCAAATAATCTCTCCACAATGACACGATCTAGCTCCTCCTTAAAAGCTTCAGCAGCACCCACATCAGCACTTGCTGCCTCTCCACTCACCTTTCCACTGTGCAAATTGTAACATTTCTTAAACCTTTGGAACCACCCATGACTTGCTGTGAGGTTTTGATCGCACTCATCTCCTGCCTGCTTTTTCAGGCTTTCGAAAAGGCTTCTTGCCTTAGCCTGCATGGTCAGAAGGCTTAAGGGTACACGCTTTTGCAGCTGATCTTCCACGACACACATAATTTCTCCATCTCATGAAGAGGACCTTGTTTCTTTTTTGTTATTATAGTTCCATTTATAGGTGCTGATCCTTTCACTACCTCACAAATTCGTTTCTTCTTCAAAATTGTTGATATCGTCTAGAGAGAAGCCAAGGTCGCGTGAAATGGTTGCTCCCGTTTTTCATATTGCATTATTTTCATTTTCATCTCAAAAGCAATTGACTATCTTTTTCTTCTCAGCACCACGAGAACTCTCACTTTTACGCTTGCCAGTCATTTTAAAGTGGATTAGCCCACCCGGGCACGGGTCAATGACCCACATCAGGGCCTGGGGGGACGAAAATATTATAATTATAATAATAATTATAATTATAATTATAATAATAATAACTAATAACTAATAAAATCTATAAAAAAAATAACAAAAATAAAATATAATAATAATACATACCATTAAAAATACAACAAATTAAATTAAAGATCAATAGTAAGAAATGATGTACTGTATGCATGCATTGAGACCCTGCAATTGTGTAAATGAGGCAGAAAGTCAGATCAGTGTAAATATGTTCAATACAGTACTTAATATATTATAACAGTTTCTAAAGTGCTGTATTATGAATATTTTTGTTCCCCATTTATCTTCCCTCGTATTTTAATGTTGTGGAACATTATAATAACCCTTAGACAAGTAAGTCCCATAACAATGGACGAAACCAGTCTAAAGCACGTGTAGCCTTGCTTTCTGTATGCTGTGGGGAAGTTGGTGGTTGGTTAAACCCACCCTGACTAGCCATTGAGCCTTGGCACCCAAGTAGGGTCTGTTTACAATCCCATTATCTGCCTCATGAATCACATAATTTTTGTTTACATTTCCAAGTAACTTCACATTCAACAACAACGGAAAGTTCAAAGAGAACAGCATGCACAAAATAGTAGAGCCATTCCAAAGCCAAAGATTGTCTCTTCACTATTCAAGTTTCATAATGATAGGAAAGAGGTTTGAGGTCAAAATTCTGAGTTGCAGAACATTTTAGTTTATAACATGAGCTGCTTGGTTAAAAATTGTTGGGCGAGATCTCAGCTTTTAATACAGGACTCTATGAGAAAATAGGTCCCATTTTACTGTTTAGTAAGAATTCACCTAACTAACACTTTTTCAAAAACTCATGTTAAACAGGACCTTGCTGGATCTACACAAGGTAGAATTCATTACATCTCTACGACATGCATGCTCATCAGTCTACCACAGTTCTACAACAATAGATCTTTCTTTTATGAACAAGTGATACAAATCTATTATCTTACCGAATTTCTGTTCCAGTTGCTTTGGTAGTTTCCACTGCGGCTACCACGATCCCTGTTATAGGTCACTCTGTTGTCCCTGTTGTAGCCACCACGATTATAATCACGGTTGAAACTACCACGGCTATCTCTATTGTAGCCACCACGATTGTAGTCGCGACTTTCACGATCACGACTCCAACTGCTTCTGTCACGGCGGTCATTATAACCACCACGGCGTTCTCGGTCCCAACCACCTCGGAAGCTACTCCCGCGATTGCCTGCATTGTTAAATTCTCATTAGCAATCACAAGATATCACTTACAGTATATGTATATACACTATATATAAATATGTAATCAGTTTTACATCAATTACATCTTGTCATTAATACAATGACTAACCATAGCCTCCTCGGCGGTCCATGTACCCACCACGTCTTTCGCCAAATCCACCTCTGAAGCCCTTCTTCTGGCCAAAGCCTGCATCTTCTCCTTCCTTGTTATATTGCTCTACTAGCTTTTGGCCCTCCTCACGATTTGTTTCAACGAACTCCACAGAATCAAACAGGTCACCTTCCTCCGGCAATTTGAAGTTGGCTGCACACCAAAAATGTTTTAAAATCGAAACACTGTATCTAAATCCAGGAAAGGCTTTCAATGACCAAAGTATATGAAATCTTACAAAGCACTAAATCTTTTAAAGTTTCAATGATGCATCTGAAGGTATAGCTGTGATGTCAATGAAAACCTTTCCTGGTTGAGGGTGACTGCAGAAGGGGAATAAGATATAAAAATAAATAAATAAATAAACCTTAGAATAAGTGTACGGAGCAATAGTTAAAGGGGGCAAGCATCCAAACATTGAGAAAACATAGGTTATTTGTCAATGGAAGTAGACAACACAGTGACAATGTGGCCATGAGAGCCCATGGTCAGTATGGTTACCTGCATCGCTTATTTACCTTTCATCTCTAGGACAGCCTTGTCCGGAACATCCTTGCCTTCCTCCTTCTCTCGCTTCTCAGTTCGTTTCTTCAGGTCCTCATCAGTGGGACAAATTACAACTGCACGTCGTTTGAAGCCAGCAAAACCCTTCATTTTACGCCTCTGAGCCGATGGGTATACATTCGTCTGTTCCGTATCAGAGGAGATAAACAAGAGCCATTAGGCACTTAGGTTTTTAGGTCCTGCCCGACCCTAAGGTCAGAGTGGCTGAGTTCAGCCTAGTCTCCTCTGTAAAGACAGTCTGGAAGAACAGGTTAATAGCAGTTCCTCTGTACGTGCCCACCCTCCCACCCCATCTTAAACATTAACATACGTACCTGGGAGGCAATGAGATCAGGACCTGCTGAAATGAGCAATCACTCTTTATCCATAATAATTTTTTTTAATCTAGTTAAGGCCTACATCCCTTATTAATTTTCACCGATTTATACATCCTAAATTCCTATTTAACTTACCCAAGAAGTCGTGACCCTGTAATTAAAGAGAATTAGCCAACTTTTCTTCTATAACCAACAGGCCTAATAGGTTTTTTATGGATAAGTCTACATCTGTTTCTCCTTTATCCTACATTTTGTAATCTTTTGAGTCATCATTTAACTTCAAGATGAGCAAATAATGGCTATATTAGATGGAAGTCAAGTCATTTACCACCTTGAGAAAAAATGCTAATTGCAAGTAAAAGAATTTTTACAAGGTTTTAGTATAATAAAGCCTATTTTGAAATCATATATATATATATATATATATATATATATATATATATATATATATATATATATATATATATATATATATATATATATATATATATATATATATATTGTACACACCCACACACACAGGAATATACTCTGGTTATGACAAGGGATGCATTCCTAAAAGTTATTGTGAATAATGAGGCAATTTTCTCCATAAGAATTAATGTAAATATGGAGGGATGCATTGCCAGTCGGTTATTTTCACCGCATAGTTTGCAATATACAGTACACCCCTCATTATCTGAGGTCATTAGGGACCAGAGTTGTGAGTATACTATAGTACCAGTAATTGTGAGGAATAAAGAAAAACTATGTACTGCAGTACAGTGATCCCTCGGTTAACGAGATTTCGGTTAACGAGTTACCTTCCATAAGATTCTTAACTTCGGTTAACGAGCAATCCCTCGATTAACGAGTTTTTTACAAGCCGACCTCAACATGTTTTCGCTTGCATTTGGCGGTCCACCAGCTGTAGTATTAGTCCGCCAATACAGTAATCGGTTTTAGGGCTTAAATTCCTTACTATTTTAGTAAATATCAAGAAGTTTATACTATTCAATAATTTTAAGTTTAATATTAATATTTTTAGTCATTTTAACAATTACTGAACATAACTGAAGGTAAAGAAACTAGTTTCTGGCGTGCCATCCAGCCTGTTAACAAACAAACAGGCGTTAGTCTCTCTCTCTCTTTTCAGTGGAGGTAACATATTGCTTGAGACTCTCTTCAACTAAATGCTTTTTTCTGTGTTTCCAAGCAAATTATTGGTCATTTTGAAATTTATTTTACATATTGACAATATTTAATGCAGTGCAGTGTTGATTTAAAGAAAATAATCTTGAATTACACCAAGAGAACTAAAATTTTATGGGTAAAATGGCGCCATGGGGTGACTTCTCTTCCACCCCAATGCCTTCTCTTCTCCTTTCTCCTCCATCCCCATTCTAATTCCCATCATCATCCAGGAGCCTTCTACGTACACGCCTCAAAGTAAGTGTGCTTTTCTACATTTTTTTTGAATTTAGGCAATTTTCTGTGAGCTGGAACCAATTACCCAAAAACCCATTGAAACAATGGTTTCGGTTAACGAGCAACATGCTGGAACGGATTGTGCTCGTTAACCGAGAGACCACTGTACAAAAAAATCACCCAATCTGTGGGCTAACTACTACGCACGTAAGAAATGTATTCCATTTGTGTTTTGGACATTGTGATATTTTTTTTTTTACATTGTGCATGTGAAAATAAAAAAGCATATCTTCCCGAAATTAAAATTTCAAAAATAACAAAGCTCACAGCTTGGCCTAGTAGGGGGAACATAAGATCCTAGCCCCGCACTTCCTTCACGGCTCCCCTCTGCCTCCCACAATCTGCACGCATATTCCCACGGATGTAAGACATTTTTATTTGTTTTTTGACCCGATGATAATATATTTTTTTATTTGCACATTCTGTATGAACAACTGTGTGTGCTTGTAACAGTAAAAAATAAATAAATAAAATGAAGTCGAAAAAAAAAATATCCGCTTCAGCTGGTAGGAGAGCTACAGGGCCAATCTAACTTGGTGACCTGCCAAGTCTACACACACACATTCATTTTAAACATACCAATACTCATCATAGTTCTCATTTTAAAGTAAAATTTTTTGATAAATACACTCCATATAATGCAATTATATAACCACAATAAAAAACAATTCAAAAGAACACTGTGCGAGTGAGTGAACGCTGGCAGGCAACTGAAAAGGTATAGGATAGTCTAGGACAAACCCGAAAAGTGCCAAATCGACTCCCTCACTCCACACCTTAACGCTTGGAGGAGCACCACACTAGAAGGTGTCAATACTTTCGAGTTAGCCCGACTGCAAACCGAGGCAGACAAGAACCGGAAAGACGTTGCCACCACCCCTCCTGCACTAGATGTAGCCCCCCACATGTGCAACATCTGTAGACAACACCGCCGGTCCCGTATTGGTCTCTCGAGTCACCTACGAACTCATCAATCTAGGTGATATCCTTAATAACACCATATCATTGTATCATAGCTGGATGATAGTCATACTCGATTCCATGTGACAGCAAAGTAGTAGTAACAGGTAGTAGTAGTGTGTGAGTGCGCTTGTGTGTGAGAGTGAATGTGCACAAGTGTGTGTGTGTGTGACATTTGTAAATGAGTAATAATTTAAACTAGCATTTACCATTGCCATACAAAATATTTAAGAATGTTCGGCGTATTTTTTCACACTGCAGTTTAGAAGTAGAAGTACAGGCGTTGGGTAAGCATCTCTGCGTGTGCTCCATTTGATTAGTCCCACTGAACTTAATTAATTTCTAAACTGTGTGGGTCTGTGTGGTGGTGGGGGCTCACATGAAGCGGGCCCTACATCGGAATATGTAGAGCAGCGGCTGGCCCACCCGGTTTGAAATATTACTGTTGGGTATCATAATTTTTCATTTGGGAATAAGCGGAGTATACTTTGCAAATATCAAGTAGAGGTGTTAAAATATTAATTATGGATAAGCAGGGTTGTGAATAGCCAGGTATTCCTGTATACTGTGTGTGTGTGTGTGTGTGTATATATATATATATATATATATATATATATATATATATATATATATATATATATATATATATATATATATATATATATATATATATATATACACACACACACACAGTGGTCCCTCGGTTAATGAACGCCTTGGTTAATGAAATACCTTCCATAAGAATCTTCAATTCGATTAACGAAATCCATACGAACATCACGTTTTGTTGTAAGCATCAGCTGGTCAGCTGATGGCCCAGTCAGCCAATTCAGTAATCTGTTCTAAGTTTAAGTTCGTTTCCAATGGATTAAATATCAATAAATTTGAGCTTTTTAATATTTTTGAATGTTTTATACTAAAATTATTAGTCATTTTAACATTAAATATTGATAATATATGCAGTACTTTAGAGAGAACCAACACACCAGTTTGTTGTTGTGAGAATCAGCTGAGGGGATACAATACTCAGCCAATTCAGTAATCGGTTCTAAGTTTAAATTCGTTTCCAATGGATTAAATATCAATAAATATAAGCTTTTTAATATTTTTGAATGCGTTGTATTAAAATTATTAGTCATTTTAACATTTATTTAACATAGATAATATATGCAGTACAGGGAACTAGTTAGTTGTGCACCCATCAGATGTGTGGGTCGGTCACCAGGTGTCAGCCTGGCTTTGTTTTCTGTGGAGAGAGAACCTATTTTGTTGGTGTCTTGAATAATTTTGCATATTTCAGTGAAATTATTGGTCATTCTGATATTTAGTTAACATATTGATAATATATAGTGCAGTGCAGTGTTGATTTTAAGAAAATTATCTTGAATTACACCAAGTGAACTTATAATTTTATGGGTGAAATGACAGCATGAAGCATGGGGTGATTTCTCTTCCACCCCCACTTCTAATTCCCATCATCATCATCGTCAACCAGGAGTTTTCTACATACACACCTCAAAGTACGTGTACTTTTACTGCATTTTTTTTTTACTTTGTATGTACTTATGGTGAGGTGGAACCAATTACCTAATATCCCATTGAAACAATGGATTCGGTTTACAAAATTTTCGGTTAACGAACGACTTTCTGGAACGAACGGTTCGATTAACGAATTAGCTCCCATAAGGATTTTCAGTTCGATTAACGAACAAACCATTGATAAACGAAATCCTTACGACAAACACATTTTGTTGTGAGCATCAGCTAATGGGCTAGTCTGCCAATACAGTAATCTGTTCTATGTTTACATTCGTTTCCAGTGGAGTAAATATCAAGAATGTTGTGCTCTTTAATATTTTTGCATTTTTTATATTAAAATTATTATTCATTTTAAAATTTAGTTAACATGTTGATTTACACCAAGAGAACTAAAATTTTATGGGTGAAATGGCACCATGGGGTGACTTCTCTTCCACCCCAATGCCTTCTCTTGTCCCTCCTCCTCCACCCCCATTCTAATTCCCATCATCATCATCATCCATGAACCTTCTACATACACACCTCAAAGTAAGTGTACTTTTCTACTTCTTTTGTTGAATTTAGGCAATTTTCGGTGAGCTGGAACAGATTACCCAAAAACCCATTGAAACAATGGTTTCGGTTAACGAGTTTTTGGTTAACGAGCAACCTTCTAGAACGGATTGTGCTCGTTAACCGAGGAACCACTGTAATGATAACACCAATAATAACTTTCTTGTGGAATATCATGGTGAGGGACAGATTACCTGCTTTAACAATGGTATCCAGTGAAAATAAAATGTCCACAGTAATAACGGACTTAAATAAAAAAAAGTTACTCATCACTTCGCTACATCAAAGAGCTACCAGATGGAATATATTTTCAAGTAATACCCAGGCCCCAGAGTATTAACACCAACTTAACTCACAAACTGGACTCTAAGGTAAATATTTTTTTTGCGGCAAATTTTTTAAAACTGCAACCCTCTTTATACATTTTAACACAAACCACCACTGCCTTCAACCTCCCCTCACACAGAATGGTCCTTAACCTCCCTCAGACATTAGGACTTTTAACCTCCCTCATACCATAGGGCCCTTAACCTCCCTCATACCATAGGGCCCTGAACCTCCCTCATACATTAGGACTTTTAACCTCCCACATACCATAGGGCCCTTAACCTCCCTCATCCCATAGGGCCCTTAACCTCCCTCATCCCATAGGGCCCTTAACCTCCCTCATACCATATGGCCCTTAACCTCCCTCATACCATAGGGCCCTTAACCTCCCTCATACCATAGGACCCTGAACCTCCCTCATACATTAGGACTTTTAACCTCCCACATACCATAGGGCCCTGAACCTCCCTCATACATTAGGACTTTTAACCTCCCACATACCATAGGGCCCTTAACCTCCCTCATCCCATAGGGCCCTTAACCTCCCTCATACCATATGGCCCTTAACCTCCCTCATAGCACAGGGCCATTAACTTCCCTCATACCATAGGACCCTGAACCTCCCTCATACATTAGGACTTTTAACCTCCCACATACCATAGGACTTTTAACCTCCCACATACCATAGGGCCCTTAACCTCCCTCATACCATAGGACCCTGAACCTCCCACATACCATAGGGCCCTTAACCTCCCCACATACCATAGGCCCTGAACCTCCTTCATACATTAGGACTTTTAACCTCCCACATACCATAGGGCCCTGAACCTCCCACATACCATAGGGCCCCTGAACCTCCCTCATACCATAGGGCCCTTAACCTCACACATTAGGACTTTTAGCCCCCACATACCATAGGGCCCTTAACCTCCCTCATACATAGACTTTAACCTCCCACATACCATAGACCCTGAACCTCCCTCATACATTAGGACTTTAACCACATACCATAGGGCCCTGAACCTCCTCATACCATAGGACCCTGAACCTCCCACATACCATAGACCCTAACCTCCACATACCATAGGGCCCTTAACCTCCTCACACATTAGACTTTTAGCCTCCCTCATACCATAGGACCCTGAACCTCCCACATACCATAGGCCCTGAACTCCCACATACCATAGGCCCTAACCTCCCTCACACATTAGGACTTTTAGCCTCCCACATACCATAGGACCCTGAACCTCCCACATACCATAGACCCTAACCTCCCACATACCATAGGGCCCTACCTCCCTCATACATTATGACTTTTAGCCTCCTACATACCATAGACCCTGAACCTCCCACACCATAGGGCCTTAACTCCCACATACCATAGGGCCCTTAACCTTCACATACGCTAGGTGCCATAACACCCCCTCATACCATAGGACCCTTAACCTCCCACATACCATAGGACCTAACCTTCCTCATACCATAGGGCCCTTAACCTTCCCCCATCATAGTGCCCTTAACCTCCCTCACCATTGGGGTTTTAGCCTCCCTCATACCATAGGACCCTGAACCTCCCTCATACCATAGGGTCCTTAACCTTCCACATACCATAGTGCCCTTAACCTCCCTCATACATTAGGACTTTTAGCCTCCCTCATACCATAGGACCTGAACCTCCCTCATACCATAGGGCCTTTAACCACCCTCTACCATAGGACCCTTAACCTCCCACATACCATAGGGTCCTTAACCTTCCCCTTCATACCATAGGGCCTTAACCTTCCTACCATAGTGCCTCCAACCTCCCTCATACATTAGGGCCCTTAGCCTCCATCATACCATAGGATAACCTTCCTCATACATTCTGTTATAACCTCCCTCATACATTCGACCCCGTAACCTCTCTCATACATTAGGACTTTTAACCTCCCTCATACATTAGGGCCCTTAATCTCCACATACCATAGGCCCTGAACCTCCCTCATTAGGACTTTAACCTCCCTTATACCAAGGGCCCTTAACCTCCTTCACCTCATGAGGCTTAACCTCCCTCATACATTAGGACTTTTAACCTCCCTTATAATAGGGCCCTTAACCTCCCATACCATAGGTCCCTTAACCCCTGACACATACCATAGTGCCCTTAACCTCCCTCATACATTAGGGCCCTTAGCCTCCATCATACCATAGGACCTTCCTTCCTCATACATTACGGCCCTTAACCTCCCTCATACATTACGTTAACCTCCCTCATACATTAGGACTTTTTACTCCCTCACATTAGGGCTTCCTTCCTCATACCATAGGGCCCTTAACCTTCCTCATACCATAGGGCCCTTAACCTTCCTCATACCATAAGGCCCTAACCTTCCTCATACCCTAGGGCCTTAACATTCCTCATAACCTTGGGCCCTTAACATTCCTCATACCTAGGCCCTTAACATTCCTCATTCCCTTGGGCCCTTAACGCCCCCCTCATACCTAGGCCCCAACATCCCTCATCCCATAGGGCCCTTAACATCCTCATCCCTAGGGCCTTAACCTCCCTCATACCATAGGGCCTTAACCTCCCTCATACCATATGGCCCTTAACCTTCCTCATACCAAGGGCCCTTAACCTCCCTCATACCATATGGCCCTTAACCTCCCACATAGCATAGGGCCTTAACCTCCCCTCTCATACCAAAGGGCCTTAACCTTCCCTCATACCATAAGGGCCCTTAACCTTCCTCATACCATAGGGCCCTTAACCTTCCTCATACCATAGGGCCCTTAACCTTCCTCATACCATAAGGCCCTTAACCTTCCCCCTCATACCATAGGGCCCTTAATCTCCTCATACCATAGGGCCTTAACCTCCCTCATACCAAGGGCCTTAACCACCCTCATACATTAGGACTTTTAACCTCGCTCATACCATAGGGCCCTTAAATACCCTCATACATTGGACTTTTAACCTCGCTCTCACCTTAGTACCCTTAACCTCCCTCATACCAAGGACCTTTAACCTCCCTCATACCATAAGGGCCTTAACCTTCCTCATACCTAGAACTCTTAACCTTCCTCATACCCTAGGGCCCTTAACGTCCCTCATACCCTAGGGCCCTTGCGTACCTCATACCATAGGGCCCTTAACACTCCCTCATACCATAGGGCCTTAAACTCCCTCATACCATAGGGCTCTTAACCTTCCTCACACCATAGGGCCGTAACTCCCCCCATACCCTAGGGCCTAACGTCCCTCATACCATAGGGCCCGTAACCACCCCGCCTACATAGGGCCCGTAACCACACCATACCACCAAAGGCTTAATCTCCCCCTCATACCATCGGACCCTTAGCCTCCCTCATACCATAAGGCCCTTAACCTTCCTCATACCATAGGACCCTTAACATTCCCTCATACCATAGGGCCCTTAACCTCCCTCATGCCATAGGCCCCTTAACCTCCCTCATACATTAGGACTTTTTAACCTAACTCATACCATAGGGCCCTTAACCTCCCTCATACATTAGGACTTTAAACCTTCCTCATACCATAGGACCCTTAACCTCCCTCATACCGTAGGACCCTTAACCTCCCTCATACCATAGAACCATTAACCTCCCTCATAAATTAAAACTTTTAACCTTCCTCATACAGCAGGGTCCTTAACCTCCTTCATACCATAGGGTCCTTAACCTCCTTCATACCATAGGGCCCTTAACCTCCCTCATACAGTAGGGCCCTTAACCGCCATCAAACAGTAGGGCACTTAACCCCCATCATTCAGTAGGGCCCTTAACCCCCATCATTCAGTAGGGCCCTTAACCCCCATCATTCAGTAGGGCCCTTAACCCCCATCACATAGTAGGGCCCTTAATATCCCTCACACAGTAGGGTCCTTACCCTCTCTCACACAGTAGGGCCCTTAACCCCATCATACAGTAGGGCCCTTAACCCTCATCGCATAGTAAGGCCCTAAAACCCCATCACATAGTAGGACCCTAACCCCATTATATAGTAGGGCCCTTAACCCCCATCATACAGTAGGGCCCTTAACCCCATCATACAGTAGGGGCTCTTAACCCCCATCATACAGTAGGGCCCTTAACCCCCAATCATACTGTGAGGCCCTTACCCCCATCATACAGTAGGGCTCTCAACCCCCATCATACAGTAGGGCCCTTAACCCCCATCATCCAGAGGACTCTTCCCCATCATACAGTAGGACTCTTAACCCCATCATACAGTAGGGCCCTTAACCCCATCATACAGTAGGACTCTTAACCCCCATCATACAGTAGGACCTAACCCCCATCATACAGTAGGGCCCTTAACCCCCATCATACAGTAGGGCCCTTAACCCCATCATACAGTGAGACTCTTAACCCCCATCATACAGTAGGACTCCAACCCCCCATCATACAGTAGGGCTCTTAACCCCCATCATACAGTAAGACTCTTAACCCCCATCATACAGTAGGACTCTTAACCCCATCATACAAGTGAGGCTCTTAACCCTCATCATACAGTAGGGCCCTTAACCCCCATCATACAGTAGGGCCCTTAACCCCCATCATTCAGTAGGGCCCTTACCCCCATCATTCAGTAGGGCCCTTAACCCCCATCTAAATGGGACCCTTAACCCCCTTCACATAGTAGGACCCTTAACCATCATCACATAGTAGGACCCTTAACCCCTTCACATAGTAGGACCCTTAACCCCCATCATACAGTGGGACTCTTAACCCCCATCATGCAGTGGGGCCCTTAACCCCCATCATACAGTAGGGCCCTTAACCCCTTCACATAGGACCCTTAACCCCCATCATACAGTAGGCTCTTAACCCCCATCATACAGTGAGGGCCCTTAACCCCCCATCATACAGTAGGGCCTTTAACCCCATCACAAAGTAGGACCCTAAGCCCCATCATACAGTAGGACTCTTAACCCTCTTCACATAGTAGGGCCCTAACCATCATCACAATAGGACCCTTAACCCCCTTCACTAGTAGGACCCTTAACCCCCATCATAGTGGGCCCTTAACCCCCATCACAAAGTAGGGCCCCTTAACCCCCATCATCAGTAGGACCGTTAACCCCATCATACAGTAGGGCCCTTAACCTCCCTTTTACAGTAGGACCCTTAACCTCCCTCAAACAGTAGGGCCCTTAACCCCCAAATACAATAGGGCCTCAACCTCCATCATACAATAGGGCCCTTAACCCCCATCACATAGTAGGGCCCTTAACTCCCCATCATACAATAGGGCCCTTAACCTCCATCATACAATAGAACCCTTAACCCCCATCATACTGTGAACCCTTAACCCCCATCATACAGTAGGCCCTCAACCCCCATCATACAGTAGGGCCTCAACATCCCATCATACAATAGGGCCCTTAACCCCCATAATACAATAGGGCCCTTAACTCTCATCATACAATAGAACCCTAACCCCCATCATACAGTAGGGCCCTTCACCCCCATCATACAATAGAACCCTAACCCCCCATCATACAGTAATGGCCTTAACCCCCATCATACAGTAGAGGCCTTCCCCCTAATCAGTAGTGGCCTTAACCCCCCTCATACAGTGGGCGCCAACCCCCATCATACAACATAGGCCCTTAATCCCCATCATACAGTGAGGCCCTTCACCCCCATCATACAGTATGGCCTAACTCCCATCATACAGTGAACCTTAACCCCATCATACAGTAGGCCCCTTAACCCATCATACAGTAGGGCCCTTAACCCCCATCATACAGTAGGGCCCTTAACCCCCATCATACAATAGAACCCTTAACCCCCCATCATACAGTAGAACCCTCAACCCTCATCATACAATAGGGCCCTACTTCCCCATAATACAATAGGGCCTTAACTCTCATCATACAAACCCTTAACCCCCATACAGTAGGGCCCTTCACCCCCATCATACAGTAGGGCCCTTCACCCCCATCATACAGTAGGGCCACCTCAACGGCATCATAGTAGGGCCCTTAACTCTCATCATACAATAGAACCCTTAACCCCCATCATACAGTAGGGCCCTTCACCCCCCAACATTAGTAGGGCCCTTCACCCCCATCATACAGTAGGGCCCTAACACCATCATACAATAGGGCCCTTAACCCCCATCATACAGTAGGGCCCTAACTCTCATCATACAATAGAACCCTTAACCCCCATCATACAGTAGGGCCTTCACCCCCATCATACAGTGGGGCCTTCACCCCATCATACAGTAGGGCCCTTAACCCCCATCATACAGTAGAGCCCTTAACAACCATCATACAATAGAGCCATAACACCCATCACACAGTAGAACCCTTAACCCCCAATCTACAGTAGGGCCTCAACCCCCATCATACAGTAGGGCCCTCAACATACATCATACAATAGGGCCTAACCCCCATAATACAATAGGGCCTTAACTCTCATCATACAATAGAACCCTTAACCCCATCATACAGTAGGGCCTTCACCCCCATCGTGGGGCCCTTCACCCCCATCATACAGTAGGAGCCTTCACCCCATCATACAATGGAGCCTCAACCCCATCATACAATAGGGCCTTCACCCCCATCATACAGTAGTGGCCTTAACCCCCACATTGTGGAGCATAACACCCTCGCCTGATGGGCCTTAACCCCCATCACACAGTAGGGCCCTTAACCCCCATCATACAGTAGGGCACTTAACCCCCTGATCGTAGTGGCCTTAACCCCCTCTACAGATGAGGCCCTTAACCCCCATCATACAGTGAGGCATAACCCCCTGATCCAGTAGTGGCCTAACCCCATCTACAACAGGACCCTTAACCCCCCATCATACAGTAGAGCCCTTAACAACCATCATCAGTCAGAACCCTTAACCCCCATCATACAATAGCTCATTAATCATCATACAGTAGGGCCCTTAACCCCCATCATACAGTAAGGACCTCAACCCCTATCATACATTATGGCCCTTAACCCCCATCATACAATAGGGCCCTTAACTCATCATACAGTAGAACCCTTAACCCCATCATACAGTAGTGGCCTTAACCCCCTCATAGTGGGGCCCTTAACCCCCATCATACAGTAGGGCCTTAACCCCATCATACAGTAGGGCCCTTAACCCCCTACCTATAGGGCCCTTAACCCCCATCATACAGTGAAACCCTTAACCCCCACCATACAATAGAGACTCTTAACCCCCACCATACAATAGGCGCCACTTACCATACAATAGGGCCTTAACCCCCAACCATACAGTAAGGCCCTTAACCCCTATCATACAGTAGGCCCCTTAACCCCTATCATACAGTAAGGCCCTTATCCCCTATCATACAGTAGGCCTTTAACCCCCATCATACAGTAGCTCCATTAATCCCATCATACAGTAGGGCCCTTAACCCCCAATCATACAGTAGGGCCCTTAACCCCATCATACAGTAGAGCCCTTAACAACCATCATACAATAGAACCTTAACCCCCATCATACAGCAGAATACCCCCCCATCATACAATAGGACCTCACCCTATCATACATTATAGGCCAACCCCATCATACAATAGGGCCCTAACTCATCATGATAAGAGAACCCTAACCCCCCCATCATACAGTAATGGCCCCCTTCCAGTAGCCAACCCCATCATACAGTAGGGCCCTTAACCCCCATCATACAGTAGAACCCCACTTAACCATACAATAGGCCCCAACACCATACAGTAGAGCCTCAACCCCCATCATACAGTAGAACCCTTAACCCCCACCATACAATAGGGCCTTAACCCCCACCATACAATAGGGCCGCCAACCCCCCACCATACAGTAAGGCCCTAACTATCATACAGTAGGGCCCTTAACCCCTATCATACAGTAAGGCCCTTATCTATCATACAGTGAGCCCTTAACCACCATCATACAGTAGAAACCCCATCATACGGTGAGGCACTAACCCAACCATACAATAGGGCCCTTAACCCCACCATACAGTAGGGCCCTTAACCCCCATCATACAGTAGAATCCTTAACCCCCCATCATACAATAGGGCCCTTAACCCACATCATACAAGGCCCTTAACCCCAACACCATACAATAGGGCCCTTAACCCACACCACCTATTAGGGCCTTAACCCCCATCATACAGTAGAATCCTTAACCCCCTTCACAGTAAGGCCCTTAACCCCATCATACAATGGGGTCCCAACCCACAATACAATAGAGCCCTTAACCCACACCATACAGAGACGCCAACCCACATCATACAATAGGGCCCCCAACACACCATACAATAGGGCCCTTAACCCACCATACAATAGGGCCCTTAACCCCCATCATCATAAAGGCCTTAACCCATCATACAGTAGAACCCTTAACCCCCATCATAGATAGGGCCTTAACCCCCATCATACAGTAGGACTCTTAACCCCCATCACTGGTGGGGCCCTTAACCCCCATCACTGGTAGGGCCCCCTTACATCATACAGTACGACTCTTAACCCCCCATCCATGCGACTCTCCCTTACATCACATAGTAGGGCCCTCAACCCCTTCATACAATAGGGCCCTAACTTCATCACACATTAT
Source organism: Homarus americanus (assembly GCF_018991925.1). Classification (NCBI taxonomy): domain Eukaryota; kingdom Metazoa; phylum Arthropoda; class Malacostraca; order Decapoda; family Nephropidae; genus Homarus; species Homarus americanus. The sequence goes on from NW_024737697.1 coordinate 254,177, forward strand.
GGCCTAACCCCCATCATACATTATGGCCTAACCCCCATCATACATTATGGCCTAACCCCCATCATACAGTAGCACCTTAACCCCCTACATACAGTAGGGCCCTTAACCCCATCATACAATAGAAACCTTAACCCTCATCCAATGGGGCCTTAACCCATCATACAGCAGGCCCCAAACCCCATCATACAGTAGTGCCTTAACCCCCATCATACAGTAGAATCCTTAACCCCCATCATTACAATGGGCCCTTAACCCCATCATACATTATGAGCCCTTCCCCCACAGTAGAGCTCTAGCCTTCACCATACAGTAGAGCTCTTAACCTATCATACAGTAACTTAACCCCATCATACAGTGGGCCGTTAACCCCATCCGTAAGGCCCCGTATGAAGGCCCCTATAACGAAAAGTTCGTCACAAATATTAGTCGGCGGGATGGTGTCCACAGGAGCACCGTACGATGGATTAGGCGATACTCAACTGGTGCTACAGGCGACAGGTCTCGGGCTGCCGTTCACGCTGCCCGACCAGGTTGAGTGGTTTGTTGGTAGCATAAATTAATGTGGCAGTATACAAGTATCACAAATAATTTTTGTTAACAGGAGCTCCTCATATGTCATACTGTCTATTTATCACTTCCCGACCTTATTTATAACGGTTTTGTTTCGCCAGACCAGGCCATAGTAGCTGCTCCGCGGGATTACAGGGCTGCCAACATCTGCTCGACCTTCCTTTCCCAATACCTATCAGTCACTGGTCTCAAATTTGCTCACTAGTATGCACGAGACTTTTTTGTTCTTGAGTGTACCCTTCTTCCCACTCCTCACATATGTACCCTTAAACCCCCACTCCCTCCACATATACCCTCCTTTACTCCTCATATGTGCCCTTAACCCCCACTCCCTCACATATGTACTCTTAACCACCACTCCCTCACATATGTACCCTTAACCCCCCTCCCTCACATATGTGCCCTTAACCCCCACTCCCTCACATATGTACCCTTATCCCCTCCATGTGCCCTTCCCCCTCTCCCCATATGTACTATTGCCCTTAACCCCACTCTCACATATGTACCCCTTAACCCCACTCTCACATATGTACCTTAACCTCCTTCACATATGTATAACCACCCTCCCTCACATATGTGCCCTGCTTACTCTCACATATGTACCCTTAACCCCTCCCTCACATGTATCTTATTTATCCCTCCTATGTGCCATTCCTCCCTCCATATGTGCCTCCTTCCTCCACTCTCCCTCATATGTATCTCATTCCCTCCTCCACACATTATCTTAACCCCACTCCCTCACATGTGCCCTTGTTATTTATCTCCACATGTACTCTTATTTGCTCCTCACATATGTCCCCCTCCCTCACATATGTGCCCTCCTCACATATGTGCCCTTAACCACTCCCTCACATGTGTCTTATACCTCCTCCTGTGTGCCATTACCCACTCCCTACATGTGCTCTGCTTCCCCTCCCTCACATATGTGCCCTTAACCACCACTCCTCTCTATCATACCCTCCACCCATATGTATCTCTTCCTCCCTCACATGTCTGCTTATCCCTCTGTGTCTTATACTCACTCCCTCTGTCTCTTAACCACTCCCTCACATGTCTTATATCCCCTCACATATGTGCCATTACCCTCCCTCCATATGTGCCTTAACCACCACTCCTCCACATATGTGCCCATATTTACTCCCCTCACATATGTACCCTTAACCACCACTCTCTCACATGTGCCCTTAACCACCACTCCCTCCACATGTATACTTCACTCCTCCATGCCATGCCTTATTTATCCCTCATATACATACTTCCCCACTCCTCACATATGTACATATACCACTCCCTCACATATGTGCCCTTAACCACACTCCCTCACATATGTGCCTCAACCACCATCCCTCATGTGTGTCTTCCCTCCTCACATATACATATTTATCTCATGTCCTCCCTCACATGTGCCACCACTCCCCTCACATGTATCCTCATATGTATGTATCTCACATATGCTTGCTCCTCCATGTCCCCTCACATGTGCCTCAACCACCCCTCCTCACATGTGTTCTTATACCACTCCCTCACATGTATCTTAAGCCACCCTCCTCCATATGTGCCTTAGCCACCTCCTCACATATGTGCCTCCAAGCTTCCCACTCCCTCCATATGTGCTTGTCAACCACCCTCCTCATGTATCTTAACCACTCCTCACATGTATCCTGTACCTCCCTCTTGTGCTCCTTATCCTCACATATGTACATATTTATCCCCTCACATGTGTGTATGTACACTCTCACATGTTTCAATACCCTCCACTCCCACATATGTCTGTACCCTCCTCCACATATGTATGTACCCACTCCTCACATGTGTGCCCTTAGCCACCACTCCCTCCATATGTATCTTAACCACTTACTCCACATATGTGCCTGCCACCCCACTCCTCACATGTATCTCCATTATCCTCACATGTGTTTTATACTCACATGTGCCTCAGCCACACTCCTCACATATGTGCCCATGTACTTCCCTCCATGTGTGCCATCACCCATCCCTGCATATGTGCCATCATACCATCCCTCACATATGTGCCCTGTTACCCTCCTCACATATGTGCCTTAACCACCCATCCTCATATGTGCATGTACTCCCTCCATGTGTGCATGTACATCTCACATTATGTATGTACCCTTCCCTCCTCCATGCATGTACCCCTTAACCACCCTCCTCACATATGTATCTTAGCCACCACTCCCTCACATGTGCCCATATACCCACTCCCTCATATGTGTATACCCACTCCTCCACTGTGCATGTACCCTCCCTCACATGTGTGCCATGTACACTCCCTCACATGTGTGCCCTTAACCACTCCTCATGTATTTTATCCCTCTCTGTGTGCCCTTGAACCATCCTCACATATGCCAGCCACCCATCCTCACATATGTCCCTCATCATATGTACTAATCCCTCACATATGTATTTTATCCCTCACATGCTTTAACATCAACCACCCACTCCTCACATATGTGCCCTTAACCTGCTCCCTCACATATTGCCACCCTCACCTCCCCGATGTACACTCTTGCTCCTCCCATGCATAACCCTTAACCCTCCCTCACATTGTGCACTTCCACCACTCCCTCACATATAGCCCCCCCACTCCCTCACGTGCCCTTAACCCTACTCCCTCACATATGTACCTTGACCACACTCCCTCACATGTGTGCCCTCTCCCTCACATATGTACCCTTGCCACCACTCCCTCCACATATGTACTCTATACCACTCCCCTCACATATGTACCCTTAACCACCCTCCCTCACATATAACCCACTCCTACACATATGTACCTCCCCTCACATATGTGCTCTTAACCACCACTCCCTCACATATGTAGCCCCTGTATGTACCTCCCCTCACATATGTCTCTTAGCCACTCCCTCACATATGTGCCCTATTTCCTCACTCCCACCTTATTGCTCTTAACCCTCCCAGTTACTGATTGTCAACCTTTCCACTAGTTGTTCTTCCATATCATTATTCTTAGTTTCTGCTTTTTTTTCTTAATCTAACAAGATAGTTTATATATTTAATGATGTGTTACTTTCTAATCACCCTGCAAGGTTTATAATTCCATTTCAAACATATACTATTCACCTGCAACAATTAAAATTTTATATGCAAAGTGATGTGGTTACCACCAAGACATGAATTCTTTAGAACATAATAAAGTAAGTTACGTTAGTACCTCTCGCCATATGATCAGACTATATTACCAAAGAGGTATATAAACCTCAATTGTAAGGATCTGTTTCAGAACGCATGGTGAGTACAGTACTGTACACAACAAAAAAACTGAATTTATAACTGAATTAATACAATTACCATTGACCCAAAAGAAAGAAATGACTGACTTGCCATCAATAGCCATCATCTTAAAAGAATGCCTTCCTGTCCTAAACACAAAAACAGTTAAATTGGTGCCTTTCACACTATGGAAGCCTTTGCAATTCTCATCAAACTTTTGTAGCTCACCTAGTCCCATAAATCATACAGATTTTCTGAACACATTTCATTTTTCTCCTATGCTATTAAGTCTAGTACTGTACTGTACAACATAAATATATGAATTTTTCTAATTACAGCCCAGTCCTTAGCATCAAAGAAACCTAACAAACTATAAATCTCAACAATATTCATAACCTAAACCATCTTCTAGTTTTACTTGTTTTATAAGTCTCAATATCCTAATTATACTTTGTCTAAAATACATTATCTCTCAGTACTTTTTGCCTTTCTGGCTGCACACATTATCATGACTAAGCCTTACCTGGTATTCTGCTGAGCTGGGGAGGGGGGAGGGGGATGAAAAAACAAATGAACATACCTCAAATTTGAAGTTTAGTCCTCCAAAATTCTAAGACACTTACCTTAATAATTCCTGAAAAGCAAAGCAGTGATTAGTTGACCTACCGTGTGCCAGGGATTATTGAGCTGCAGTCTTCTTTACCGTTCAAAAATCTGCCACTCCAAGTGCGTTTGTCAGTTCCATCACCAAACCACTACTATACTGAACTAAAGGAAAGGTCAGTATTTAGTGCTTGGTGATAGTTTGTCTGGTAATCACTAAACAACAACAATATCAAGTCAAGTATAGTTTTAAATCTTGGCATGATAATGGTGTTGTCAGAGACAAAACTCAAGACTCGCCTTTCCCCACAAGTGTTACATCCTCGCTCACCTGATCAATGATGAAGTTGCGTCTGCGCTTTATCGAGTTCAACAGCTTGTTCAAACATTTGGTGCAACGCTCAATCAACACCTCCCAACGGCCAGCATAGTTAACCACATGGCATTAACCTTCATCTTGTCTATAAGTGTGTTTGTTCCCAAGACATTGTACTTCTTCTCAACACTTTCTTTGCAGTACTTTTCCACCCAAGTAGTCTTACTGGCAGCTGGCAGACCAACCATCATGATCACCTGAAAAAATAAAGTTTCATATATAATATATATATACAGTAGGGATTCAGTATTCACAATTTTCTTTCACGATTTCACTTATTCGTGGCACCTCAACAAACCAAAATTTTAGTAAAAAACGCCTAAAAGCTTCTGTGTTTCTATTAAGATTCCAGCAGATGCACACACTTACCCTACAGCTAGGATCTTCATAAACTAGCAGATTTTCAGACCTGTACAGCCTTTACTGATTTAACACTTTAATATGACCCGATAGTGGTAATCTTTTTAATAATTAAAGTATGAAATTGAGAAGGCTCCAATCCCCTACAACGAAATATTGTATACAATATGAATGCAGAAGAAAGTTAAGTAATTGCGATAATTTTTCTAGAACCACGCCCACCAACCCCTAGTACACCTCCCTCCGGGCCAACAACTACGGTAGTAAATAAGTCTATTTTCCTCCCTTAATATGGATGATCCAGATGACACCGCAGATTCAGATGTTTTGAAAAGCAGTAACATACAGCTTCCACCATTTGGTATACTAACAAGTTTAGTTCATATATAACACTAATGGAAATGTTGCCACTGCCACCACTATAGTACTTACTTTGCTTGTCACTTGAATTATGTGACAATCTGTCCAGCTATGATACAATGATATAAGTTATTAAGGTTGTCACCTAGGTTGCGTAGTTCTGAGGTGACTAAAGAGGCAGATACGGGACCGCAAAGTCGTTCACAGATGTTGCACATGTGGATTGTTTCATCTAGTGCAGGAGGGGTGGTAGCAGTGGCTTCCGCGCTGGTCTGCCTTTTTTATTTGCAGTCGGGCTATTCAAAGTTATTGACACCTTCTTGTGTGGTGCTCTCTAGCTTAACGTGTGGGAGTGATTGTCTCCTGTGTGTGGGTAATTTGGTACTTTTTCAGGTTTGTTTTGAAGACAAACTTCGTCTTTTCAGTTGCTCGTCAGCTGCTACGCTTACTATTCATTCGGCGAGTGTAAGTAGCTGCTTTTGGCAGTTCACTGTCGTCCATGGCAGGTAACATGGCCAGTCCAATGTAGTTGTTCTGGGTAATGGTAGTCTCGGTGTTCCTTACAGTTGGTGTCGGCAAGTACTGGCATTTGTCCGCCTTCCCAGCTAATCCGAGGATGGAACGAGACGCTGGAAAGTTTTCATGCCTTGAGGTGCCTCCTGTATAACCCATGTCTCACTGTCATATGGCCAGGGTGGGGGAGGACCACTGTTCGATATATGTGTAACTTGTAGATAATTTCAGTTCTACAGTTGAAGATTGACGGGTAATGGAGTTGACAAAGGTTTGAGTGGCATCTGATTCGATGTTGAATCTCTTCATCGGGTGTCTGTGGTGGACAGGTGAAGCCGAGATACTGAAAGTGGGTAACATTAGAGAGGGTAGTACCATTAAGTTGGGATGGATGGGAGGAGGTGTATGAACCAAGGGCAGGTTGAAAAGATCTGAGTCATGACATTCACCTCATGGTCTATGTGCATATGCATCTGCATAGGTGTTCAGGATCTTCTGTAGGTCACATTTAGTGAGTATGCAAGTTGTTGTTAGCATAATGAAGTTTATAATGGAAGTCTGTTTCGACAGATGTCAAACCTCGGTTTTTTCTCTGACTAAGTCATCCAGTTCGTGTTGATTAGGAAAATGTGGGGATTGCTTGAGTGCTAGCATTAAGTCAACATCCTCTCTTCAGAAGAGAGAGTCAGCATTTGAAATCGTGGTTTAAGGAAGGTAGACTGGGAATTGGTAAATTCACAGTGGGAGACGGAGTAATAGATGATGGTATGCTCGATACACAATGAGTTCTTCGACCTTACTCTTCCTACTTAGATATGACTACCATGCAAAGTAACACTCATCATGGTGGTTGGTTTGTTCTTCCAATTCGAGGTATTGATGTATATGCTTCAAGTTACCACGTGAACTACCTTCTAATGCCGCCGACAGCTTCCACAGTAGAAATGAGGTGTCTAGGGTTTGTCTTGTCACCCATAGGCATACCAAAATAAGCATGATATGTAATGAAAACCTAGTGCTATGTGAAATGTTGTGTTTGATCTGCCTAGAACCGATGTAATATCCGGGGAGATAGCAGAATGTAGTCTGAAGACGGGCGACAAACACTTAATGGTAGCTATAACTATCTGGAAATAGAGGCTGTACTATAGGTATCATAAAGTTAAATGGAAGATAGATAAATATATTTCAATGCCAGAATACCCAAACACAAAAGAAATCCACACTGTAATTCTTCCGTTAAAGAAAACTAATGCACTCACATCTTCACCAGTTGAAGCAGACTGATCTTGTGCTCCTTCCACTATATTCTCCAGGCAGAGTTGGCAGACAGCTTTTAGTCAAGCCTCAATTTGAAATATTGTATTTTTCCAATTATTTTTTTGCTATTTTATTGATTGATGTTTATTTAATAAACCTTTATATGTATTAAATATGCATTGTGCTCCACAAAAAATAAAGTTCTTTATATTTTAGTGCTCAATGTTTATCAGTTTCTTTTTACATGAAAAACACATCAGGCTTAAATTATAGGTAATTACAGCTTCATTTAGGTATGCAAAAGTGGCCTGGAAAATTCTACTTCTAATGTTTTCCCTCTATAAAATAATTCTCTGTTCCTGACATCAGATATAAGTGGATTTATTTGTTCCATTTATTTGTTGGTGTTTATTTTATCCAAAATATGAGATTAACATAAGGAACACATGTAAGAGAAACATACATCAAAAGATTAGCCTTTATGTTGGGATATGTGGGTGGTTTTTGGGGGTTTTTTCAGCACCTGTCAAGTGTGTGTATATATTAAAACAATGATTTGTCATTTTTAAAATTTGATAAAATTTAGATGTGCTTTTTTTAGTAAATTTGGATAAAATTTAGAGGCCAAAGATCTACCTTAGTTTTTATATTGAACAAGTACCGGGTAAATGTGTAAATCAGATACAATACATAGTCAATATCAATACAGTTAGTTGTTAATAGTTGTAATACAGCAAAATCAATGAAATTTAGCAACACAGGTCATTCTTCTTGAGTGCCTCTATTACAGTCCTTTTTAGAGAGTTTGGAAAGTTCTTTCGATGATCACTGACCACCTGGAGTAGAAATTGGCGTTGTTCCTCATCCTTTGTTATTACATGGATGTAATCTTGGATGAGTGCCACACCTCTCTCAGCCACATCGTTAACCACTTTCATTGTCTTGAGCTTCTTTTGTGCTTTGCAATAACCTGCATTAGTTTGCCACAAAGATGGGGACAACTGTAAAAAGTCAGTTGGCAGATTGAGCATGTCAAAAAATTTACTTGTTGCAGAAGACACAAAATCTTCAAGGTGAATGTCATTCACGTCTTGAGGCTTAACCACTGCCTTCATGCGGTTACCATTTTGAGCCTTTTTTAGACTGTCCACCATCCTCTGCTTTGTTTCATCACCAACATTCATATCAAAGAAGGCAAAGCCAACAACTTCTTCATTGAGGTACCACAGATGATTGATAAATTTGCGGCAAGCCTCTTCTGAAACCTCCTTGTCAACTTTTGTGTAGTCAGAAATCTTCTTCAGGAAGAGCAGGTCATTTGCTGGAACTTGAACTGGCAAAGTAGCCAGGAACCATGCTTTAAAGTATACAAGGACAGCAAATCGAACCACCCTACCGAGTCCTTTGACTTCTCGGGCTGTCAACTTGAATTGTGACCGGAACATCCATATTTTGAAGGAATACAACAGCTTTGCCATCCACCTGGCTCTGTGCATGGCCCCAGGCTTCCTGAAAGATATCTTGCGGTGTGGAGTTCCTCCCAGGAATATAACAACCAATTCGAGTAATTCTCTATAGTCTTCCCGTGGCTGATTATCATTAAGGAAGCTCAATGCATTTTTCAGCAGACCTTCTCGATTTTCAGTCACAACCAAATCCATTTCTTGATCAGTGGCAGCTGTACTGTAGTCACTCTGCACAATGTTGGGCCAAAATGCTTGAAATCTCTTAAAAACAAGTATATCTGGCCCAGTTGATGGACCCATTACACGGTCAAATACTCCACCGATCACAACCTCATGCACATGATGACGGCATGGCAACCATAGGAGATTTTTCTCCAGTTTAATTTCGATGAGCTTACAGGCCCCAGTGTGGCGTCCAGTGTTGCTGCTTGTAGTGTCAAAAGACATTGCCACTATATAGTCTTTTAATTTCCAATCTTTGACCACTTCAACCACAGCATTAGCCATCGCTTCACCAGTTCCATTGGGCAACTTTGATACATTCAGCAATTGTTCATTCTCTTCATAGGACACAATGATTGGCAATCGATCATAAGTTTCTTTACCACCAGCTGTTTCAGGAAGTAGCTTTCCATCCCAATGAACAACAAGAGGGATTGTTGGATCAAGATTAAGTATAAATTGTTCTTTGGCAGACTTAAAAGACTGAACTCTCAACTTCATTCTTGATTGTCGAATTGTCTTCTGGTTGACTGCTATGTCTTCCACGTTGTGACCTAAAGTTTGAGCTGCTGCAGCAATCAAATGCACAGCATCACGATCACTAATCTTGGTGCGATCTAGTGCTTTGGCCAGAACAGGGGACATTATGTTTTTGCACGTGGTTTCCCAGGTTTTGATTTTTTGGGAGGAGAACACTCTGACGCTGAAGAATTTACTTGTTCCTCAGACTCAGATGATGATGAGAATGGCGGATTCATTCCTTGTTTTTCATCTTCTTTTGTTTTCTGTGCCAAAGCTTTTGAAAAGCGAGCACGTTCTTCTTCTTTTCGTATTGCCAAGCGGACTTCTTTTGCTGCTAGTTCTTTATCAACTCTACCCAAGTATCCTTTCCTTCCATCTCGTTGTGCTAGAAGGAATTGCCGATCTTCTCCAATTTTGATCATTGTCAAAGCATTTGCATGAGCAATGTCAAATAGTTTACTTAATTGTTCTTTGAAAACTTCTTCCTTTATTTGCTGAGCTTGGCTTCTCCTCTTGGCAGCTTTTTGAAGGCTTTTCCATTTCACAAACATTTTTTCAACTCTTTCTCGGGCATGAATTTCTGAGCAAGTTGGTATTCTTGCCATTTCCCAAAATGGGAGTACTTGCTTGATCACTTCCTTGGCACTCTCTTTGATGGTTGCTTTGTTGACTTTGTGAATTTGAAAGAACAAACTCATAACTTCCCCAGTAGAAGGCAGTTTTAGACCAGTCAAAGCGTGTGCAGTTGGCCCAATCAACCATACTTTATTGTCTTTCCTTGTCTTTGGCTTTGTGCCACTACCACTAGTACTAGCCATCTAAAAAGAGAAACCATTACTATTATTAGTATTATATGATATATAATTTAGGGACAATAGGTAACACAAACTCACACCCAACATCCAGTTTGTAGAGTCTAGGATGTTGAGCTTGATAATGAGTACAAAGAAGTGACAAAAAAATTCTCTATAAGTCCAATTGGATATGTGGCACTCACAGATAGACCTAAGCTCATTCATGGATTGACAGAATACAGACACCTGCACAACATGTCAACAATCTGCCATTATATAATATATATATATATTAAGTAAGTTGTGTCAAGTTGTGCCCCTGGCTGGTGGCACCTCTAAACATCCCTCAATTTGGTTGAAATTGTTTGGGTTATATTATTTTGGTAGTTCTTATAAAAGGGCAGGGTGGTTGTGATCATATTCTGAAAAAAAAATTATAACCCCCATTTCGGGACCACCCTAAGTCTGTCGTCGATGTGTGGTGACCACCTGAAGCAGGTACTGCTTTTGAGCTTCGCTTTTCGTAATTGAAGAGTTGTAGTCCTGGATAAGCTTCACCGCTCTTTCGGCCACATCATTCACCACCTGCAACTCTTGTAGAATTTCCCTTGACTGAAGGAACTGTGGATTGTCAGTCCATTGACTTGGATCTTTGGAGACGAATCCAGAGTCCAGGAGCGTGGTTTGAAAGAAGCAGTTAGTATTTGTGGATGCAAGGTTTTTAAGCTCCAGTGATGGAATTTCCTCTTCTGTCACTTTCAGCTTCTTTGGACATTCCTTTTTCTCGTTCTTTCCCTTCATTGACCCAAGGATTTCTCTTTTCTCAGCATACAAAACACTAGCACTGAAGAGAGCACGAGCTACTGACTCCTCACTTAAATACCAGAGATGCCGCTGGAAAGCCTCTGTTGCTGCCATTCCAACTGATTCATCTATTTTCTCCCCATAGTAATGAAGTTGTTTGAGGAAGGATATATCATTGCTTGGAGCTTCAAACACTTCAGGAGCTTTGAACCACATTGGACCGTACACAAGAGCAACAAAAAGGGACATGGTCTGAATCAGCTTCTTCTCCTTGATAGTTAGCTGGAACTGGTGCTGAAACATGAATATCTGGAGAGAGCATAATGCTTTAGACATCCAACGAGCATGGTGTACTGGGCCAGGCTTTCCAAAACGAATCCCTCGGGGCGGAGTAACACCCAGGAATATCACACAAAGTTACATAAGTCGGAGGTAATCGTCCCGGGGCTGAGTCTGCTTGAGAGCCTTCTTGTAGTAGTCGATAACTTTTTGCACCCATTCCGAATTTTCCTTCAACACTGCAGTGATATACCCATTAGTCTCTCCCGTCTTGAAATCCAACTGCTTGATTTGATGCCACTGCTTTTTAAACCTCTGGAACAAGAGAACATCAGGACCACTAGATGACCCATGAATGACTTTGAAGACATCTCTAAGAACAACTTCCAAGATATGGTGTCTGCAAGGAAGGTACAGGAGATTTCTTCCCAATCTCTCTTCAATCAAGGTAAAAGCTCCACGAACATGACCAGTGTTAGCGGCAGTGGTATCAAAGCACATGGTGACAACCCGATCATCGACATCCCAATCTTTCAAAGTATCCACCACAGCATTAGCTTGCGCCACTCCCGTTCCTGATGATAGGTGTAAAACGCCCAATAACCGGACATTCCCTACTGAAGAGGATACATCTTTCCCCGAGATCAGTATTGAGAGTCGTTCAACAGATTCCTCTCCTGTTAGAGATGGAAGGAGCTTACCATCCCAATGAACCACAATTCCAGTCTTGGCTCCAGAGGATATGATAGTTTGCTTCACAGAAGCAGTGTGATCTCTACGATATCAGATACGGGCTCTCCTGAGTGCACTTAAGGCATGTTTATTAGGGCTGGGCAAGAATCGTTAAAATTGGAATCGACAGTTCCGATTCTCAGTGCCAATGGAATTGCTGGAATCGATTCCTCAAAGTAAGCAGAGTAACAGAGTAAAAAAAACACATCTACCTGACATTACAAGTTAAAAAATAACAATGCAGCTCACAAGACTAAATGCCGCGGTTAGTAAAATGGTATACAGGGTGAAAACCGTGGATACATGAAATCTGCGGCTGGCGGAGGTCAACTGGAGGTGAAAATAGTGAATAAACTTAAGATTTGAGTCGGTAATCTTCGCCATGTATCCAGCCATGGCTCCTACACAGGATTATATTTATTGTTTTCCTTTTTGATACTCACCCATCCAATGGGCAAGGACCACAAATTCCCACCATACTCCTCAAAAGCCTGAAAACCAAGATACCAAATATATTAAGTTTACAAACCTCAGCATCATCTCTCTTCTCTGGTCCCTGTGAACCCAATACTCTGTCTTCCAGAGGGATATGGCCAACAGCAGTGTAGCCAGTTAGTGGCTCAAACCATGGGTCCTCTGTTCCAAAGTTAACCTGAAGAAGAGAATACAGATTACTGTATTGGTGGACTAACAGATCAGGTAATGCTCACAACAAAACGTGTTTGTGTGTTTGTCGTAAGGATTTCGTTAATCGAAGTTTTGTTCATTAACCGAATTGAAGATCCTTATGGGAGCTAATTCGTTAACCAAATTTTTTTTAATCAAACCGTTCGTTAACCGAGGGACCACTGTAGTATATTTTTTTTTATTATTATTTATCGGTATTATTTTTCTTTATTCCTCACATTTAATGGTACATACTGTATATATTATTTTCAGAAAAATATGGCTACAGGAAGAAAATACAGACAAGTTTTTTCCACATACTACTGCTAAAATGGGGGCAAGTCTTATATGCCATAAAATACAGTATCCTGTTTTCAAGTAAGTGAAATGAGTGTAGGAACATATCTACTCCATATAGCTACACAGCATATAATGGCATGACACCTTTTAATGCGGATTCAAATTGCGATATCTTTTCAAAGAACCTAACCCTATTGTTAAATGAGGTACACCTTTATATTAAAAATAAAAAAAATAAAAAAAATTAATGATGGGAAGGTCTGTCTCTACCAATCTTACCAAGGAATGGGTCAGCTTATGCAAACAGATCATGTTGGTGGGTGTGGTTACGAGTAGCAGAGTGAGACGATTGGATACTTACAGTAACTGGCCTCTACGAACAGACCAATTATGTCATTCTATTCGTTTAGGCCAATATTCAACTGACTCACAGGCCTTTTCAATAATAATAAAAAAAATAATAACAATAAAAAAAATTCCTCTCTCACCCTGAAGCTGGAATTCTTGGTCACAATATGGGGAAACAGGGCTTGGTCTCCCAAATCAGCATGCTGAACTTCATAGGCAATACCCTGATGCTCTCCATTCACAGTGAAAGATATAACAATGGGTTCTGCTTCCATATCCACAAAACAACCAACAACGTCACCTTTTCCAAACAGTTTGCCATAATCCTGAAATTGAAGACAGTTAAGAAACATATGAATGACCTCTTATAAAAACAAATGAACCAATTAAATATATAAAACAAATTCTTTGTAAAGGGGCTGAAAAATTATTAATGTATGGGGAATTTTGAAGCTGTTCTCTTACAAAAAAATAAATTCTATATATTTTTTAAAGTCGCAAAATCTAGCATAGGCGGTGACCCAAAACTTTCAGACAATTACCCTCAACCCAATAACCGTGGTAAGTGATTCGCCGATAAACCCCCAGTGGGCAAAAAAACACACATCGATTTCCCCTGAACATCATTTTAACTCTTGTGGATTAAAAGATAGTATGGAGAAGAATGTGGAACCAAATACGAGTCCATTAATTACCTTAGTCTGACCACCAGTTTCTGAAATGGCAAGTGTAAACATTCCATACTTGACCCAGTGGGATAGAACATTTTTCACATGTTGTATTCAAAACGCTGTGAATTCCATCATGAATGTCAGTTATCAGGTTAAAGGCTAACTTCCAATTAAAGCCTTCTGCATCCCTATTGCATCATTATATCCGATTATTGTAATTTCCCTACCAAATATCTACAAATATTAGTGTAAGACAAGAATGCCTCACAATAATCACTGAAGCCAAGAACTTGTTCAACATTCCCTTACCTTGAATCTTAAATTTGTAGAGGCCTTTCCTGTACCACCATATCCATAACTGAATGGATCCTCCCCAAGGGTTAGTCCAGCATCATTGACTGATACACCAACGCGCAACACATGTGGATGTTGCTCTTCCTCTTCCAGCTGAGGCACAGGCAGATAGTCTTCAGCCTTAACTTCAAAGAAGATGCGGCCGCGTGTAAACCCATATGTGGCACGTACGCCGTGCCATACATACCCAAAACCTTGCATGGTCAGTGGCTGGGCACTCAAGTAATCTTCCTTGCTGATTATCAAACTTAAGTCAGAATTATCTGAAAAAGATTTTTGATAAATTAAATTACACAACAAAAGATAGTTATTCCTGGACAAATCACCTACTTTTTGGGATCCTCACTGCACAAATACCATCAAATTATTTAAATTCATTCAATATTACCATACACTGAACTGTACAGTAGGGGGCAGTGAAATTTTGCTCAAAGCTGCACTCTTCAGGCATTGTTCCTTATACATATCTAAGACTCCATGCCAAATTTGAAGCTGATATGTCGAGGTTTAGTCTGCCGCATTTTCTACTGAAATTTTTTAATTTACCTACAGTACTAGCCAAACAGCCGCTGTGGCGGTGCAATGTTCTGTTCAGTGTTTATCAACTTTTTTTTCATATCTCTTATTTCATTTAAGTTGTCTTGTTGCAGATGAGTATGGTGCTATGTCTATATTGATTATCAGCCTTTTCTCATTTCATTTCTCAATGTTGTGTTACTGTACTGTAATGTAGGGGAGACCTGGGTAAGTTGGCGCACTTGAAATTATTCAAATAGTTACCGTTAAGCAGTTCACACCGCAGGATCACCACGTGCTTCCTCAGTCACCCATAAGCAGTCATTCTGAGACGCCGCACGTCTTGATTAGAGTGGGGGAAAATTGATTTTGATGCTGGTAAGTAAATTTTATTCTCTTATAAGGTTTGCTGTAACATGTGTGAGGTTATAGACAAGTACTGTAGTATCCAATTTAGCCATAATTCAACTTAGCGCTTAAGGATTGTTTATCCATGAAACAGTTCATGTTAGGCTTCTTGATATATACCAAAATAATTTATTTATGATCACTGGTACGGCTGGGACAAGTTGGCTCAACAAAAATGGGGCAAGTTGGCGGCACAGTACTAGTTACATACTTTCCATTTTCATTTATTTGAATTAGGCTACATTATATTTCTGATTAACTAATTTTGGCGTTATTTACTAATGCACAAGAAGCCTATTGATGATGTGTTTTCAGAAATTGCTCTAATAACTAACTTTTTCTTTTTCTTTTCAGGTGATCTGATCAATTTGCTATCAAGATGGCTACTGTATTAATGAGGGCAGCCACAGATCATGCATTGTTTGGCTCTGCAAGTGTTCTTCCAGTGGACAAACTTCCCTCGAAAGGCGAGATGTTAAAGAACTGCTGGCGATATAAATGTGATGACGGAAAGTTTGCAGATGTCTCAATGATTATAAAGATGGCCGCCCAGGACTGTTCAGAAATATGGGAAAAAGCAATTGGAGATAGGCAGAATGTTCCTCTTCTTAGCCAAAAAAATATTGAGGAAAGGTTGAGAAAATTGTACAGTAGTGGAATTGAACTAAATAAGAACAAGAATGTAGGCAAAAAAGCTGCATTTCAGGTAGAAATGAAAGAGTTGTTTGATATCTGTAGCTGTTATTGTCCCCTTGCCTCCTGTCAGGATGTGAGGTGCATAGTTAAGGAGTGTGACGGATATCACCTGGCATGTAATTGTGTTATAAAAGTTCCCAAAGTGACGAAGATGTGGGACAGAGTGACGGCAAGAGAGAAGCATGATGCGGACAGAGTTAGGAGACAGCTTGAGCAAAAACAGAGATATCTGGTAGCTGGAGATATTCCTTATGTTGAGGATAATTCAGATGATTCAAGAGATATTCCTCTCGTCAATACTGATGCTGATTTTGTCCCTGATCCAAGGGCTCTGACAGACACCAGTTCACAGAACCGGACAAGACTCCCTACACTGGCTGCCGCTTGTGACCGATACTTGATTAGTGATTATGCTGGAGCTGCCATTGCTACTGCCACCTTAACTGACTATAGCATTATCACAAAGGATGACAAGAGTCAGGTTATTGGACCACATAAGCTGCGGGATGCGAGACAAAAATACCGATTTAAGAGGCAAGAAATTGAGATGGCTAGTTTAGATAATTTGACGTCACTCTATTTTGATGGTAAGAAGACCGCCACTCGTGTGATGATAAAGAATGAGAAGACCGAGAAATGGAGTTCGAGGATGATGGTGAAAGATCATTATGTCATCATGGTTGAGCCTGGCAATGAATATCTCACACATGTGACTCCCAAGACTGGACACGGAAAGCAGATTGCCAAAACTATTCACGAGTTTCTGGTGGAGAAAAATCTAACCCAGCAGCCCATTGTGTGTGTTGGTTGTGATGGAACCAATGTAAATGTAGGATCAGAAAATGGAGTCATTCATCATCTTGAAATGTTACTTGGTCACCCGCTCCATTATTTCATATGTCAGCTTCACGGAAATGAGCTGCCTTTCCGCGCAGTTTTTTATCACTATGATGGTAAACCAAGTGGTCCTGAGCATTGGCGTGGTCCCATTGGAAAGCAGATCAAGGAGTCTTTGTCTGAGCTTCCAGTTGTCGCCTTCCAGCCAGTCAGTTTCCCTGATTTCCCTGTGTTTAATGATGAAGTGGAGAAAGATCTGTCCTGGGATCAGAAATACCTGTATAGGATTTGTAAAGGAGTTATCACAGGTGTTGTTGAAGATGACTTGGCTGCTATTGAGCCAGGTCCTCCCTGTGTGTCAAGGTGGAACACCTTATGGAGTAGAATCCTCAGGCTGTATGTAGCAACATCAAGACCCAGCCATGAGTTGAAAAGAATTGTCATTACAATAATAAAGTTCAGTGCTCCAATGTGGTTTTACATCAAGATACACCCTTACGTAACACACGGCTCAAGGAACGTATTCCAGTCCCTGCTATATATGAAACACCTGAATAGTGAGGAGGAGACGATAGTGAAGAAGGCTGTCCAGAGAAATGCATACTTCGCCCACACAGATCAACTTCTTCTTGGTATGTGTGCAGATGAGGACATGACTGTTAGAGAAAAAGCTGTCTCAATGATAAGAAAAATTAGAGAGGAGAATCAGCAAAAGGAAGAATGCACTGGCAGATCTGAAGAGGAGGAGGAAGATTCTGATGCTGCTGTTGACGAGAATTTGTTAAACTATACTGATGAGGAGGGTAAAGATGGAGATGGGAATGAGGATGTGCCTCCTGTAGTCAACATGAGAAAGGTGGTGACTCCGAAACTAAAGTGGCAAGCAAAAAACTATCATTCCATGATTAACTGGAGGAATGAACTCAAGACTGAGCCTCCTTACATTGCTTCTCTGTCAAATCTACAGGTTAATGACATTCTTGAGACACCATTAGTGGTGCCCAAGTGGCCAAACAGCACTCAGGCGGTCGAGAGAGGCATAAAAGTGATGACTGAAGCTTGCACTGAAGTGACGGGATACGAATCGAGAGATGGATATATTAGGCAAAGATTATTGTCTAGGAAAAGGATGCCAAGGTTCCGCACAAAAAAGAATTTCAATATGAACTTGTAATGATTTTCTATACGGTGTACCAGGTTAGGGTGACAATAGTGCATAGGGGTGAATTTCTAAAATTGATTAAATGGAATGGCCATTGGTCCAATACTGCGTACCCATGAAAAAAGAACACAGGCGAAATCCTGGGTCATTTGGACAATATTTAGAGGTAGCTCAAGTCAATTGAAGTTTTATCCTTTTGGCAAAAAATACGAATATTCATAATATGCCGGTTTATTTTAAAATTTACATATTGAGCAAGTTTATGTGTACATATAAATGATTAATTCCTTTTTAAAATGAAACTGCAGTGAACACGCTTACATCAATGGGTGGGAGAGGTGTGGACAACCCATTCATTGTTTTCGCTTTTTGCTTGTAAGGTCCTGTTTTGATGTCCCTGGTTGTGACCGCCTCTGCTCTTCAACAACCTGCAGCAGATGTTGACGCTGGTCTTCACTCTTCGTGATCTTGCTGTTGAATGCCTGTATCAAGGCAATCCCTCTCTCTGCAGTGTCGTTGATGACTCTGAGACCACCCACAACTGCGACGCCAGTTTTGAAGTCTTCATCATCAGACCATGTGTCAGGTTCCTTGGACAAAAAAGAAGTCTTCATTTTGAGACTTTCAAATAGAAAGTTTGATCCTCTAGAAGCAAAGTCTGAGAGCTGCTTTGTGGGAAGGGAAGATGTGGCAGGAAGAGCAGCACGTTTTGGTGAATCCTCGGTCGCCTTCCTCTCAACGATTGCCCGAACTATGTTTGTCTTCATTGTTGCATTAACTTGTGGATCGAAGAGTGCAAGACCCACCAAGCCTTCACTGAGGTACCACAGGTGACGACCGAAGACTGTGAGACATGTTCTTGATATTTTGACGTCGTGGTACTCTGACAGGTCTTGGAGGAGCCGCAAATCATTAGCAGGAGCGGAGGATGGAACGGAGGCCGTGAACCATGCACTGACATACACCTCTAGCACAAAGAATGTGAATCGTTTCAAGCCTAATGTCTCACGAGCAGTTAGTTTAAACTGATTAGCAAAAATCAGGATCTTCATGACATAAATGAGCTTAGCCATCCACCGTGCTCGGTGAAGTGCTCCGGGCCGTCGGAGATTAAACTTGGGTAGAGCTCCATCGAGACACCTGATTGCTAGCTCCAGTACCTCACGGTAATCATCACGTGGCTGCTGCTTCTTGCCCAGATGATGTTTCCAGCAACAGATGAGGTCATCTCGTTTCTCGTACAAACTTGGAGGGAGGTCTGAGAGAGGGCTGTAGTCATCTTGACTGATGTCCTTCCACTTATGCTTGAAGCGAGAGAAGAGAGTATTATCTGGTCCAGAGGAAGGCCCCATGCATTCCACATACGCTTTCTCGGCAACAAGCTCAAGGATGTGGTGACGACACGCGAGATGCAGAAGACGGCGGCCGAGTTTCTGCTCCAGAATGACACATGCCCCCGACAAGTGCCCAGTGTTTGAAGCTGTTGTGTCAAAACTGAGTGCTGAAACATTCTCTGATATTTTCCACTCTTCCAGCGCTGCACTGACTGCTGTAGCAATGGCCTGTCCAGTCCCTGACAATAGTTTCGGGACACCAAGCAGCTTTTCAGTATTGATTCCGGAGACAAGAATGGCGATTCGGTCAACACTCGCTCCTTGTTCATCAGGAATAATTTTTCCATCCCAGTGCACAGTGAGCACTTCACTAGGTTGAAATTTTTCTTTAATTTCGTTGGCAATCCCAGAACGGTGGGTCGCTCGCGAAGTACGCACTGTCTCATAGTTTAAAACTAGTTCCATTGGGTCATGACCTAGACTAGCAGCCGTGGCACTGACGATCCGGAGAGCAGAGCGGTGACTGATCCCAGTGCGGTCCAATGTACTTGACAATTCAGGGGTGATAACTTTGAGAGTAGCACGTTTACGATTGGAAGAAGATACCACTGGTGATATCGCTAGGGAACTTGTAGATGATGACGAGCTTGATTGTGATTCTGTTTCAGACGAAGAACCCAACTCATCATATTCAAGTGCAGAACTGGCTTGATTCTGTTGTAGAGATTGCTTACTCTTGCTTTCTTCCCGACACTTGATGGAACAAGCAATCTTTTTGTCTACTCCTGCATTACACCTCTTCTCCCTTTTTCTCGTTGCGCTGCCAGGAATGCTCGGTCTTCTTTGATGGTCAAGAGCTGCATTGCCTTGGGGTGGGCAACATCGAAGAGGTCCTCTAACTCATCACAAAAAGTTTCCTCTTTCTTACGTTGTGTGTCTGTAGTGCGAGTGCAGTTTTTCTTAAGTCCCTTCCACATTAAAAAAAGATCCACTACCTTTCGTCCAATACTCTTCTCAGTTATGGTAGGAATCCGTGCTTTATTCCAGAAACTAATAACCGATGCTGCAACTTCACTCGCAGAATCATTCACTGTTTTCTTATGTTCATTGTGACCGTGGAAAAACAGACGTAGAACATCTCCTCTTGAAGGAAGTTGTGCACCCGTGATTTCGGTTATGTGTTGACCAATGAGCCAAACTTCAGTTTTTGAACGTGTACTCTCCATTGAACCTGAAACAAACAAAAACATTTATGTAACTTATATTGTTACTGTTATGCAAACAACAGCACCCATAAAGCATACGGCATGCAAGATCACTTGTATAAAGTTTTTAAAGTGTTATATACCTAAATTGATGCATTGATTTTAGACAAAGACAATGGTACTAACCGTAATACTGCAACAAGAGCGACGCACACACACCCACCGTCACGTCTCACACACAACTGATGCTACTGTACCAGTCAGACACTGGCACACAACCTCTTCCCCCTACCCCGACTGACACCCGCCTCTCCCTCCCCTCTGCATTGCCAATAGCTGCACCAGCCAAAATACTCATTACTCATTTTTAGAAAAAATGTTAGGAACAACTTTAGTTTGAATTTGCATTCTACATATACCTGCAAAGTTTCATAGTAATCGGTTCATAAATAAAGAAATTAGAAAAAATCAATAATAATTTCAGTAGTGTTAACTTCAAATGGCTTGAGCCACCTCTAAATATTGTCCAAATGACCCAGGATTTCGCCTGTGTTCTTTTTTCATGGGTACGCAGTATTGGACAAATGGCCATCTAAAAATAAAAACTTTCACTTTTTATTGTCACCCTATACCTGTAAAATAACATGTGAATTAAATCGATGTCACCCATGTAAAATTTATCATTATCCTGGAAAACATTAAATGACACCTAATTTTTGGTATACACTAAAAGTTGACAAAAAGTCGTTCGCGATGCGGCAGGGTAAGTGTGCATGAAATGGCATGAAATTTTGCACAGGTGTTTGTTACAGCCATACAAACGATGCCTGAAAAGTGCAGCCTGCAACTCAAATAAAAGTGTTTTTTCCCTGCCCCCTACTGTACAGTACAGTTAACACTCGTGCTACACAACTTGTATGCAATTTATGTCACATTAAATTTTGACCAAGAATTTAAATAACAGCTCCATTTAATATAACAAGAAATCGTAATTTTCAAGGCCATAGTCTAGAGCAAATGTATAAACATAAATTATTCCCATTTAATTTTATTGTTATACTGTAGACAAGTTCATCAACCTCAATAACCAATACATATGCAGACAGAAAATTTCACAGTTACTGAATCAACAGTTATCGAAGCAATTAATCCCATAAGCATATAACAAATTCGGGACATTGGGGACCGGCCACCCCTCAAAAACTCCCATCTACCCTTGATATATTACTGTCATGCATACTGTCAAGCAAGAATATTAAACAGATATATGAAGCAAGCATAATGAGCCTTAAATAAGGATTGTAAGCATAAGTTGAGACTTATTTGCCTGTGTTACGGATGGTAGAGAGAGTCTTGGGTGGCAAGTTCAAGTCTCTACCAATCTTTGCTGGTCTATCACCACTCTTATTAAACATTACCACATCAACCTTGACAGATTTATGCACCCTCTTAGGGGCAGCACAAGAGGAACTACCACTGGGGCATTTAGGTTTGATTGTGTAACACACGAATTCGGAAATAACGAAAATCGTAAAGTTGGAGACACACGGTACCGCTAAGTATAAACACATTCAGAGAGGCGGGAATGAGTCGGTGGCAGCGCGCAGATCCCTCTTGTGAAAAGAATTTGCACCACGCCTCTGCCCGCAAAATTCAAATCAGCTCTGC
This sequence comes from Homarus americanus, assembly GCF_018991925.1. Lineage (NCBI taxonomy): Eukaryota > Metazoa > Arthropoda > Malacostraca > Decapoda > Nephropidae > Homarus > Homarus americanus. The sequence goes on from NW_024737697.1 coordinate 276,455, forward strand.
CACTCCTCCCCCTAATTTTCAGATCAATGGAGTAGTCGATGAAACTTGTGAGGTATCTCCCCGATACGTAATCATTAGTTCTGCCAAGTGGCAGGTAATGGGACGTCAGTTTACGGGGTATACCTGTAGTTGCATCTTAAGTGGCAGCAGTGGGCACCAAGGAGGAAAACTTCACATTACAGAAAACCCCAGATATAGCAGACTAATTAGGGGGGAGGCCAGACCGGTAAAAGCCAAAAGTCCGTTATATCCAGATCCATAATAATAACGGACTCGGTCCATTATATACCAACATAGTCTGAAGTGCCTATAATCATTTTACCATCGTTAAAGGGCAGTTCACTTGCACGGTCCTATGCACAGTTGGGATCCCCCCCAGGAGAAGGAAATGATATAAGGAGCTTCTACCACAACTATGCGAAGGTTGTGTATCACCACGACAATCATTATATTCCTGCTTGTTTAGTGGATAACTTTAATACCTTTCAGGCAAATAACTCAATAAATGTCTGCCTGTCAGGGATGTGGAGTGGTGGAGTTAATATCTTGGCTGGCTAAGTACATGAGCTGTGTGACTGGGTCGCGTGTGCCTAATTACCCTGCTTACAAATATTAACGGCACTTGATATACTTGGAATTTTGGTATTTACAATACAGTATATACAAGCACATATTGTTTTCGTGTTTGTACATTTTAAAATACTGTACCAAAATTCAGTAGCAGCATCAAATGCCATAAATATCTATGTATAAGCAAAGTGCAGTCTGACCTCGCAACTTCGTGTCTCAGAAGTCCGTTTTACACAAATACTTTTATTTTCATGAGTTTCCCCAATACAGGTTGACAACCCCTTATCCAAAATCCTTGGGGCCAGATGTGTTTCGGATATCAGAATTTTTTGGATTTCAGAATACTGTAGTTAGGTTAGTTTATATTTTTGTTACGGGGATTAGCTCACCGGGGCACAGGACACCAACCCACGTGCATATCAACACGAAATTAAGAGTTGAAAAATAATAACGACGCAACTCAAAGGTTGGTCCAGCATGTGAAGGCTGCGGCTAGCCCACCCAGTTAAAAAAATTACTTTAGGTTATCGTAATTTTTCATTTGCAAAAAAGCAGCGTTTGTTTTACGAATATCAAATAGGGATGTTAAAATATCAACTGCGGCTAAACAGGGTTGTGATTATCAGAGTTGCTAATATTGAGGTATTCCTGTATTTTAGAGCCAATATTATAAAGAGTGATTCTGAGACCAAAAAAAAAGCAAAGGAAATTATTTAGTTCAAGGCAAAAATGGATGTGATCATGTGAGCAAGCTGAGTAAATTTTGTGGGCAGTTTAAGTGAAATTTTATTTTTCTTTATCTGATGATGATATTATGTGTTAAATTATTGTAATGGACAAACAAGACATTCCTCATACAGTATTATGTACAGCAAATTTAAATACTTACACCAATCAAGAGCAACAACTGTCATGTCTCTCTCTGGTTCATCTTCAATGCGCACTTCTTCAACTTCTGGTCGAGACCTTTTGGAGTCAGGAGCTGTCTCAGGAGAACGAGATCGTGAAAGTGCTCTCTTCTCTCCTCTTCTCACCGCTTCCGTTTCTTCACTCACCATGGGTTCTTCTTTAACATCAAATTCCTCTTTGATATTAGCCTCTTCTTTTACTTCCATTTCTAATCCATTATCTTTTTCAGTTTTCACATCTGGTATGGAATAAATGACAATAAATGACTGTACTTGGCACAAAAAAATTTCCCAATTTAACATGAACAGCAACATGTCTGCCTCTTACTGATGGCTCGCTGTCATACCATAAACTATTCTCTTCACCTTAGTGTAAGAACATTACATATCTTCAATGTACCATTTGTTGGAGAAGCTATCAAACTGGGAGGTACTACTGCCTGGGAAGATACAGTATTGGATGCATAATGTGTTGTCTAATGGTAGACCCTGCTGCCATATGGCAACACAAAAACTGTGATATAGTCCCAGGTTGTTGTTCTGATTTTCTGCCTCATTTACACACAATTGCACGGTCACAATTGTTTCTCTTACTTCGACAACACAACATACATATATCGTTTCTCACTTAAATTTTTTCATTTTTGTATTTATGGTAATTATTATTATTATTATTTCATTGTTTTTTTCATTCTTTATTATAATTTTTATTTATTTCAATTAATTATTATTATTATTATTATTACTATTATTCTATTTTCGCCCCCAGACATACATACAGTATATAACACCATCCATCATCACTGCATATAACATCATCCATCATCACTACATATAACACCATCCATCATCACTGCATATAACACCATCCATCATCACTGCATATAACGCCATCCATCATCACTACAGATCGGTAAAGTAGTTTCCGAGATTCTCGTGCGGACACACACATAGATAGATAGATAGATAGATAGATAGATAGATAGATAGATAGATAGATAGATAGATAGATAGATATTAGATAGATAGATAGATAGATAGATAGATAGATAGATAGATTGATATATATATATATATATATATATATATATATATATATATATATGTATATATATATATATATATATATATATATATATATATATATATATATATATATATATATATATATATATATATATATATATATATATATATATATATATATATATATATATTACTGTTATATTTTTGCCCCCAGACCTTGATGTGGGTCAGTGACCTGTGCCCGGGTGGGCTAATACCCGTAAAAAAAAAGTACAGTATGTACTTAATAGCAGTTGAAGATTAAGGAAAAGCTTCACTCACTGTATAACAACTAGGAATAATAACCTGGATATGAAGTAAGTGTTTTACGAGTACATGTCAATTAAAAACAAGCGAGCATCTAGCTACTTACCAATATCTTCAACTGGCTCCTCTTCATAACCAAGTTTTGAGGAATTTTCAGGTTCTGGTTCTTCTTTCACCGAAGCTTCTTGAGGTTCCGAGTCCTTCCTCTTGGCTGGTGATGGTTCTGGAGCTTTCTTGGCTGGTGATGGTTCTGGAACTTTCTTCACTGGTAATGGCTCTAATTCTGGCACTTTCTTCACTGGAGAGGGTTCTGGCATTTTCTTCACAGGCGAGGGATCTGGCACTTTCTTCACAGGCGAGGGTTCTGGCACTTTCTTTACAGGCGAGGGTTCTGGCACTTTCTTTACAGGCGAGGGTTCTGGCACTTTCTTCACAGGCGAGAGTTCTGGCACTTTCTTCACAGGAGAGGGTTCTGGCATTTTCTTCACAGGCGAGGGATCTGGCACTTTCTTCACAGGCGAGAGTTCTGGCACTTTCTTCACAGGTGAGGGTTCTGGCACTTTCTTCGCAGGTGAGGCTTCTGGCTCTGACTGCACTTTCTTCATGGGTGAGGACTCAGGTTCGGGTTCTATGGCCTCAACCACAGGTTCTGGCTCAACTTCTTCCTCTTGCTCAATTTCTTCCACTTCCTCATTTTCAGCTCCTCCAGCCGAGTCGTCAACGCCATCTTCACCTGATGAATGAGAGAGAAGAGACAACATTAGCTCACAAAATGGCTGGAGGGGAAAAGTACATGATGTCCATTACTTTCACACCTCACATTAACAAAAGAAATCAATACCTTCATTCCATCGCCAAAATGACAAAATCCATAACAAAATTACACCTGATTCTAACCAGAACAAACCACAGAATGTTGTACTTTACTGCAATATATATATATATATATTGTACTGTACTGGCAGCTCTCGCTTAATACTGTACCAAGGTTCTGTTACTGAAAAACTGTCCTAATAAAGAAAAACAAAATCATATTGGTCCAATGTTAAAGTGGCGATTGACTGATTGATTGTGGTAATTACATCCCAAGACACAACAGCTTAGGTTATATGCTGCCAAATTTAATTAGAGGTTTAAAAGACTAAACTCAAATAGTGCAAGGTAAAAAAAAACATAACTAACAAATAACAGAACTTTAATAAAAAACATTTAAACATTAATAGATAAAACTCAAAGTTTGTGTACAAGGCCAGCTTAAGGAGAGAACGTCACCTCCCACGCTAACACCCCCCCCCCCAGCACTAAAGAAATAGGGCAAGACCTGTCACCCGCCAGCACTGGGAGAGGTGCTTACAACGAAGATCTCTGAGACTGGGGCACTACACCAGGTGTTAAACAGTCAATGGGACTAGGCAGTAATAAAGGCAGTCCCAGTTTATAATAAGGATGCAATTCCTGAAAAAGCCTGGCAATATGGAAAATAAATTTTCCATTAAGTAATAAAGGGAGAAACCGTATGTTTCTGGGGCCAGACACTCAAAGGATTTACATTGTTGTAACTCCCAAAAGACAAAGTAACTTGAACATAGAAGTTGTATGTCCTCTCTCCAGTGATACTCAAAACTAAATCAAATCCATCTTGACATCACACACTGTATCTGTCGGTTGTAACCTACAAGGCCTTCTGTGCTCTTTTACCAGAATGAATCCCAGACATTGCCTTGTACAGTATTTTCTCAAATTAACAAACTAATTCAAGCCACCCCTTCCCATTAAATAAAAATTTCCACTAAATTGAACCTTCCATTATTTTTGATCGATTTAGCAAACTAGTTCGCTAAATCGAGCTTGATTCCGTTAAATTCCATGCCAAATGCGCCACTTGGCACATGGGGTTTGTTTAGGTCCGCTCAGTCTGTGTCTTGCCGCCACCACGTGTGTTGTTCACTGCTACCTCTCGGTCAACTAACTACTATGCTTAGCCATCATGCCAAAATTCTTCATGGATTTGGCTGTTCATGGCCATTTTGAGATCCTAACCCCGGCGAATTTTAAGGGCATGCTGTGTTTATATTTTCTGATTGCATAAGCTATGCCTACCAAGCTATGATGAACCTCATTAAAGCTATTTTACCAGGGAATACTGCAGAAAATAGGCTTCATATAACACTTCAATACTGTAGTGTATAATGCATGAACTTAATACAGTACAGAGGTCCCTCAATTAACGAACACAATTGGTTCCACAGAGTCGTTCCTTAACCGAAACTTTTGTTAACTAAATCTATTATTTAAATGGGATATTGGGTAATTGGCTCAAACTCATAGAAAAAGCATACATACAAAGCACTGTATACCAGTAATAGAATTAACAAAACATTAAATATAAACTAAATACAGTACAGTACTGTACAGTATACTGTATAATAATAAATAAACAATAGAATACTATATTTTAACTTACTTTGCGGTGTGTATGCCATATTCCCGGCAGCTTTGTTTACATATCAAAAAGCTGATTGTAGAGGCAGTCAATGATGACATGCCATATTCTTTACAGAGTGCATTGGTTCTAATGCCTTCTTCATGTTTCATAATAATTTCTGCACTGTGCAGTATATTATCAATACAGTATGTGATCTAAATTTCAGAATGACCAATAATTTTAATGTGAAAATGCAAAAATATTCAAGAGACCAACTGGATGCTCACTCCACTGTAAACAAAGTTAATCTGAGAAGCGTTGGTGGGTGATTCAATCAGCTGATTGGCACACAAAAACTGTTCCCTGTACTGTATATATACAGCTCCTCCCCAACTTACGACGGGGTTAGGGACCCAAATCCAGGTCGTAAGTCGAAATGGTCTAAGTAGAAAATGCTTAAATACATAAAAAATCTAAATTGGGTCTCTTTTTCTTCTCAGCACCACAAAACTCATCACCTTTAAGCTTGCCAGCCATTTTAAAGGGAATTACAAACGAAAATTTTGTCAGTACACAGCGCAATCGCTCGCTCGCTCACACACACACACTGCATATTATACCATTATGTCTAAATCAAATGTAAGTCTGTATATTTTCAGCCACCGGCTGCAACTCTATTAATAAACTGTTTATTATTATTATTATTATTTACACACACACACCTACTCCTTGACTTACGACACACTCGACCTACGACCACCCGGACATTCGACCGCCTCAGTCGTACCAAAATTTTGTCCAATTACGTATTTTCGAGTCCCAACGTCAGCGATTGTGCTGTGTACTGACAACATTTCCGTTTGTAATTCACTTTAAAATGGCTGGCAAGCATAAAAGTGAGAGTTTTGTGGTGCTGAGAAGAAAAAGACACCCATATTAGATTTTCATGTATTATTTAAGCATTTTTTACTTTCGACCAATTCGACTTGCGACCTGGATTTGGATCCCTAAGCCCGTCGTGAGGAGCAGCTGTAGTACTGTATAGGTATGAGCTGTCTCGTAAATCGGGTACGACTTGATATGTTCTGATGGGTACGATTTGCTTGAGTATGAGTTGTCCAGCACCAAACATAGCGCACTCTCAAGTCCACAAAAACCTAAAATTACACCAAGACGCTTCAAAAAAGTTGCTTTCATTAGTACCAGATATCAAAATAAGTACTTTCTGTTTAATATGGCAGAGGGTTAGTCCCCATCTAGGAAGTTAGGTAAGGTTAGGTAGATTTCTTTGGTTGGTTAAGTCAGGTTCTATTAGGTTCATTATTACTCACTTGCAACGGAAGTATACAGAATGAAAGTTAGTCGAAATGGGAGATATATCTATTGCATGTGTTAAAAATCCCAGATTTCATGGCTGTACGAAACTAGAATTTTACAGGTTAGGTTAACTTAAATTAGCTTGAACTTTTGAATACACTTTTAAAGACATTTGCCATAACTATGAGTGTCCACTATAAAACACAGCGAAATTGCAGCATTTTTTTATTGTTTTTCCATGAAAAATCGGCAGTTGTGAAGTTTTCAGCATGTCATGTGAAGGTTGTCGCTGGTCTTACATGGACGTAATTTGCGAATTTAGGGTTGAAGACAACGAGACCCTTCAATTGTTCAAAGACCACGGCATTTTTCCTTTATATACAGTAGTGTCCACACTGCGAGAATTCCTGTGCTTTCAGACAAGAAAGAAATTTTTTCACCACTTCCTCAACGCCTCTGCACGTTTCCCACTGCATAAGCACCAATGAGGCCGTATCATTTCACGTCCAGAAAATGCCTCAAATTTCACTATATCATAGTAAGTTCTGGGTGCCAGTGAAGTCAGCCCTTGGTGACTTCGGCCCCACCCAAAACACCCAATAACTAAAAAACAGGCAAATTCAGACAGAAATCAAGGGCAGAACCAATCAAAACACAAAAATATATTAGAAAAACATAGTTTTGACTTTCTAACAGAGTTCTGTGCACCAATACAAATTTACCAACTCATGATTTCCGGCAGAAATGAATATAAAATTCGTTCGAAACTCATCAAATATCAGAAAAACATTTTTAATATCCAAAGACAGGTACATAAATAAAAATTTACCAATATCCATTTTTTAACACATTTGCACAAACTACAACAATGTGCGCTATAAAATAAGTGAAAAGCAGGCGTTTTTATAATTGCTTTCAATCAATTTCTGCCACGTGTTAGTCCATATTAATAACTCTTATTTTTAGGATTATACCCCACATTTTCCCTCTACTTCAAAGACCTGTCCACTTTAAACAAGTACTGTAATTTTATTAAAATACTCGATAAATATTAATTTATGACAAAAATGCCATAGAAGAAAAGTGCCTTTGAATAGTTTGAACCATGCGAAAAATGTGTTTTTAATTAAGAAATTGAGTTGGGCCCACTTCAGCAAATTTACCATTTTATTGATTAAAATACTGGAAAAGGTTAAATTTCCGATGGAAGCGTTAAGAAGAAAAGTGTCTAACCTGGGTAGAATTGTCTAACTACTGATTCCAAAACTTAACTTAAAATCCTAAAATTCGCTGGATGACCGAATCGATAATTTTACCACCCCTTCCTCCTACTTAGCTAAATTTGTTTTGAAACAAGGTATTTTTGCATTAGTTCACACAACGTCTATTATCATATTCGAAAAAGACATCTAATTTTAAGATAATTCTCGTCTATTACATTACCGTCGCAAGCGTATAATAACAGAGATAGCGCAAGCCAGATATTTCTCTATTTTCTTCCATTAATCTTCCGCCATTATCGTCTACCTGACCTCCCAGTCTGCGTGTTCCCTTCATAAATCGTGATGCGCATGCGTTCCCGTACATGTCACGCGGCCAATCAATAATCTTTTTTTGCCACTAATTAATATTTGTGGTTCAATTTGCAGTATTTTTTTGTTTCAATCAGATTTGAATTTTATTTTGGGTCTCATATTTCGAAATTCAAAGTCATTTCCGACCATTGAAGTCTGCGATGGTGTCACTTCAATTATATGAAGTTGATTGCGCTTTTTGGAGAAAAAAAAAAACGAACAAGCTATAGCAATTTTTTAGATCTCATGGTGTTCTCCTGACCTCAGTACAGTGACCCCTCGTTTAACGAACACCTCGGTTAACGTAATTTCGATTAACGAACTGCCTTCCATAAGGATCTTCAATTCGTTTAACGAAAAAAATTTCGCTTAACGAACTTCTTACGAACCGACCTCAACATGTTTTCGCTTGCACTGACTGGGCAACCAGCTTTAGTATCAGTCCGCCAATACATTAATCGGTTCTAGGGCTTAAATTCCTTACTATTTTAGTAAATATCAAGAAGTTTATACTATTCAATAATTTTAAAAGTTTAATATTCAATTTTTTAGTCATTTTAACAATTATTGAACAAAATTGAAGGTAAAGTGACTAGTTTAATGCGCGGCATCCAGCCTCTTAACACAGCAAACAGGCGTTAGTCTCTCTCTGTTTTCACTGGAGGTAACATCTTGCTTGAGACTCTCTTCAACTAAACGCTTTTTTTCTGTGTTTCCAAGCAAATTATTGGTCATTTTGAAAATTATTTTACATATTGACAATATATAGTGCAGTGCAGTGTTATTTTAAAGAAAATATTCTTTATTTACAGCTAGTTTAACTTTGAAAAATACGTGTTGCCATTGTTTGAATCCAGCATGGGGCCTAAGAGATCAAGAAAAGTGATTTCAATCCAAATAAAGCAGGAAATAATAAAAAAACACGAACAAGGTATTAAATCAAATGCGCTATGCAAAGAATATGGCATGTCGGCATCAACTGTGTCGACAATTCTTGCACAAAAAGACAAATTTAAGGAAGTGAACGTGAGAGACAAATCTACAAGAGTGTTTAAAAGTAGATCCCTAATCGTAGAAACTGAGAGGTTACTTATCATCTGGATTAGGGAAAAACAGATGAAAGGTGATTCAGTTTCTGGTGATTTCATTTGTGAAAGAGCCAGGGAGATTTATGAACATTTAAAGACAGATCAACCTAGTTCTTCAGGAACAGAATTTGAAGATTTTCGGGCTAGCAAAGGCTGGTTCGAAAAATTTAAGAAAAGAAGTGACATTTTAAGTGTTGTTAGGCATGGTGAAGCTGCTAGTGCTGATAAAGAAGGGGCAGCAAAGTTTTTAATTGAATTTAAAAAACTGATGGAAGAAGAAAATTATCTTCCACAGCAAGTGTTCAATGTTGACGAAACTGGGCTGTTCTGGAAAAAGATGCCCAAAAGAACATTCATCACCAAGGATGAAGCCTCTTTACCTGGGCATAAACCCATGAAAGACCGTCTCACTCTATTGCTTGGTGCCAATGCTTCAGGGGATTTCCGACTGAAGCCTATGCTTGTCTACCACTCTGAAAACCCCAGGGTGTTCAAGCAACAGAAAGTGGTAAGAACAATGCTTGGAGTTTATTGGAAGTCCAACCGTAAGGCATGGGTGACAAGACAGTTCTTTAATGAATGGGCTGTTGATGTGTTTTGCCCCTCTGTCAAGAGCTACCTAACCACCAATAAACTTCCTTTAAAGGCTCTTCTCCTCATGGATAATGCTCCTGGTCATGACCCTGACCTTGCCAGAAATTTGGAGTATAAATTTGACTTTGTGAAAGTGTTGTTTTTGCCTCCAAACACTACATCACTCATACAGCCAATGGACCAGAATGTGATCAGCAACTTCAAGAAGTTGTACATGAAGAAAATGTTTAGGAGGTGTCATCAGGCAACTTCCATTGATCCTGAACTAACACTGAAACAGTTCTGGAAGACACAATTCAACGTCCTGGAGGCTGTAAAATTGATTGTGTCATCATGGCAAGAAGTCTCCAATAGAACCCTCAATTCTTCATGGAAAGCACTGTGGCCATCAGTAGTCCATGATTTTGAGGGATTTGAGGATGACACAGAGTTGGACCAGGAGATTGTGTCCATTGGTCAGTCATTGGGTCTTGAAGTGGAGGAGAAGGATGTGGAAGAGCTTGTGATGTCTCATGAGGAGGAACTTACTCCTAATGACTTGAAGGAACTGGATGAGATGTTACGGGTAGAGGCTGACAGTGGTGAGGAGGAAATTGAAAGTGATGACCATATGTCAGCTAAACAGTTGAAAGATGTGATTTACCACTGGGAGAAGTTCAGGGAACTGGCTTCAAAGCACCCAGAAGTGGAAAAAACTGAACTAACTTTGTGTCATGTTGAGGACTCAGTGGTCTCCTTCTTTAAACATAAGTTAATGGTGAGGACAGATGCCCCACAGACCACAATTGACACTTTCTTCAGTAAAAGGCAGAGGGAACAAGATGCTAGCCCTCAGCCTTCCACTTCAAGAAGGAGAGAGGATGTTCATGGTGGAGAATCTGTCAGTCCAGAGGTTCCTGACATTTTCATGGAAGGTGACTCACCTTCCAAGAAGCAGTAAAATGCTTCTCCTCCACCTCCACTTCCTTCTCTTCTCCCTTCTCCTCCTGCCCCTCCCACTTCAAATGCACATCATCACCATCATCCAGGAGCCTTCTACATACACACCTCAAAGTAAGTAAATTTTTCCGCCATTTTTGTTGAAGTTAGGAAATTTTCGGTGAGCTGGAACCAATTACCCAAAAACCCATTGAAACAATGGTTTCGGTTAACGAACGACCTTCTGGAACGGATTGAGTTCGTTAACCGAGGGGCCACTGTAATGTGAAGTGTAAGAACGAATGTAAGGTATTATTTTACTTTAGGACATATAGCCCCCGCTATTCTGAGCATGGCGGAAATGGATAATAGCGACAATTTAATTTATTTTAAGTAGTTATAAGACTTCTTCTCTGTGAGGAGGTGCTATGTACGCATGCACAATGTTGACTGACTTCATCCAGTTGTGACCAATGAGGTATCGATATCATCAAACAAATTTTTTTCAACCAATCACATTTGATTTTTCTCAAAGGAAGTAGCCTGGGTATGATTTTAATTTCATTGACCAGTTTCACAATGGCCGTGGTGGATGTTGGTTGTTGTTTGTGCTCCTACGATTATTTTAAGTTTATTGCCGAGTTTTACGAGAAAGACGATAATTCTATCCAATTCTTACATATACCTGGTCCTTCCACTTCTAACTAAGGTATTGCACTTTCAGACATGGCACCCCCCTAAGTTTTAACTACTGAAACATTGGTAGGTAGTAGGCAGCTACCGAACAGGGAGGTACTACCGCCTGGGAAGATATTGGCAGCATAATGTGTTGTCTAATGGTAGACCCTGCTGCCATATGGCATCACAAAAATTGTGACCAAGTCCCAGGTTGCTGATCTGACTTTCTGCCTCATTTACACACAATTGTAGGGTCTCAACTGTTTCTATTACATAACAAAACAACATACATATATAACATTTCTCACTGTTGATTTTTTTTTCATTCTTGCATTTCTTTGTATGTATTATTATCAGTGTTATTATTATTACCATTAATATTTTTTTACTTTTTATTATAAATTTTATTTACTATGAATTATTATTATTATTAAATTTTTGCCCCCCGGGCCCTGATGTGGGTCAGTGACCTGTGCCCGGGTGGGCTAATCCCCGTAAAAAAAAAAAAAAAGGTTCGTTTAAGCTAGGCCTACCGGGGGTCCGCCCCTGGCTAGGAGTCAGGTTAGGCCTGTCAGGGGCCACTGGCTTGGAATTAGGTTAGGTTTTGTTAGGTCAAATGATTCGTTTTCTCCCCCACCCAAAAACCCCGATTCCCAGGTTCTCCCCCCCATTATTGTGGGGGAACTAGCCATTTCTACCAAAAATGAAGGTCAGATTCGATTACAACACACCAAAATACACTGGAAAAACATATTGGTCAACTCATAGGGACTCATGTCCTAAAGTAAAATTTACCCAATGTAAATATCGTCAAGACCAACATATGTGGCATTGTGGTAACTCGTTCCCTATAATCCCCGTTAACTGAAAATCAGCGTCAGCAACCTGTAATAATCTCAGAATCCAACGACGAACCAGTACCAGGCCAATAAGGTAAGAATTAAGGGGTCCGACTAATTACCCAAATGTAGCCAAATATAGCCGGAATGAAGTCAAATAATGGTCCTAGATGAATAAATCGGACTGCTAATCACTTCTCGACTAGTATTTGGTGTCAGTCACAAAAAATTGGTAAACTTAATTTAATCTGAGTTAATAGATCGAGTGCATGTACCTAACCTAACCGCGACTAGTATTTGGTGTCACGAAGTCACAAAAAATTGGTAAACTTAATTTAAAATGAGTTAATAGATCAAGTGCATGTACCTTACCTTACCTTACCTCACCTCACCTAACCTAAACTAACCTAATCTAAACTAACCTAATCTAACCTAATCTAACCTAATCTAACCTAACCTAATCTAACCTAACCCAACCCAACTCAGATTAAATTAAGTTTACCAATTTTTTTTTACTTTATGACACCAAATAATAATCGAGAAGTGATTCACAGCCCGAATTATGCTTGTACGACCATCATTTGACTTCATTGCGACTACATTTGGCTACATTTGGGTAATTCCTCGCTCCCTCGGTACATGCACGCGATCTATTAACTCAGATTAAAGTAAGTTTACCAATTTTTTGTGACCGACACCAAATACTAGTCGAGAACTGATTAGCAGTCCGATTTATTCATCTAGGACCATCATTTGACTTCATTGCGACTACATTTGGGTAATTAGTCGGACCGAGAATTAAGTGATTCCATCATATGGTGAGTTAGGTTAGGTCAGGTTAGGTTATTTTAGGTCAGGTTAGGTTATGTTAGGTTAGGTTATTTTAGGTTAGGTTATTTTAGATTAGGTCAGGTTAGGTTATTTTAGGTTAGGTTAGGTCAGGTTAGGTTATTTTAGGTTAGGTCAGGTTAGGATATTTTAGGTTAGGTCAGGTTAGGTTATTTTAGGTTAGGTTAGGTCAGGTTAGGTTATTTTAGGTCAGGTTAGGTTAGGTTATTTTAGGTTAGGTCAGGTTAGGTTAGGGTCAGGTTAGGTTATTTTATTCAGGTTAGGTTAGGTCAGGTTAGGTTAGGTAAGGTTATTTTAGGTTTGGTTATTAGGTCAGGTTAGGTTATTTTAGGTTAGGTCAGGTTAGGTTATTTTAGGTTAGGTCAGGTTAGGATATTTTAGGTTGTCAGGTTAGGTTATTTTAGGTTAGGTCAGGTTAGGTTATTTTAGGTTAGGTCAGGTTAGGTTATTTTAGGTTAGGTCAGGTTAGGTTATTTTAGGTTAGGTTATTTTAGGTTAGGTCAGGTTAGGTTATTTTAGGTTAGGTCAGGTTAGGTTATTTTAGGTTAGGTCAGGTTAGGTTAGGTTATTTTAGGTTAGGTTAGCTTATGTTAGGTCAGGTTAGGTCAATATGCCTGTTTTTCTTTTCTTTTTATATATTTTGTATTCGCTTGGCCATAATTTTTGTCGGAAAACGCCCCACCCAAAACCCCCGATAAATAAAAACCAACCAGTTCCAACACTAATCAAGGTCAGACCCAACCATAACAAAACTACACTAGAAAAACTAAGTTTTGACTTTGTAACACTGTTGTGTGCACTAATACAGATTGACCGAGAACAACCTATCAGATTAGAAGTGAAGTAATTGCCAATCAAACTTATCCCGTTATTAGACCCACCTCCTCCATAAGTCATAGAGAAGCATCGTCTCTTTCTCCCATCTCCAACATCAACGTAATTCGCTCACATATACATATAATTACAAACCAATAAACCAAATCTCCCGTGAATATATATAATATCAAATTGAACAAAACTTTCCCCCCTCAGTGTACCTACCAGCAACTTCAGCGTCAAGCGCCTCTCTCAGCCTCTCCACCAACACCGGCTTATTACCCTTGGTGTCTAGACCTCGTTCCTGTAGTTCAGCCCGTAACTCCGCCACCTTCATCTTACTTGGGTCCATAATATCACTCATGGTCGTTGATCCACTAAAATACTTCACCATAAACTAATTGTTAGGTCAAACGAGCAGTTTCCCGCGCTACACTTCTTCCACACAAACATGCAATATGGCGTCTGATCAGCGAGTCAGCATGGGATGAATGCTCGATCTTCATTGGTCGCTGACTCATTGAACTGAATATACTGCATTCTTATTGGTGTATCCAGTGACATTTTCTTATCCATCTTCTGATTGGCTGTTACAACCCAAGCCATCTACACTTTCGATGTTGTGTGATATAATGAAGACATAAAATACCATATACATACAAAATAAATAAATGACAAGTACCATGATCTATTGATATATTTAATGTTCTAAGTACACCCTACCTATTTAGTTTTATATAAGCATATAATATAATAATTTTATATTTAGCAGATGCGAGATTACTGTGAATGTGTGGCTGTCTGAGTACAAATTGTTTATGCTACATCTTGGTTAGCAATTATTATACAAAACGAAAGAGGTATTATTTAGATTTGATTTTCTATTTATTTTTTTATAAAAAATAAACCAACTAACCAGTAGTGGAATATATTATATATCCATAATTTAACTTAACTTGCCAGTATTGTGACGTTGCGATTTTCCATTTAATGACACGCTCAGCAGTTCAGCAGAAGACATTATTCCTACACGAAGGAGATAAAATAAAATAAACTGAGAAGTAAAAGACCTTGCTAAATTTAGTATAAGTTAATATAACCAGAGTCACTTTAAAACTTATTTAAAAATGTGGTTGTGGGGTTCAAGATGTTTGGTTCACACTCAGGATGGGGTGGAGAAAGGAAACTCACAATGTGCTCTCTGTATACATGTTGTATTGGATGTACAATGCAGCTTGGTGCTGGGAAGGCAGCATGGTTACAAGCGTGATATAGAGAGAGCTGGTTGGTGAGGGTGCTCAGAGGAGGACAGCTTGTGGGTCGCCATGCTCGCCAGCGGGAGAGAGGACCGCCAGGTAGGCGGAGAAGCGAGGGAAGGCCGCCAGGCAGCGGCGGAGGAGGTGGTGTTGCTGATTGCGGCTGTAGGTAGAAAGAGGCAGGTCACCACAAGGTCAGGTCTTAAATAGCGGGGGTTGGCGTGGCTTAGTAGTTGACCCCCGCTCCGTGGTGTATGGCGGCGCTGGTTGGCCCAGACCACGAGGCACACACTGGGGAATTGGTGGGGTCGGCTAGGCAGCGACAAACAGCGTTTGTAGGGGAGAATTCCACTACATGGTCCTGTGTGACGTCATACTGTATTGACAAGCAGTATTTTTTTATTATTATTTATGTCCAAGGGACGAAAAACTCATAAGAAATTAAGATTGAAGAAAATTACAGCAAGCCTATTAGCCCGTACTAGGCAACGCACACATGTATATCTGTACAACCTCTAAACCAGTGGTTCTCAACCTTGTTTGCCCCATGCACCCCTTTCACCATATGTCAGAATGTCATTCCCCCCTCCTTTCCAAGATTGTCTGCCTCATAAAGTGCATTCCAAATAATATGCATATAATACTGAAAATCCTTTATTTTTTCCATATTAGTATCAGTTTCCCCCCCTGAAAACCTGAGGGGGGAAATTCCCCCCTGGTTGAGAACCCCTGCTCTAAACTTTAACTTTTATCATCTTCGCCACTAATCGGCTCGTTAGCCGCTTAGGAGAACTGAACTGGGAACTGAGCCTTCACAGTGACCGGACTTCTCTTCAGACCCCTCACCGCCAAAGCAGCCAGCCTTTTTTTTCTACTGTTGACGACCGGACCACAACTCGACCTCTCTGACTACTACTGGACGTCCCAGGAATCCTGTTTGGGGCAACGCCCTTTGTGGGACTCCACCTTTGGAAAACAACCACGACTGTCACCGGACTATCTTACAGGCGTTCAGGATTGTCACCCCTCGCTTTGAGTGAATGACCCACACTCCTGCTGGAGGGCAGCTATTGGTTGGCAGTACAGACGTAGTTTGAGGTCTTTCTCTCATTACTTTTACTTTTATTCTCTTCACCACTGATTGGCTCGTTAGCCGCTTGGGCGATCGGTCACGTCTCTGTTACACACTGTTGGCAAGTACTGGGCATGCACATGCTCCTGAATGTACCTGAACCCGCTCCAGTGTTGGTCAAGTCTTGTCTTGAAAGAGCTCACACTCGGTGCCGTCACAACACTCTCTGGTAGATTGTTCCAAGAGTTCACAACCCCAAGAGTTCACAAAAATTTCTCTCAAATTCCTTTACAACTAAAAACCTGGAACGTCAATGTGGCATTTAAAAACTTATGCACTGTTAAACAAATGTTAATCAAGAACTCCCCCAACAACACAATTGGTTGCATTTATAAAGTTCCTTGCAAGGAATGTAATATGTTTTACTTAGGCCAGACAGGTAAAGATCTTGTAACTAGACTTAAACAACATAAATATAGTGTTAGGACAGGCCAGAAATCCAATGCTCTTGTAGGGGTATCGAGATATTAATGTCGTTTAGCACTCAGGATGGAAGGAAACTCTAATGTGGTTTTCTTGTATAATACAGTATATAAGTTATATGATAGACAGTCTGGTGCTGGAGATGCCGTGTGGTGGGGAGCAGCTCAGTAGAAGACGTTCGGGAGTATCGTGTTGAAGGAGGTAGATGTGCAGGAGCTTCGTTAGAGAAGATGTTGCCTGTTGCTGGCCTCCTGGTTGAATGAAATGTTAACAGCGTGGAGCTTGCTGGAGGAGATGTTGCTTGTTCAGGAAGAATGGTCAGAATGAATCTCAAGGGAGAGACAGAGCTTATATACCCCGCAGCAGCCGCTATGAGTCATGGTGGGAAAACCCGAGAAGTAGCCGGTGACTAGTTTCGTTGCTAAGATACGGTAACATCTGGTTGGTTGCTAGGGAAGGCGGCACATTGGAATGTGATAGCAGGTGGTGTGCAGCTATGCAGTTAGTTTGTAGAGGAGACATCCACTACAATACTCCCCCTCCCCTCCAGGCGCGGCGGGAGGCTGGATGTTGTCCGGGTTGTGTCCCACACATAACACATACCGGGCAGGTGTATGTACGACTCGACCGCTACGTGTAACAACTCCGTCCAGTGACACAAAACCTGTGGGAGAATTAGGAGGAGAAAGAGGGTTTGGGATTAGAGGAGGTTGTACAAGCAATGGTTGTTGTGCTCCTGCTGCTGCAGGGGCTGCGTCAGGAGGAGGGTCCATGGCAGGAGCAGGTTCAGGTTCTATGACAGGAGGAGGGTCTATGACAGGAGCAGATTCTATGATAGGAGGGAGGTTTATTACAGGTTCAGGTTCTATGACAGGAGCAGGTTGTACATGAGGGTGAAAAGACGGTGCCCAGAAATGTCGTGGGTGTGGTGTTGCTGCCGGTGGTAACTGCGGGTGGACTGGTGCAGGCGTAGTTTGTTGATGGTGCTGCTGGGCTGGGGGCCCGACGGGTAAGGTGGCCGGTTTGACTCTGTCTATGCTGACGGTGTCATGTCTGCCATTCCGGATAATTGTCAGGAACTTTGCAGAACGGGTAACCACCTGGAAGGGTCCATCGTAGGGGCGTTGTAATGGGTTGCAGTGAGCATCATGCCTGACGAAAACATACTCAGCTGTGAGTAGTGCAGGAGGGATGTGTTCAGGGCGCCGAGTAGGCTGGCGTGGAGCAGTAGCTCTGAATGCAGAAACTGCTTGTCGTAGCTTTTGGAGTAAGTCGTGACGAACGGCTGGAGTGGTTTGGTTGGGATCAGGAGGGAGTGAGAAATCCCCGGGTAGCCGAAGGGGCTCGCCTAGTGTCAGATCTGCTGGGCTACAATCCATATCCTCCTTGTGTGACGCACGGATGCCGAGGAGCACTAAGGGAAGCGCATCAGTCCAGCTGTAAGGGTCGTGCTGTGCCTTGAGTGCGTCCTTCAGCTGCCGGTGAAAACGTTCTACCATGCCGTTGGCTTGAGGGTGGTATGCTGTAGTGCGTTGTCTAGACGTGCCGAGGAACTGTAGGAGGTCCTGCCAGAGTTGTGACTCAAACTGTACTCCTCGGTCAGTGATTACGGTTGCTGGGGGGCCAAAACGGGAAACCCAACCGGACATGAAGGCGCGGACAGTAGTCTCTGCTGTAGCGTTGGGCATGGGAATTGCTTCTGTCCACCTGGTGAAACGGTCGATGCAGGTGAAGATGTAGGTGCTACCGTAGGATGATGGTAGAGGTCCCACGATGTCGAGGTGTACTACTTGAAAACGGCCTTTGGGAATAGGAAAAGCTTGTAAGGGGGCCCGTATGTGACGATGTATTTTGGAGGACTGGCAGGCCAGGCACTGGGCAGCCCATTTCTTAGTATCAGACTTGATGCCGGGCCAGACGACACGTTGCGTGAGGAGGCGCTGGGAGGCCCGCACACCCGGGTGGCTGAGACCATGGATGCGGTCGAAAACAGCGCGGCGGTGGACGTGAGGCACGAACGGTCTAGGCTGTCCACAGGATACGTCGCACCACAATTTTATCTTTGTGCCAGGAACAGGGAGTTCTTGGAGTATGAGGCCTGAGGGGGATGTCTTGTATGCTGCCAGGTCTTCGTCTTTCTCTTGAGCCGCGGCTAGCTGCCCATAATCAATGGGTGGAGATGAGGGAAGAATGGTGGATATACAACGAGAGAGGGCGTCGGCGATCTCGTTGTGGCTGCCTTTAATGTGTTGGACGTCGCTGGAGAACTCCGAGATGTAAGCCAAGTGGCGCAGGACACGAGGTGTATGTGACTGGGAAACTGAAGCGAAGGCGTGGACGAGGGGCTTGTGATCAGTGAAGATGGTGAACTGACGGGCCTCGAGGAAGTGTTGGAAATGTCTGACAGCCAAGTATATGGCCAGGAGTTCTCGATCAAAAGCGCTGTACTTGAGGTGTGGTGGTTGAAGCCGTTGTGAGAAGAAAGCAACGGGCATGAATGTTCCGTCGATCTCCTGCTGTAAGACGGCGCCCACTGCAGTAGAAGAAGCGTCTGTTGTGAGAGTGGTCCGGGCGTTAGGTGCGGGGTGGGCCAGGAGGGTGAGGCGTGTGATGTGCTGTTTGATAGTGGTGAATGCCGTAGTAGCCTCTTGAGTCCACATGAGAGACTTGTGAGACTTCTTTGGGCGTCCCTTGAGAAGGTCGTGTAGGGGGGCTAGGACGGTGGCAGCTTTGTCAATGAAGCGGTGGTAGTAGTTGACTAAACCCAGGAACTCCCGGAGTTTCTTCGCCGTTTCAGGTTTGGGGAACTCCCTAATCGCGGTTATTTTCTGTGGTAGGGGTTGTATGCCACTGGGCGAGACTCTGTGACCGAGGAAATCGATGGCCGAGGTTCCAAAGACGCACTTAGCAGGATGAACTTTCATGTTGTTGTTCTGCAGGCGTTGGAGAAGGAGTTGTAGGTGGTGGCGGTGCTCGGCAGGCGTCGAAGATGCGACGAGGATGTCGTCAATGTAGACGGTGACAAAATCGAGGTCGCGAAGCATATGGTCCATGAACCTCTGGAAAGTCTGTGCTGCATTGCGTAAGCCAAAACTCATGAAAGTGTACTCGAAGAGTCCGAACGGAGTGGTGATGGCTGTCTTCTGGGTATCTGCCGGTGCTACTGGGATCTGGTGGAAGGCACGCTCCAAGTCGATCTTCGAGAAGATAGTCTTGCCATGAAGTTTGTGGTGAAAGTCCTGGACATGCGGAATAGGGTACCTGTCAGGTTTGGTGACGAGATTCAGGGCTCTGTAGTCGCCACACACCCTCCACTCGCCGGGTGTTCGCTTAGGAACCATGTGAAGAGGCGATGCCCAGGGACTCCTTGAAGGGCGAATGATGCCGTCTTGCAGTAGTTTGTTGAATTCTGCTTTGGCTGTGTACAGGAGCTCAGGGCGCAGGCGGCGAGGGCGTGAAAAGACTGGTGGTCCTTTGGTTTCGATGTGGTGGAAAATTCCCGACGTAGGTGGTGGGGGTAGGGAGACTCGGGGTGAGAAAAGCTCCTTGAATTCGTCGAGCAGGGAGGAGAACTCGTTGGAAGGCGCAAGACAGGTGATAGCGTCCGTGTGTCTGGCACGAGAACCCTGGATCTTGCGTGCTGTAGGCTCATGAATGAGGCATAGATGACATGGTTTGACGCCGAGCTTGTGGAAGGTGAGGAAGTCGAAACCAAGGATGGGTTGAGACACGTCTACTATCACGAATAACCAACGCAGAGCCTTGGGCAGACCGAGGTCTAAGGCGAGGGTGCGTACGCCGTAGGAGGCGATGGAGGTACCGTTGGCAGCGAACAGGTCATACGAGGATTGCTTTGACTTGTCTCGTAGTGAGGGAGGGATGAGGCTGACAGATGAACCGGTGTCGATGAGGAACGTCTTGCCGGAGGTGCGGTCGGTGACGCGCAGTAATGAGACGCCTGGAGGGACGGAGGCCGAGGCGTCTACCAGCCTCCGGTGTTGCCGTTTCCCGAATAGGTGCAATAGGGCTCACAGTTTCGAGCATAGCGGCCGAAAGTCTGGTGATACCAGCAGAGGGTAAATTTGTTGTGCTGGGGGTTGGCTGCTGTGTGTCGGAACTTGTAGGGCGTAGTGTGTGAGTCAGGAACCGGCGCAGCAGCGGGTATGGAGGAGCAGAACTGCTCAATGGTGTCCATCCTGCGGTTCAAAATTTGCAACAGGTCCTTGATGTCTTGTGAGGTATTGCTCGGCTGAGGGGTGTTGACCCGGCTTACAAGTTCGATGGTAGGTACTGGTGTGACCGTGGCGGCAAGGGGTGCAGCAGCGCACTCGTTAAAAATTCTATCTGCCGCGGTTGCATATAGTTCCGGTGTCGTAGAGTAATCTACTGCGGACAGGATGTTGCGTACTTCTGTGGGTAGCTTTTGTGCGTGAAGCTGGCGCAGGATAGAGTCGGGGAGTCTGTCTGTGTGACGGGAGTTCAGCCGACACATCTCCTCCCATAGACGTCCCGGGGTTGAGTTCCCGAGGGAGGTAGAGGATAGATCTTGCAGGAGATTGGGGCTGGTCTGTTGATAACACGTCTTCAAGGCAGCCCGCAGGGTAGCGAATTTGTTGTGATCTGGAGGGTTGGAAATGGTTTGTGAGACCCTAGTGGCCACTTCCGTGGGTAAGGCACAAAGCAGGGCGCAATACTTTTGTCCGTCGGTAGCTCGTGAACCGGCGAGGGCTGCTTCCACATGGTCGAGCCAGTCCTCGACGTTGTGGTTGAAAATCGGCAGAGAGATCCGTTCGTCCTCCATCCTGTGTGAGTGCTTATCTCCGGGAGTCACCATTGTAGGGGTATCGAGATATTAATGTCGTTTAGCACTCAGGATGGAAGGAAACTCTAATGTGGTTTTCTTGCATAATATATAAGTTATATGATAGACAGTCTGGTGCTGGAGATGCCGTCTGGAGATGCCGTGTGGTGGGGAGCAGCTCAGTAGAAGACGTTCGGGAGTATCGTGTTGAAGGAGGTAGATGTGCAGGAGCTTCGTTAGAGAAGATGTTGCCTGTTGCTGGCCTCCTGGTTGAATGAAATGTTAACAGCGTGGAGCTTGCTGGAGGAGATGTTGCTTGTTCAGGAAGAATGGTCAGAATGAATCTCAAGGGAGAGACAGAGCTTATATACCCCGCAGCAGCCGCTATGAGTCATGGTGGGAAAACCCGAGAAGTAGCCGGTGACTAGTTTCGTTGCTAAGATACGGTAACATCTGGTTGGTTGCTAGGGAAGGCGGCACATTGGAATGTGATAGCAGGTGGTGTGCAGCTACGCAGTTAGTTTGTAGAGGAGACATCCACTACACTCTGTTTGTTCATTTGAGGGATAACAAGCATTGCATTGACTGGGATAATGCCTCCTCAATATTACCTTGTAATTCAATTGACAGTAGGAACATCATAGAATCTAGTCTTATTAAACATACCGAAGCATTCAACATGAATTTGAGTAATGGTATGTACAAATTGGACAATTTTGTAATTAAGAAGATTTGTAACCAGGTGAGAGGGTTGGGTCACCTTACCCTCTGACCTGACTACCGACCGTTGCGGTGCTTTTTTAAAGAATAGTAGGGTCATTACCTAATACCTGACCATTGTGGACCTGATCTCACCCTGCCTCTGTATATATACACCTTGTTTTGTACTTCTCCTTAGTCTGTACTCACCCCTGAAGATGTGAATTACACGAAAGCGCTTGGGAACTTCTGTAAGCTTTCTGTCAGCATATACCTAGACGCGCACTTCCACAGTGACGGCATATATATATATATATATATATATATATATATATATATATATATATATATATATATATATATATATATATATATATATATATATATATATATATATATATATATATATATATATATATATATATATATATATATATATATGTTGTTAATATATATATATATATATATATATATATATATATATATATATATATATATATATATATATATATATATATATATATATATATATATATATATATATATATATATATATATATATATATATATATATATATATATATATATATATATATATATATATATATATATATATATATATATATTATATTGCTCCCGCTTAACGCTTAATTTAACTGCCAAGATATACGTGCCTTGCCAAAGCTGAACTTTCACTTAACGCGGATTTTTCCACAGCAACGCGGTGAGAGTCCGGCTCGGATGCTATTTTTAGATTTTGACCACGCGCCACCCGCCCGCCCGCCCTCCTGCCTGCCTGCCTGCCTCTCCCTCCTCCTCCCTCCGCTTGGGCAAGCGGCGCGGTAAGGTTGCGCAGTGTGTGTCTTTGTTGCGTTATCACTGACGTCATATGACGTCCCGGACTGTGATTGGCCATGCATCCCTACCCCCCTCTGCTGCTAGCTGTAATTGGCTTAAAGTATTATGACGTGACTACCCCGGGGAGGGAGGGAGGGAGGAGAGACGACGCTTGACCTAGCCGCGGCAGTTTCATCCCTCAAGGCCACGCCGGGTTAACGCGCATCCATTGTTCCGTAAAATGGCTTCCGCCGGACCACCACCCCCAGAGAGAAACCTTTCCTTACCTGGACCCAGCGCACTAAACCAAAGAAGACACGACGTTCATTAAGCTACGAGCTGAAGTACCAAATTGTTCAAGATTTGGAGAAAGGAAGACGCCAAGTTGATCTCGCGCGCCAGCATGGCGTCAACGAATCTACGATTCGTACGATCAAGAAGGATGCTGCCAAGATAAAGGAGCACATGAAGCTCACAAAGTCTGCAGGTGCTTCAGCTATCAGGTATTGCCAGAACAGGGTGCTGGCAAAAGTGGAAACTTTGCTGGTGAGTTATTTGGTGCGTCAGGCGCGACGCAACATGGCGGTGGACACGCGTTCAGTGCAGGAGTACGCACGTGAGCTATACGCAGCAGTGACACGTAAAATGGGAATTGCAGAGCCCAAACCCTTCAATGCTTCCCATGGTTGGCTGCATAGGTTTAAGAGGAGGAACAAGGTCACCAACATCAGCATTGTTGGTGAGGAAGCGAGTGCTGACCGTGCGGCGGCTAGAGATTTTCCTCCGTTTTTACGTGAGATTATGGAGGAAGGACAGTACAGTGACGACCAGGTGTTTAACATGGACGAATCTGGTCTTTTCTGGAAAAAGTTACCTTCCAAGACCTTCGTTGTCCAGTCTGCGAGGAAGGTAAGGGGCCGGAAGATGCAGAAGGAACGCATCACCGTCCTGTTTACCACCAATGCCTCCGGTACCTGTAAACCAAAGTTATCGGTGATTCACAAAGCCCGCAAGCCGCACGCCTACAAGAATATGGACATGAACAAGCTTAATGTCCACTGGCTAACCGCACGTAAGGCGTGGATGTCCTCTTCTCTGTCCCTCTTCTGGTTTGACAACTTTCTTGTTCCTGACGTGCAGAAATTCTGCGAGCAACAGAATGTTCCATTCAACATTTTGTTGCTCCTTGACAACGCACCTGGACACTCGCCCCTACTAATGGATCGTCACCCCAACGTAAAAGTGGTCTTCCTTCCTCCCAACACCACGTCATTAATCCAGCCTATGGACCAGGAGTTAATCTGCAACGTTAAAGCTGCATACTCGGCAAAGAAATTCAAGCTCCTGAACGACTCTACCAACACCAAGGATGAGTTGCGTAAGCTGGGTGACACCGACAGCGAGAGTAAAAGCGACGAGGACAAGGAACAAGAGGCGGCGACTCAAGAACTTCTCGCCAAACAATTTTGGAAGAAGTTTAACGTCAAACAAGCTGTAGACTTCTTGGTGGAGGCATGGGATCTGCTGTCTATTGCTACGATTCGTCACGCATGGAGACATGTGTTGCATGGCATACCAGGTGAGAGGAGGAGTGAACCTGTGACTGGTCAGGTTCAGACTGTTGCAGTAGCAGTGGACCTTGCCAGAGAAGCTGCGCAGACTGTTACAGCTGAAGGCTTCTCCGAGACCACCAACGAAGACATCATGGAGGTGATCAGAGATCCTGAAGTGACTGCCGACGAGATGTTGGAAGAAGAACCCGCCAGTGAAGAGGAGGAAGAAGGTGCGTCATTCTCCGAAGAACCTAGTTTAAGTCATAGTGATATTAAGTGTGTCATAGAGTTAACAGAAAAAATTAAGTCCATTGTTTCCCGCGACACTGACGATGAACGCCATGACGTCTTCCATAACCGACTGGTGCAGGCTATGGAGCCGTACATCAAGGTGTATCACGACAACATCAAAGCCAGCCGTCAGAAAAGCATAACCGAGTTCTTCGCCCGCAACCCACCACAGCCAGCCCAAGGCAGTGATAGTGATAGTGAAGGTGATTTTGAGGGATTTGTCAGGGAAGCCATGACAACTGTAAGTGACAGTGATATTGATTCACCTAGTAATGGTGATTCACCTAGTAATGGTGATTCACCTAGTAATGGTGATTCACCTGAGGGGCAGTAATCTGCCCTCTGCCTCGGAACCAGCCTCCATCCCCGTATGCCGACCCATCTCTTCTACTACCGTGAGTGTTCTTTAAAACTTTTCGTTTTTTAACCTATTCTTTATTTTTCCTATGTTAACGTTTATCTTTCCTAACCTAACCTCTTTTATATTACTTGTTTTTCATGCCACCATAAAGTTAAGATAGAATTTTTACTACAACATAGTTATTTGTCGTCAAAAAGTGGAGTTTGGGGGTCGGGCTGGGTTCTATTGGAATTAATCCCATATGTTCTGTTATTCACTTAACGCGGTTTTCACTTAACGCGGTTTTCACTTAACGCGGGACCCTCTGGGTTCAATTGACCGCGTTAAGTGGGGTACAACTGTATATATATATATATATATATATATATATATATATATATATATATATATATATATATATATATATATATATCATGTAAATCCACAATGAAAACGTGGATAAGATAAATCTTGATAAAATCACACGGGAAAATGGAAACAACGGTGTAGTGGAATTCTCCCCTACAAACGCTGTTTGTCGCTGCCTAGCCGACCCCACCAATTCCCCAGTGTATGCCTCGTGGTCTAGGTCAACCAGCGCCGCCATACACCACGGAGCGGGGGTCAACTGCTAATCCACGCCTACCCCCGCTATTTAAGACCTGACCTCGTGGTGATCTGGCTCTTACTACCTACAGCCGCAGCCAGCAACACCTCCTCTGCCGCTGCCTGGCGGCCCTCGCTCCTCCGCCTGCCTGGCGGTCCTCTCTCCCGCTGGCGAGCATGGCGACCCACAAGCTGTCCTTCTCTGAGCGTCCTCACCAACCAGCTCTCTCTACATCACGCTTGTAACCACGCTGCCTTCCCAGCACCAAGCTGCATTGTACATCCAATACAACATGTATATAGAGAGCACATCGTGAGTTTCCTTTCTCCATTCCATCCTGAGTGTGAACCAAACATCTCATACCCCACAAATGGTGACTCCCGGAGATTCGCACTCACACAGGATGGAGGAGAAACTGATCACGCTCCCAGTCTTCAAGCAACATGGAAGACTGGCTTATCCACACAGAAGCAGCTCTCATCGACTCTACAACTACTGTCTCTACACCACAGGTTAGACACCCTAGAGCAGCACTGTTTCTCCTAGCAGACACCAGCTCCTTTTCCTGCCCCCAAGCACCACGTCCTACCGACCCCAGCACACCCGTCCTGCCTCAGACGCCGACCCCGGCCCAGCAGTAACCCCTGCCGCCCCTGATGCGGCCTCTGTTCCTGAGTGCGGACCAACACACCCCTCTTTTCTCCCTCAGGTACTCCCTGCTAATGTCCTGCACCCTGCTGCTGTCGTGGACCCAGCTGCTGTCACGAGCCCTCATCCGCTTCTGCTGACGCAGCCCCTGCTCCTGACCCAGGCCCACACACCCCAGCAGGCGCATCTGACGACTCTGTACCTACCGTGAGGGAAGCACAAAATTCATCGCCTCCACACACCCTTATTCTCCCTCTCTACTCCCACAGATATTGTGCATCTAGACAGTTGTCCCCAGCGACCGGCTCATCCACGCCATCACCGTTGTCTCACATGAGGCACGCACCGCCCGTTCTGCCTCACATGTGCTATGCAACCCTGCAGACAACAAGTCTCCTACACAGCCTGGAGGGAAGGGGGAGTATTGTAGTGGAATTCTCCCCTACAAACGCTGTTTGTAGCTGCCTAGCCGACCCCACCAATTCCCCAGTGTATGCCTCGTGGTCTAGGTCAACCAGCGCCGCCATACACCACGGAGCGGGGGTCAACTGCTAAGCCACGCCTACCCCCTGCTATTTAAGACCTGACCTCGTGGTGACTTGCTCTCTCTCTACCTACAGCCACAGCCAGCAACACCTCCTCCTCTGCCGCTGCCTGGCGGCCCTCCCTCCTCCGCCTGCCTGGCGGTCCTCTTCCGCTATAGCATGATGCACCACGCTGTCCTTCTGAGCCGCCCTCACCAACCAGTTTCACATCACGCTTTGTAACCACGCTGCCTTCCCAGCATTAAGCTGCATTGTACATCCACAAATATGCAGCATAGAGAGCACATCGTGAGTTTTTCTCCATTCCATCCTGAGGTGAACCAAACATTCATACAGAGTTTATGTTTTATACCCACACATCTTCAGCTGCTCTGAAGATGTCTTGAATAAAGACAGTTGCTGCACTGCTGTTTCATTTTTCTCGCAGGATTTATATATATATATATATATATATATATATATATATATATATATATATATATATATATATATATATATATATATATATATATATATATATATATATATATATATATATATATATATATATATATATATATATATACAGTTAACCCTCACTTTACGCGGTCCCGCATTCCGCGTTTCCACGTTTACGCGGTGCCTTGCCAGAACCTCACGTGCTCAAATTACGCGGTACGTGAACCCCATTACGCGGAGAGTGTCCGGCGCGACGCTATTTTTAGATTCGCCCCACCCGCCACCCGCCTGCCTGCCTGCCTGTGCTCCTCGCCTCCTCCCTCTGCTTGGGCAAGCGGCGCGGTAAGGTTGCGCAGTGTGTCTTTGTTGCGTTATCACTGACGTCATATGACGTATCAGACCTGTGATTGGCCATGCATCCCTACCCCCCTCTGCTGCTAGCTGTAATTGGCTTAAAGTATTATGACGTGTCCACCCGAGGGAGGGAGGGAGGGAGGAAAGACGACGCTTGACCTAGCCGCGGCAGTTTCATCCCTCAAGGCCACTCCGTGTAAACGCGCATCCATTGTTCCGTAAAATGGCTTCCGCCGGACCACCACCCCCAGAGAGAAACCTTTCCTTAGCTGGACCCAGCGGCACTAAACCAAAGAAGACACGACGTTCCTTAAGCTACGAGGTGAAGTATAGCATCATCCAAGAGTTGGAGAAAGGAACAAGGCAGGTTGATTTGGCGCGCCAGCATGGCGTGAACGAATCTACGATCCGGACTATAAAGAAGGATTCAGCCAAGATAAAGGAGCACATGAAGATCACAAAGTCTACAGGTGCTTCTATGATCAAGTATTTTCACAACCAGGTGCTTCTCAAGACAGAAAAATTACTTGTGAGGTACTTGGTGCGTCAGGCGAGACGGAACATGGCGGTCGACACGCGCTCTGTTAAGGACTACGCACGTGAACTGTACATGGCAGTGGCACGAAAGATGGGAACTTCAGAGCCCAAACCCTTTAATGCTTCCTCTGGGTGGTTACAGAGGTTTAAGATCCGGAACAAGATCACCAATATAAACATTGGTGGTGAAGAAGCGAGTGCTGATCGTGCTGCGGCTCGGGAATTTCCTCCGTTTTTACGTGAGATTATGGAGGAAGGACAGTACAGTGACAACCAGGTGTTTAACATGGACGAATCTGGTCTTTTCTGGAAAAAACTACCTTCCAAGTCCTTCGTTGTGAAGAATGCCAGCAGGATTCGGGGCCGGAAAATGCAGAAGGAACGCATCACCGTCCTGTTTACCACCAATGCCTCCGGTACCTGTAAGCTCAAGTTATCGGTGATCCACACAGCCCGCAAGCCGCACGCCTACAAGAGCATGGACATGACCAAGCTAAATGTCCACTGGCTGACCGCACGTAAGGCATGGATGTTCTCTACACTGTCCCTCTCCTGGTTTGAAGACTGTTTTGTTCCCGATGTAAAGAAATTCTGTGAGCGACAGAATGTCCCATTTAATATTTTGTTGCTGCTGGACAACGCACCAGGACACTCGCCCCTAATGTTAGATCGTCACCCCAACGTAAAAGTGGTCTTCCTTCCTCCCAACACTACGTCTTTAATCCAGCCCATGGACCAGGAGTTGATTTGCAATGTGAAAGCTGCATTCTCAACAAAAAATTCCAGCTCCTGAACGACTACACCAACACCAGGGAAGAGTTGCGTAATAGGGTGTGTCATAGGAGGGAAGATCAGCTAAAACTAATGGCCCACCACTTTTTTGGTAGATTTTAGTGTATATAAACAGAAAATAATTTCAGTTTCAATATTTTGCAACCTTTTGCTAGGTAAATTTTAGCGTGAAATTTATCGAAAATCTAACATACAGCTGCATTAGTGCATTACAATTAAATAGTGAACATTGCTTTCTGACTTCATTCTTTAACAACCCAACTAACAATATTTTTTCTGTTTCAGATTCTGATGCATTTATAAGTTGATAATATTTGCGATGGCTGCTTGTGTCAGGACGAGGAACCAAAAATCCAGCCATCTCAGTCACTATCTTGGGTCTGGGAGAGAGCTCCTGAAGTCGGAGTTGCCTACATTGGAGAGATGCTGAGATACGGGTTTAATCAGGCAAATCAGTGAAAAGAACCAAAGAACTTACACAAACAAAGACATTGCCAGTGATATGACCAAAGCTGTCTTTGGCACAGTACACTCTGGCTAACGCTTCAGTTCAAGCTCCAGTCATAACAAGTCAGAAGAAGATTAGTGAGAGACTGCTAGCCAGTTGGAAAAGGCAAGAGATATCTCTTTGGGAGAGGAAAACTTGCAGTTAAGGACAGCTTTGCCAAGCAACTGGACCAGTTGTTTGACATAATTACTTGCAAGTGCCCAATTGTTCTCTGTCCTGAGTTTGGATGCGATCGTGACTGTAAATCCGAGGCCCACATCTCCTGTATTTGCAAGCGTGAACTGAAGATTCCTGTGATCGAACTGGCATTTGTCAAAGCACAGAGAGAGAAGACTGGCTGTATAGGGGCTCTCATGATTTCTAGCCAAGATATTCCGGAGTCCAAGAGACAGGAGGCTGCCACAGAGAGACAGAAGAGGAGAAGAGTTGCCGAGGAAAAGAGACTTGAGAAGGCCCAGGGTGAGGTAAAAAAGGCCGATGATTGGAGTCAAGCTGATTCAGAGTTTAATGACTTCCCCATGGCTGATCCGAGTGCTGACCAGGAGAATGGTGACTTTGTCCCTAACCCAGAAAATAATGATCCCAAACCTTCCAGGCATAAGATTCGAAATAGGAAAGATATCCCGAGCATAGCTCTGGCCAGCATGCGACACCACACTGGTCTCAGAGAAACTGCAGAGATAGCAACAGCTGCCTGGGTTGACGGTGGTTTGATAACACCTGATGATGTTCACCTGGTGATAGATCATAACAAAGTAAGGAGAGCTCAGGAGAAACTTGTCAGTAACCTAGAAGAGGAGTTTGATAAGGGGATAAGAGAAAATGGAATCAATTGTTTGTTCTTTGATGGGAGAAGGGATGACACTAAAGTGTTCATGAAAGTTGGAGATTCTGACAAGTTGTTCCCTGCCATGGTGAAGGAGGAACACTACTCCTGCTGCAGTGAACCAGGAGGGAAGTATTTGTGGCATTTCACTCCAGAGAAAGAAGACATCAGGAAACCAGCTGAGATAGTGGCAGATAACATTGTGAACTGGCTCAGAGAGAGGAACGTAGACCAGACCCTGCAGGCCATTGGAGGGGACAGCACCAACACGAACACAGGGTGGCAAGGGGGGGTCATACAGTGGATAGAGCAGAAGATTGGGAGGAAGCTGGTCTGGATTGTTTGTGACCTCCACACCAACGAGTTGCCACTCAGACATCTGATCCAGGAGCTGGATGGCAAGACTCTTTCAAACAACAGATGGTCTGGTCCTCTTGACAAGATGCTGGACTCTGCCACCGAGTTAGAAATAAATCCGAGCTTTGAAAAAATCACAGTTGGCCCTCCACTCGTTGAGCTTGCACATACTGTCATTGACGACCTGAGTACTGACTAGTACTATGGTTACATGATTTGCAGTGCCATCAAAACTGGGGTCATGCCTGATAGACTTGCTTACCTGCAGATAGGTCCAGTCTCACATTCTAGGTGGCTCACAACGGCTCTCAGGTTCTGCAGAATTTGGGTCACTCATCATAAACTGAAAGGGAACCAGCTTCACAACCTGAGACTTATTGTCCAATTCATCGTGAGTGTCTACTTGCCAAATTGGTTCAACACCAAGGTCAAGTCATCATTCTCTGAAGGTCCGAGGCATGTTCTCTTCCAGCTTGAGCTCCTGAGGAGTCAGCCAAGGAAGGTTGTTCAGATTGTGGAGCAGACTGTGAGGAGATCTTCCTGGTATGCTCATCCCGAGGCAGTTCTGTAGACAATGCTCTGCAGTAAGGATGAGGAGGAGAGAAGAGTGGCAGTCAAAAGATCTTGGATATGAGACTTATAGAGGATCTGGGCATGACTTAATCAGTTGGTGACGATTCCTTCAGGGTCAGGAAGACTCCCTGAAGTCAATCTAGGTGCCAAGACCCTCACTGATCTCAGATCTGGATAACATCCAGGCTGGCAGTGAGCCCCCTCTTACCTGCAGCCTCACCAATGTTCAAGTCAGAGCTTTCCTGGACAACCCCATGCATGTCCCTGCCTGGCCCTCAGACACCCAGAGTATAGAGCGTTGTGTACAGCAAGTGAGCGAGGCCAGCAGTCACGTGTACAGCCAGGAGAGAGGAGGGAAGGCTACATCCGAGCTCAGGTGGTCAGCAGGGAGGTGATGAGTAGAAACAGAAGCAAGAAAGACATGTTCTCTATGGTGTGCAGCAACACCGGGTCGTAGTAGTAAAACCGGTTTTTGTATTTGATGATTTTGTTTTCTAAAGGAAGATTAAATTTAATAAATGTGTCAAGATCATTCGTTTCACTATTCTGGATAATTTTCATCATAATAAATTAACCTGATACATTTACTTTACTTTAAATAAGCTATTTAGTGGTGTTGGTTAAAGGGTGGGAATACTGAATTTTCATAAGATTTCAAGTTAAAATTTACCTAGCAAAAAATGAAAACTTTTCAAATCTGAAGATATCACATGATTCTGCACATAGAACTACATCATTAATACCATGGGCCGATTTTTCAAACTCAAAAAAAAAAAATTCGCCTCCGTATGACACCCTATTGCGTAACCTGAGTGACACCACCACCGATAGCAAGAGCGAAGAAGATGAGGATCAACAGTTAGAACAGCAAAAAATACTCTTCAAACAATTCTGGAGAGTATTTAACATCAAGAAAGCTGTGGACTTCTTGGTGGAGTCATGGGATCAGCTGTCTATTGCTACAATTCGTCACGCATGGAGACATGTGTTGCATGGAATACCAGGTGAGAGGAGGAGTCAATCTGTGACTGGTGAGGTTCAGAATGTTGCAGTAGCAGTGGACCTTGCCAGAGAAGCTGCGCAGACTGTTACAGTTCCAGGCTTCTCCGAGACCACCAACGACGACATCCTGGAGGTGATCAGAGATCCTGAAGTGACTGCCGACGAGATGTTGGAAGAAGAACACGTCAGTGAAGAGGAGGAAGAAGGTGCGTCAGTCTCCGAAGAACACAATTTAAGTCATAGTGATATTAAGGGTGCCATGGAGTGTGCAGAGAAGATGAAGTCCTTCCTTTCCCGCGACAATGA
The DNA here is from genome assembly GCF_018991925.1 of Homarus americanus. NCBI lineage: Eukaryota > Metazoa > Arthropoda > Malacostraca > Decapoda > Nephropidae > Homarus > Homarus americanus. The sequence continues at coordinate 309,188 of NW_024737697.1, forward strand.
CGATGACCGCTATGAAGTCTTCCATACCCGGCTGGTGCAGGCTATGGAGCCATACATCAAGGTGTATCACGACAACATCAACGCCAGCCGTCAGCAAAGCATAACAGATTTCTTCGCCCGCAACCCACCACAGCCAGCCCAAGCCAGTGATAGTGACAGTGAAGTTGACTTTGAGGGATTTGTCAGGGAAGCCCTGACAACTGTAAGTGACAGTGATGGTGATTCACCTAGTAATGGTGATTCACCTGAGGGCCAGTAATCTGCCCTCTGCCTCGGAACCAGCCTCCATCCCCGTATGCCGACCCATCTCTTCTACTACCGTAAGTGTTACACCTAATTTTTAGTTTTCTAACCTTACCTTTATTTTTCCTATGTTAACCTTTATCTTTCCTAACCTAACCTCTTCTATATTACTTGTTTTTTCATACCATCATAAAGTTAAGATAAAATTTTTACTACAACATAGTTGTGTGTCGTCAAAAAGTGGAGTTTGGGGATCGGCCCGGACTCCATTTCAATTAATCCCATATGTTGTTATTCACTTTACGCGTTCCTCACTTTCCGCGGTACCCTCCGGGTTACATTGTATGTACTTTTATGTGAGCTGGAACCAATTACCTAATATCCCATTGAAATAATGGATTCAGTTAACGAACGACCTTCTGGAACGAATTGTGTTCGTTCACTGTAGTAGAATAGCATATTTTGCATGACTGAACATAGAGCATTTCTTTACATTTGGCTTGGTTTATTATTTGCAGATTTATCTTTATATATATTTGGAGGAAAAAATGGTCTGGTATGGAAAAAATTCATGCACCCAATTCAAAAGTGACAATCAAAACTATCTATGCTTTACTTACAAGAAAAGTAAATTACTTATATTCCTCATGAATTTCAACATAATTTAGCAAGAAGATATTGAGAAATAGGATTTTGAAAATTGATAAGACTATAAGGGTCAGCCAGATATTAGGGATTAGGTAGAACTGATTCCAGGGTATAGTAACAATGTGTCCTTAATTGCTGACAGGAAATTGATACGATTGATTAATTATTAGCGAATTTCGTGCTTCAGCCAGACGCTCCCCTTAAGTGGATTCGTTATCAGAGGCATTTTTCCGGTCCCGATTAACCGCGGATAACGACGACCCCCTGGTACAGTACTGAAATAACAGAAATATATAACTAAATGCATACACATAAAAATTATGTATACAGTACCGTAACATGTTATTGTACTCATATACAACAAATAACTTAAATGTGATACTTATCAGCATTCATGAGTGACAGTGACATGGCGCAGTGAAGAGGTGTAATGATTGCAGTTGAGGAGACGAGCACTTTAAACTGTTTTCATTAATGTTTATGTATCTGAAATATGAAATAAATATTTGGAAATGTCTCATATTTCAAATTCTTTGTAAATATTAAAAAAATTGCAAAATATAATTCATAACAGAAAAAAACCTTACAAATTATGAGGGATTTTGAAATGTGGGGGGAAGAATTATGTTTTTTTTACTGCATCTATTATTCTTACCAAACCTGTGTCCTTTTCCCTTCATTGCGCTTTCACCTCCCTTGCATGCACATGGAAGCCTTCATTCATACATACACAAAATAAAAAATTAAAGGGATTAATATAGATATCAATCAAATTGGAATAAAAAGCTTTTATTAAATTGTCAATTATTAATTGCTATAACAAGTACAGCAACTAAGATTTACACAGGAAATTCTTATGTACAAAATTTGATAAGGACAGCTATTCTCATCCTCTGTTCAAGTTTCTCCATATACAGTACTGTTTATAATCTTGTACAGTATTGTATGCTTCAAAAGCCTCTCTCAGCAACACACATAAATTCCTTTCATATAATTATTCGTACATAATCTCACCCTACAAAATCTATGCAAACAAAACCAATTTACATTCTAAACATTTGTATATTCAAGGATTTGTTTTGAAAATAATTTCTTAGGAACAGCATATAAAAACTCCTCAAAATTCCATCCAACACAACTGTCACACAGAACATCTTTACAGATGCCTTAACAATTACATACAGGGAAACTTTGTTATCCTTTGGTAATGATACTTAATGTTAAACAATTATATCTAGATTTAGCCAGAAAACTGGGTAAATACACATAGAGAAGCTATGCCTTAAAGTATGTAAATGATGCTTCAATATGTGTACACTACTGTAGTTATAAATTTAATATCTGCTCATGCAATTTATTTCAAGCTAACCATCAATGCTTTTTGACATTAATTGCTGCTAAAAACTACAAATATATTAAGACTGATTTAGCAAAGATAAAAATATTACAAAATACAAAACATCACTAGAACTTTTATGTATTCAAAATCATTTGAATGAATATGAATGGATTAGGATTACTAACCTTCCTTAGTAGATCACGGCTATACACGTGGGGAAAGCTCATGATACATTCACATAACAATACCTCATGGGCAGTAACACATCTGAGACATTCAATCTCACTTCAGCCTAACTAAGGTTTAGTATGGGGTGTTCCAAGAAATTATTTCTGGCATTTGATTAAGCATTAAAAACAACTGTACATTTCAGTAAAATCATCTACCGTATATACTCGTCCATAATCCTCCCTCGTTTATAGGTCGAACCTGATACTTTGACCAAGAAATCATTAATTTATGATATTCCTCGTTTATAGTTTGACCCACGTTTTTGAGGGTAATGGAACAACAAAACCTTCAGTAAAAACACTCTACGTCCTATAAACTGAGGCTTGCCGTGCCTGAAACACCGAGTGCCGAAGGCAAATTGTTTGCCATTTATTATTACGACACTTTACACTGAAACGCGGGTAGTTTCAACAAAAATATTGTATCTTTCCATTCAAGTATTTATTCGTTAATTAGGAGGGAATATTATTGTAATACAACAGTTTTTTAACTGAAAACCATTCGAAAAGCGATTATGATAACATCTTTTGAACAACGAAACAAAGCAAAAGTTGATTGTTTTCGTCATGATTTTATCCCACTTTCCACTGTAATACGTACGTCATTTCAGAAAAAATATTACATTTCCGTGAATGCATTATATCAAGCACAGTATGAATAGAATATCATTGTAATATAACAGTATTTTAACCGAAAACTATTAAAAAAAACGAGTAACTTCTCTTGAACATCAGAAGGTTAGGTAAAATCTTTTGTTTTCGTCATGTATTTTATCCTATTTTACATTGAAATACCTCACGTTTCAGCAAAACTACTATTTATTTCCGAGAATATGTTCATTCAGGCACAGTTAAGGTAAAATATACGTGTGATGTAACAGTTTCTTAACTGAAAACGATTCGAAAAACATGTGTATCGTCTAGCTGATACGCAACAGCTGGTGGTGCATCATGCATCGTTGTAAACAATAGGAGGTTGAAGTGGATTACCGGGTATTATATTAAGTGTGAAATATCGAAAAGGTTTTTATTACCGGTATTTTTTGTAGATCAATGAGTACTGTGATACTGTATATGATATGATGTTAGCCTGTGCTAAGAACTTCAACATAGACTACTGAAAGCACATTGTAAGGTAATTTAGCCTATTGTAAGTTGGTGAGCTTCATCTGCTGAAGGAATTGCAGAACTTTTCATTACTAATTGGCACATATTTTACGTTTCCATTGTTTAAAGGCAGTAAATGGTAAATATTTTTCATGTCTGAAGTTAAAAGTTGCTCCTCGCCCTTCCCATCATGCACGGGTTCAACCTAACAAAACTATTACCTATGTAGAGGTCGACCCCCAATTTTTTGCCTAAAAATTTGGTCTTACGAACTCGAACTACACACGAGTATATACGGTAACTAAAAAAACTAAGAATGCAGAAACAAATTTCAGAAGCATTAATTTAACACACTTGTCTTAGCCTTCAGAATGGGGTAACAGAAAGGGAGATAAAAACTGACATTATTATTATATCTTTCAAAGAGGTTCCTTGTGTGAAACGTACTCATTTACTTTTAATGGAATCTGAAAGGTTTATTTTATGCTATACTATATTCAGTTTGTTATTTTACCAATCACACAATACAAAATCAGTGGCAGATCTAGATTTGTAAGGGAGGTGTTCATGGTAAAAGTAATTCAAATTATGAATAAATGATGCCAGAGATTGAGGCTGCACAGCAGCTAAACATGATGGCAAAACTGTCTTTACACAGAACAGCACCATGGGTCTCATGGCTCTTGGTGAGTAGAGCACTGGCAGGGATGAGGTGGGGAGAGGACAAATAGGAATGCTTTCACTACTTCCAGGTGGGAATCACCCCCCCAACCCACCCAGAAAAAAAAATGAATTGAGGTATATGGCATGTATAAATAAATTTAAAATGTACATATGTAATCTAAGAGAAAGCAATAAGCATGTGCAAAATGTATGGCTTTCAAACAAAATTTCAGTGTCAATCACTTGGTGGAAATTTTACTGAACTAAGATTTGATACTTTTTCGAATTTATAAAAATGCATAGTATTGTTTTCAAAATAAGTGAACTGTTGATACTTCTGATTCTCTAGTTCATAAAAAGGGAAGGTTTGTTTGAACTTAATGAACTCAATCTGGATCTGCCACTGACAATGATATTCATGTATAAAAATTAGAAGCAATTATACATGACTGATGCATGCAAGAATAAAATGAACACTCTTCTAATGATATAAAATTCAAACTTGGAGAGACTAGTACAATAGAGATACTTCTTTTGCCAGATAATATTTCTTTATAAATACAAAATCTAGTATACACAAGTATCTTATGCATCACACTGATACTCTTTAAGTTCTACTATATAAAAATCCAAACACCTAATAACTAATGAAAAGTGTTCTCTTCCAGACTGAATATAGCACGGTAATTACATAGTCCATTGTAAAGTTTGTAAATAAACCAAAATCTGTTTCATAAATTACTGTTAATATAATGCTACACACGAGTGACTGTACACTGACAGATTCCTATATGAATGAAAAGCTTGGACAGCTGACACACACCCGCATTTAGATGTAAAATAATCTGTTGATGTTTCATTTAAGAAAACATGTGCACATTTAGGGCAAGAAGACTGCTGAGTGGTGTCATCACAGTTTACTGCTCATCCGAACTGAAAGAAAAGTAAAAGAAACCTCTTAAACACCATAAATAAATGTCAAACTTAATGACTTTAAAATAAGAAAAAGACAATACATGTACAAGAATACCTTGATGAGGCATGGGTTTTTAACTCATGAATTGTTAATATACAGGCATCACCCGTGTTACGGAAACCCGGGTTACGTAAACATGCACTCACAGAATTTTGAAATTATGACCAAAATATTCGGGATACGGGCAACAAATTTGCCCTTACGGAATTTGGGTAAAATTTTAAATTGAAAAAAAAAAAAAAAATAAGTACAGTCAATCCTCACATTACGCGGTCCCGCATTCCGCGTTTCACCTTTAACGCGGTGCCTTGCCAGAACCTAACATGCTCACATTCCGCGGTCGTGAACCCCATTACGCGGAGAGCGGCTGGCAAGCCGCGCCATTTTTGGATCCAAACCTCCCGCCATCCGCCATGTTGTGTAAGAGGCGCGAAAATGGTGCGCACAAGGTCGCCCAGTCATCAAAACATTACCGAGTTCTTTACCCGCCACCCACCACAACCGGCCCAAGTCAGTGATAGTGATAATTATAGTGAGGATATGGACTTATATGGACTTTGAGGGGTTTAACAAAGAGGCCCTGCAAGCCTCTGTGGTGGATAGTGATACAATTGATACCAGTGATACAGGTGAGGGCCAATAATCTGCCCTCTGCCTCGGAACCAACCCCCCATCCCCGTGTGCCCAGCCATCTTTTCTACTAATGTAAGTGTTAAAAAACCTAATATTATTGATATTTCTCTTAATTATTAATTGTGTGTGCATGCCATCATAAAGTTAAGATAATATTTTTACTACAACATAGTTGTGTGTCGTCAAAAAGTGGAGTTTGGGGATCGGCCTGGACTCCATTTCAATTAATCCCATATGTTATGTTGTTCACTTTACGCGTTCCTCACTTTCCGCGGTACCCTCCGGGTTACATTAACCGCGTAATGTGAGACCCAACTGTAAATAAAAAAATAAAAATAAAAAATAAAATCATAATACAGTAAGTCCCATTGAACGAAAGGGTTAGATTCCACTAAAATGCTTTCATTAAGTGAACTAGGTTCATCGAAACCATTTTTCCCATATAATTTATGTACCAGTGATATCTCCGTTAGCCGGAACAATTGGTGCAGAGCACTTCCGGGAATGAGAGATTTCCAGGTAACGAGACGACTCTCAGAGCCGGAAAAAAATCCCCCATCCCTGAAATTTTCCGGGTACTGGAAAAATGTTCTAAAAAATTCCAGAAAATGCGCTTGATTTTCATATCTCAAACCCGGAAGAAAACTCCCCCATCCCCGTAATTTTCCGGGAACAGTGGTCCCTCGGTTAACGAGCACAATTTGTTCCAGAAGGTTGCTCGTTAACCGAAACCATTGTTTCAATGGGTTTTTGGGTAATTGGTTCCAGCTCACCGAAAATTGCCTAAAATCAACAAAAAATGTATTTAAAGTACACTTACTTTGAGGTATGTATGTAGAAGGCTCCTGGATGATGATGATGATGGGAATTAGAATGGGGGTGGAGGAGAAGGGAGAAGAGTAGGCATTGGGGTGGAAGAGAAGTCATCCCATGGTGCCATTTCACCCATAAAATTTTAGTTCTCTTGGTGTAATTCAAGATTATTTTCTTTAAATCAACACTGCACTGCATTATACAGTATATTGTCAATAAGTAAAATAAATTTCAAATTGACCAATAATTTGCTTGGAAACACAGAAAAAAAAGCATTTAGTTGAAGAGTGTCTCAAGCAAGATGTTACCTCCATTGAAAAGGCAGAGCGACTGACGCCTGTTTGGTGTGTTGACAGGCTGTTTGGCACGCATAAAACTAGTTTCCTGTACTTCAATTATGTTCAATAATTGTTAAAATGACTAATAAATTTAATATCAAACTTTTAAAATTATTGAATAGTATAAACTTCTTACTAAAATAGTAAGGAATTTAAGCCCTAGAACCGATTACTGTATTGGTGGACTAATACTACAGCTGGTGGGCCGCCAAATGCAAGCGAAAACATGTGGAGGGTCGCTCGTTAAAAACTCATTAATCGAGGGATTGCCCTTTAACCGAAGTAAAGAATCTTATGGAAGGTAAATCGTTAACCGAAATCTCGTTAACCGAGGGATCACTGTACTGGGAAAATCTTCTCGTTATTTCGGAAAATATTCCCCTCGGAAAATCGTTCCCAAAGCTGGAATTTTCTGGAAAATTCCGGCATTGGGGACAATTTTCCGAGAAAATTTCAATTCTGGTTATCGTAGAGTTCCGGGTTTGAGGGATTCCAGTTAACAGAGATATTACTATGTATAAGGTGGGGGGGGAAGTGTTCCTGTACTCAGCTCTGTGGCAAAATAATTGCATCACATCAAAATACTGAAGATAAGAACAATAAAACATAAAGGTACATAAACAGAGTTGTCAATTGTTGCTTGTGGTAATATTAATTCATTCACTCTAGTACAGTATTGATACAATGTAACTTACTATGTTATCGTAGAAAAATGCATAGTTTATATAATTTGATTATCACTGAGCCCGTCATCATTTTCAAATTACACTAAATACAAGATATGTATTTCTCCCATATGTTCGCCTGGCTATGCCTGGCAACGGGAGTGAATGACCCCTAGTTGAGTGTCTTCTGTAGTTGTAACTTTCCTCACTCCCTGCCATATTTCACTGGATTTACTGTTATTATTAGTGTTTACTGATATAATAGTGCTAAATAGTGATTGGCATTGTAGCTAATGGGCCAAGCTGTGAGGTGCTAGCTGGCTCAGTTAGGGAGGGAGTGTTGCTAGGGAGACAGAGGGGGTACCTCCCAATTGTTCTCTGTTACTATGGGGAAGCATGCAGTGTATGCAAATAGCAACTGTGTTAAACTTTCATTTGGTTTTTATTTACTGGTTTAGCAATACAATATTTTTTTGTTGTACAATATAGTATCATGAATGACAGTCATAGTAGAATGAGAGAGAAAGGCAGAATGTTGGTGGGTGGGTGGTGATGGCGAGATGATGCATCAATCGGTTTATTTGGTAACACTGGTTGCAGCATTGCCAGACACAATTGAACAGCTGATGTCTATCCACAAAATTGAGTGTAAGTATAAATGAACGTTATATTCTTTCTACATTACATTAGGTAGGTAGTAGGCAGCCACCAAACAGGGAGGTACTACCGCCTGGGAAGATACTGGAAGCATAATGTATTGTCTAATGGTAGACCCTGCTGCCATATGGCATCACGAAAATTGTGACCAAATCCCAGGTTGCTGATCTGACTTTCTGCCTCATTTACACACAATTGTAGGGTCTCAATTTATTCTCTTACCATTGACAACACAACATACATACAGCTCCTGCCCTACTTACGGCCTACGACCGCCTCAGCCATACCAAAACTTTGTCAAATTACGTATTTTCGAGTCCCAACGTCAGTGATTGCGCTGTGTACTGACAAAATTTTTGTTTGTAATTCACTTTTAAAATGGCTAGCAAGCGTAAAAGTGAGAGTTTTGTGGTGCTGAGAAGAAAAAGAGACACCCATTTTAGATTTTCTATGTATTATTTAAGCATTTCCAACTTACGACCATTTCGACTTACAACCTGGATTTGGGTCCCTAACCCCGTCGTAAGTCGGGAAGGAGCTGTATATTGTTTCTTACTCTTGATCTTTTTTCATTTTTGTATTTCTTTATGGTTCTTTATTATTATTATTATTATTATTATTATTATTATTACTTTTACATTTTCGCCCCCAGGGCCTGATGTGAGTCAGTGACCTGTGCCCGGGTGGGCTAATGCCTGTAAAAAAAATTAATAATAAATAAATAAATAAATAAAAAAATAAAAAATAATAAAAATTATGGATTGAGAATAACAAATAAACAATGTACAGTATTCTACAATATTGAACTAACATGAATGAGCGAGAGAGGCAGTGTTGGTGAGAGCAGTGGGTGGGAGGGAGGGAGGAAGGTGAAATTATGATTTAAGTGGTAATAATAAGAGGTAGTGGTGATTATGGGAGCAAATTGGCAAATGGGTAGTAAAAAATTGCTTTCGTTATAGTGTCCTTTCGTTCAAAGGATTAATGTTCATTGGGGACTTACTGTATATAACAAAGAAATTCACCAAAATTTTAACATTATTTTGTGTGGATTCTAGGTGGTTGCTACAAGATTGTTGATGACCCACAACAACAACAATGGGGCTGGTCAGTTAGAATTCATTCCCCAGCTTGTGTCCATGTTTGCATCTGTGTTCAGGACTGTGTTACTGTATGGTATACCCTTATTTAAGATGAGTGGAAAAGCCATCAAGTTCAAGTGAAAGTATGGTGATAAAAGAATTACATTGGACATTAAACTTCATGTTTTAAGAAGGTAGCTCCCAGTGGCTCCGATTGCACCACCTCACATCACCACCCCATGCAGCACTCAAATTTGTTTCTGGTAAGTTAAATTCAAGCGTTATGTCCATTTAGTGTCATGTTACATGATGTATGTGTTTAAAACTGTTTATTTTCATTCATATAAGTACTTGTACAGTATTAGGTTTTTGGCAGAAATTTTTTTCCTTAGGAATGCATCTCAAATTATTTAGTGTACTAATTGGAGTCAATGGGAAAATTGGTCCCGCAGTTACGGAGTTTGTGTTACGGAAAATTTTTGCAGGAAAGGAACCCTTCCATAACCCGGGGATGCCCGTAGTTCAGTGGTTCTCTCAGCCCAACAGAGCAATCGCATAAGCTTACCTTAACATTTAGCTGGGTGGGGTAAATATCAGACAAGAAGAAGTTTATACAACATCAACCATTTGATTTAGTTCCAAAGTGAGTTATGAAACATACAATAGGCACATCTTTACTAACCTTATATTCAATAGGTAACTAATTTCCCTGGTTTATTTTCACCTCAGCATAAACACGAGTCTTCAGGTTCACCTTCTGGGGGAGTCACTTTAAAAGAATCTTTGTTCATAGTCTCAAGTTCTTTCCGAGACCTATTTGAGTCACTGAGCTGTCTTGCTATGTCAGCAAACATTTCTTCAACTCCTGCACCAGTCTTGCAGGAGGTCTTATATATTCCAGATATAAGATTGTGACACTGTTCACTGCAATATTTTAGGAAACTCGGTAATAAAGACTTCTGGGTATAATAAGCATCTAGTATAACACTTAAATTTATATTTTATCTTCAAAAACATATAACAAAGTAACAAGTAAACCAAGCAATTTCCTCAAGTCTCACCTACCCTTGCACAACTTGACATTCCTCAAGGGTGACATCCTCTCAGTCACACATTCTGATCCATCACTTTACTTTAAGTTATCCTTTAATCTTTCTCACACAGTCTCTCATATCCATTCTTCCTACATGTTTTAATAAAGTGTATCACACATTTGATGAGCATATAAAGGCCATCACCCACTGATGTCCTTAAAACGATGCCCTATCCAAGGATAAAGTTAGTAGGAGCAGTGGTATACTATACCGTACTAGTATGAAACTAAAGAATATTGATGAACATGCAGTAAATGTATTATCCATAAAGAATCTATTACAGTACTGCTTAATTCTCAGGATGAACCATATTGATTGTTATTGTAAAGTGTGTGAACTTCATTAAACCTTGAGGTCACAGCCATGGCTGATTATCATAAATAGCAAGTATTAGAAAACTCTGAAGGCAAATTTGGAATGTTAAATATTTCAATGAAGTTCACTGGAAAAGCTCAGGTGTTTTCCCTGAAATGGTGTTTTCCTATGGACTTATTATTTTTAATTTCTGAATCAAATATGGAGAGGATATTCCTGAGCTATTTCAACCTAGGTGGCTTAGTGATTTAGCCTTCTTAGTTAAAATATATTGTTCTCTCAACAAATTGAATTTGAGCCTCCAATACCATGAAAAATTTACTTTTACCGTTTAGATATATTAAATTCTTTGAAAGAAAATTAAGAAATTATGCAGAAATAACCGAGAGAAGGAAATGTCGTTCAGTCTACAGAGCTCTTGGATAAAGAACCCAATAGTACAGTATACACTGAAAGCTGTTCCAGCATTTCATTTGTCACTGTCTGGTAGAACTAAAAATCTGCATAGGAGTAAATGAAAAAAATGGAAATCAAAATTCTACAAGAGTTGCAAGAAAATCAATACTGTAGTTACCCAATAAGTAACACTAACTTGTACACCTAATAGTCAGTAAACAAGAGTTAGGAATAGAGCAAGACTGATAAAAACAGAAAGAAGGATATAGTACTGTACAGTATGCAGAGCACATAATAATGGTTACAAGATAAGAGCTAAACAGTTACCTACCAAAAGTTTTCCATATCAGCATCAGTGACTTGAATTTGACTCTTGAGATCATACTTGTTGCCACAAAGGAATATCTTGGCACTCTCAGCATATGTTACAATATCTAGAAGATGCTGGGATAGGATGTTGAAGGAATCAGGATTATCTAGTGCAAACACTAGAATAGCACCCTCAGCAAACTTGTAATAAGAAGACGTTATACTGGCTACTCTCTCCATGCCGCCCGTATCCCAAAGTTGAAGCTGAGAGGAATAAGAAACCTGGGATGTGGTGAACTTAGTCATATTTTTAGATTTATGATCACACTGATTTTTAAAGCTTGGAAAGTTAGAGAATTTATTTTATATATATATATATATATATATATATATATATATATATATATATATATATATATATATATATATATATACAGTATATATATATATATATATATATATATATATATATATATATAATATATATATATATGTATATGTATGTATGTGTATATATACAGTATATATATATGTATGTGTATATATACAGTATATATATACAGTATATATATATATATATATATATATATATATATATATATATATATATATATATATATATATATATATATATATATATATATATATATATATATATATATATATATGCATTTCCACCATTTTAAAGATAGAGAACTGAAATTTGGTAGGGAGGTGCAGGTGGCTTTGGGACTAGTTATGCACTATCTCCTGTCTCTCCACAAGGGATAAATTGGCCCCTCAGGGACCGATTATGACACCCCCCACCTGCAGATTGACAGTTTTGAAGACAGCCAAAATTTAGTAAGGAAGTGCAGGTGGTCTAGGGGATGGTTGTACACATCTCCCGTCCCTCCATAATAAGTGAGTCAGATGCATTTCCGCAGTTTTGAAGACAGAGAGCTAAAATATAGCCGAAGTTGGATTACTAATTTAGTATACAGTGGTCCCTCGGTTAACAAACACAATTCGTTCCAGAAGGTTGCTCATTAACCGAAAAATTCGTTAACCGAAACCATTGTTTCAATGGGTTTTTGGGCAATTGGTTCCAGCTCACCGAAAATTACATACAAACTAAAAATAAATGCAGTAAAGTACACTTACTTTGAGGTGTGCATGTAGAAGGCTCCTGGTTGATGATGATGATGATGATGATGATGATGGGAATTGAATGCGGGGTGGGAGGGCGAAGGCATTTGGTGAAGGTGACGCTGCGCCGCTACAGTATACAGTGATCCCTCGGTTAACAAACGCCTCGGTTAACGAAATTTTGGTTAACGAATTACCTTCCATAAGAATATTAAATTTGGTTAACGAATTCCTTACGAATTTTTCCCAACATGCTTTCGCCTGCTCACCAGCTGTAGTATTAGTCCGCCAATACAGTACAGTAATCGGTTTTAGGGCTTAAATTCGTTACCATTTGAGGAAATATCAAGAAGGTTGTACTATTCAATAATTTTCCAAGTCTTATATTAAAATTTTTAGTCATTTTAACAATTATTTAACATAATTGAAGTATAGGGAACTAGTTTTTAGCGCGCCAAACAGCCACTTGACTCGCCCAGAATGGCGTCAGTTTGTGTCTCTGCTCAGTGGAGAAAGCATCTTGCTTGAGACTCTTGAACATAATTTTTTTTTACATTTTTACAGTACAATTATTGGTTGTTTTGAAATTTATTTTACATATTGACAATATATAATACAGTGCAGTGTTGATTTAAAGAAAATAATCTTGAATTACACCAAGAGAACTTAAAATTTTATGGGTGAAATGGCAGCATGAAGCATGGGGTGACTTCTCTTCCACCCCCACTTCCTTCTCTTCTCCCTTCTCCTTCACCCCCACTTCTAATTCCCATCATCATCAACCAGGAGCCTTCTACATGCACACCTCAAAGTAAGAGTATTTTATTGCATTTATTTTTAGTTTGTATGTAATTTTCAGTGAGCTGGAACCAATTACCCAAAATCCCATTGAAACAATGGTTTCGGTTAACGAACGACCTTCTGGAACGAATTGTGTTCGTTAACCGAGGGACCACTGTACCGATTAAATTTTATTATATTCTCCTCCTTTAATACATATACTAAGTTATTTTTATTTTTGGCTGACTAGTCTGAGATCAGGCTTACAGCCTATGAAGGATACAGTGTATACAGTACATGACGCTATGCGGACCATAACTTTGAAAGCGCCAAAAAGGAAAAACACCAGAAAACGTAGTTAAAGTTTTGGAAAATGGAACTCGCCACATCTCTTGAACTAGACCAAGTCCCAGGTTGCTGATCTGATTTTCTGCCTCATTTACACACAATTGCAGAGTTTCAATTGTTTCTCTTACTTCGACAACACAACATACATACAGGTACAGTATATTGTTACTCACTATTTTTGTTTTTTGTATTTCTTTGTAGTGATATCTCCATTAGCCAGAACAATTGGTACAGAGCACTTCCAGCATGGAGAGATTTCTGGGTAACGAAACGACTCTCTCAAAGCAGCAAAAATATCCTTCATCCCCGGAATTTTTTGGGTACAGTAGGGTTGGATATATCGACTTCATAAAAAGATTTTTTTATATCGCGGCTACCAAAATTATCGACATTTTCCTATATACAGGTATAGCGATAATTTTTCTATTTCGAGAAGGGAAATCATGCAGGAAATATTTCAAATTTATCACTACTACCAAAATTATCGACATTTTCCAATATACAGTAGACTCGCCTACAAAGTTATGGTCTGTATACCTTCATATGTTAGATATTTTAAGTAAGGTTTTCACCATAACAGATTTTAGTGTAAACAAACTCATACCTTTACTTCTTTGTCTCCAGTACGATAAACCTTTTCATAATGATCTAATCCCAGAGTAGACTTCCTGTCTGTAGCTGTAACGAATGTATTTGTGGCATAACGTCGGAAAAGTGAACTTTTCCCTACACCATATTCTCCACACAAAATTATTTTCTGCTCTGGGACTTTGACACTTGCCATTGCAATATCTGAAAAAGATGATGATAAATGTAAATTTAGTTTTGTATTACAAATATAGATATAACAAAGAAGAGTTATGTAGCTCATACCAAATAGTAATACACTGTATAATATATGGCACAGTACTGTAATGTAGTTCCTGATGTCAATCAAGGAGCAGAGGCAACCTGAAAGACAGCAATAACATGGTAGATAAGTACAGTACCTTACTGTAGCTACAAGCTTTTTGATACTGTAATATCTGTAGCTACATAACCTGTCCTCATTGAGTTATGCAAAAAAAAAACCCCACAGTATATACATGTAACTGCAAACAGTACATTAATATTCAAATCACAATGCTGAACAAAGCATAAACTAAATACAGATATTAAATAAGAAAACACAGTTTCAAAATTCACATGTACTATCATGGACAAAAGTTCGCTCCTTCCTAAACTGAAGCAGTATCGACCCGCACAGCACACCAGCACCAGATAACAATCAGGGTAAGTCAGTTCGGAGAGTCATTCGTGTCTCAGTTTCACTACAGGGAGCGAACTTTTGTCTACGATAGTACACTTATATTATAACTAAAATTGGTTAGGTTGGTGTGGATGAAGGCCTTGCAAAGCTTCATATAAGGAGGAATCCCAAAGATTATGAAATCTTCCCCCCTGTAAAACCATATCTTAAGACCAAATTCCACCTTAAATGAACATAACATAAGAACATAAGAAAGTGGGATACTGCAGGAGGCCGACTGGCCCATACAGGGCAGATCCCTTTCACACCCATCCCAGCACTTCCATGTGCCTATCCAACTTCGTCTTGAAGCTCCCTAGCGTCCCCGATCCTACTATAGCACTCGGTAGTCTATTCCACATATCCACAACTCTATTACCAAACCAGTGCTTGCCTATATCCTTTCTGAATCGGAATTTATCTAATTTAAAGCCATTTGTTCTAGTTATTTCGTTATTACTGAGCTTCAGAACATCTTCCATTTTACCCTTGTTAATCCCACTTACCCACTTGTACACCTCTATCATATCTCCCCTAACTCGATGCCTCTCTAATGAATGTAAGCCTAAGCTTTTCAGTCTTTCTTCATATGGAAGGTTTCTAATATTATGGATCATTTTTGTCATTCTTCTTTGTACTCTCTCCAAAGAATCTATGTCCATTCTATAATAAGGACACCAGAACTGAACCGCATAATCCATGTGTGGCCTCACTAATGCTAGGTAAAGTTTCAAGATAACGTCAGCAGTTCTGTTACTCACAGACCTAGATATGAACCCAAGAATCCTGTTTGCCTTGTTGCGAACGCTAATACATTGTTTTTTAGGTTTCAAGTCGTTGCTAACAAATACACCTACCGTAGATCTTTTTCACAAACTGAGTTTTCTATTTCCGTGTTACCTAGTTTATACTTAACGTTTGTATTCGTCTTCCCTATCTGTAGTACCTTGTATTTATCAGTATTAAAATTCATTTGCCAGTCTACTGACCACTCATGTAAGGTATCTAGATCTCTTTGAAGGTGTTCAAAGTCACTGTCTGAATTTATCACTCTCCCCATTTTGGTATCATCTGCAAGTTACTAATCCCCTACTAGTTATGCCCTAATCAAGATCATTAATGAATATAACAAACAGCTTTGACCGCACCCCAGTCTGACTTTAATCCACATTTATGCTGACTCTTTGTTTCTAGTTAACCATGACCTAATCCATTTAATACTGATCCCACCTATTCCATGTGCTTCTACCTTCATATCAATCTCTCATGAGGGACTCTATCGAATGCTTTACTGAAATCTAAATAAATTATATCATATGACTTATCATTATCTACCGCTTCATATACTTCTGAGAAAAAGCTAAGCAAATTTGTGAAACAAGAACGTCCCTGGGTGAACCCGTGCTGAGAAGAATGAATTAAGTTGAATGTTTCAAGGTGGCTTCTGATTTTTGTAGCAATAATTGACTCTAGCAACTTGCCTATGATTGACGTGAGACTAATGGGGCGGTAATTTGATGCTATTGATTTATCACCCTTTTTGAAAATCGGAACTACATTTGCAAGTTTCCAAGCTTCTGGCACTAGGCCCGATTCTAATGACTTATTAAATAAAACTGCTAATGGATTACTCAACTCATATCTACATTCTTTTAATATTCTAGCATATACCTCGTCTGGACCAGGCGATTTATGAGGCTTCAGTTTGTTAATTACTTTAAGCACATAGTTACTAGTAATATTGATATTCATCAACATATTTTCTATACTGTCGTTATATACCTTATGAACTTCTGGAAACTGTGCTAGGTTTTCATTTGTGAATACGGAGCGAAAATGACTATTTAACGTACTACACATTTCTAACTCATCATCAGTCATTTTCTCTATGCGTAGTTTTAAAGGACCCTATTGTATCTCTAACCTTTGATTTATACAGTTGATAAAAAGCTTTGGGGTTATTTTTGATTCGTTTGCTACCTTGATTTCATAATTTCTCTTTGCTTTCTAATTTCTGTTTTTACCTGTCTGTTAAGTTCAATGTAAGTAACCAAGTAAGTGATTTTCGCCTTTCTTAACTTTTCTATATACTCCTTTCTTTTTCCCTAGAAGATCTAAGAGTCTATTATTCATCCATTTTGGTTGGTTCCGTATCGATCTGAATTTTCTTTTATGGATGTGTTTATTTTGGGCATTATTGATTGTCGCAATAAATTGTTCATAAGTAGCTGCTAAATTAAATTCGGGGTTATCCCGTCCTAAGTTGACAGTTTCCGGAGGTGTGGGGGGGATTAATCTTTTGACCATAGGGTCATCCCTTAGGTCTCTCCTTAAGCTACCGTAATTAGCCTTCCTAAAATCCGGGATCAAGGCCGAATTTTCCTTCTTCCTGCCATCCCATATTATGTTAAAATATATGGCTTTATGATCACTGTTTCCTAGTTCGTCTCCAATCCCAACATCTTTTACTAGATTTTCGTTATTACTGAGAACTAAATCGAGGATATTATTTCCTCTAGTGGGCGAGTTTATGAATTGATATAAAAAACTATCTTGTACTACTTCTAGAAAATCTTCAGATTCATTATCGCTAAGTTGATTTTTCCAATCTATGCCTGAAAAGTTGAAATCGCCTAGAATACATACAGTGTTTCTATCAGATGCCTTCTTTATTTCCTCCCATAGCAATTTACCATTGTTCCTACTCAAATTAGGTGGTCTATATATAACACCAATGACTACGGATTCACTGCCCTCACCAATCTCTACCCAAATACTTTCATTGTCGCTATTTGATAGCATAAGTCTTAAACTTAATTCTTGTTAATCCTCTGTAAAATAGATTTGTTCCTGATATTCCTGACCTGTAAACAAAAGTTGTGGATGCTCCCACATAACAGACGACCATGTTTTGGTTCACATCGTCTGCTGTATGGGAGTGACCGCGGTCTTTGTTTACATGTTAAGAAATGAACAACGATCTCACCAGGAATATTTATTACAATTTATTGACGATTGATCTGCTGACGCATTATTTGTTTTTGTTTATTTTCTTACTATATTTTCATCAGTGAGTTCTGATATAATAATCATTTCTTGTTCAAATGCTTCGTTTGGTAGATAATTAGGTGCTTAGACAGGCACTAGTTTGTCTTCCTGGTGGTAATGCAGTGATGATGTCTCATCCCAGGATGTAAACAGCCAAAATCTAATTAATGTACTTCAAAACACTCCCCCGCCAGGGGTCGGATTGACTACGATGCTCAGTGTATGCTATGAGCCATTCAGTACGAGCAGCTGCTCTCGCATCCACAAAAATCATATAATTGCACGATATCACAGCAAGTACTTTCTGTTTGATATACCGGGGGGTCGGCTAGGAAGTTAGGTGAGGTTAGGTAGGTTTGTTTGGTTAGGCCTTCTAACAATGCTTCTGCTGCTTGTTTTTCTTATCAACTGAGGTTAGCTTAGGTTTAATTTAGAAATAACCACTTTTTAAAACATCTGCACAAACTACGTCAGTGTCCATCATAAAACACAGTGAAATTGCAGCATTTTTATAATCGTTTTTTATGAAAAATCGGCTGTGGAGCAGTCGTCAACAATTACCCAATTTATATTGGATTGAATTCATTTGTTTTTCTAAAATGTTGTTTGCAAGATAGTAAGTAGAAAATAAAAGCAACAATGCACAGGTTAGGAAGATAGGTGAGATTAGGTGAGGCTAGGTAGATTAGGTGAGGCTAGGTGGGTTAGGTTAGGTTTGGTTAGATAGGTTAGGTAAGAGGTAAGGTTAGGTGAGGTTCGGTAGCTAATATATAACTCATGACCTTCAGCGGTTCAGAATTATGGGGGATGTTTTTAGACACATTTTTATATGCTAATTACTTTCACTTCTATTAATTTTCTGGGTATCATTGCAGTTTCGGCCAATGCACGGCCGACTGTTTTAACCATCCCCAACCTTTAGATCTTCTTATATGGAGTACTTCTAATCCCATTTCAACCAGGGGGCAAAAAATAATAATGTCAGAAATGAATTTTAAATTTTTTCCTTACTTAGGGATGGGGGGGGGGCAACTCTAAAACAGATACTTCCCCCAGAAATAAAGGTCAAATTAGATTAAATCACACCAAAATACACAGGATAAACTAATTTCGGTGAATTTATAGTAAGGCACCGGTCTTTCTCTCGCTGTTATTAATATGTGCAGTAATTTGTAATTTTTAAACATTTCGAAGACATTTTTCTTCTATGATATTTCCGCCGGAAAGTAAGGATAACCGAGATTTTAATTTTCCGATATTATTAGATTCAGTCGCCCACGAGCACCGCCATGTGTTATTTACATCTCGGGAGAAGCTCTGACCCCACCTCAGCTCGTGCTACGTTGTCTCCGTGTCAGCATCTACAGCGCGTGTGCGGGGTGGTGTGGGAGATTTTTATTGGGTATAGAGAGAGGAGACTTATTATTAGGCAAGTGTTTTTTGTCTTAACCAATGAACAATGTGCGGCTGTGTCGGCAGCGGAGATTTGAATTTTCAGTACAGGGGTACAAGATATGGCTGAACAGGTTGAAGAGCTGTACCGACATTGTGATATAGATTATTTTACATCAATTGCCCAGTTTCATCAGAAAAATTGAGAGGCCATTTCATTTTTTAGAAAACACGGTGTATTAACAAACAACGTTACTTGTCCCAAGTGTAATAATCAGTGTACACTGCATGAAGAACAACATATTTGGTCCGATTTTTCTTCAGATTAAGGTAAGATGTGGGGTCATGAACAACAGGGGTTAGGTTGATTGGTTGGTTTCTCACACAGAAAAAATTGGTAGGTTAAGTTAGCTTACATTTCTTTCAGTATTAGAAATATGTTTCTTCCTATGGTTTTTCATGGGTTTTGAACGATTTTTGCCTTGTTCTCCATTGAATATAACCTGTTTCTATGATTTACCCAACAAAACACGGGAGAGGGGAGGATGTGTCTGAAAAACGAGTGATTTCCGGAGGAAATGAATATCAATTCATTCAAAACTCGTCAAAAACCATAGGAAAAACTTATTTTTAATATACAAAGAAAGAACGGTGTCTGCTATAAATTTACCCTAATTTCTAAACTACTGTATTAGGCCATATTGCCCGAAACTGCAATTTTACCATTTTCTTGGGCAAATGCTGTGTTTTCTAGATATATGCGAGTTAAGACAGCGTTCTTACAGTCACGTCATCAGCTGTGATGTGGGAGATGTAAACAATGTACCGTTAGGGCTAATATATGAGAAGTGGCAGTCAGCGGTTCGGTAATTATGAGGGTATTTTTAGACAGTTTTGTACGCTGATTACTTTCAGTTCTATTCAATTTCTTGTGTAAATACTTAAATTTTATAGATATAGGTTAGGCTAGCACATGAATTTTGCCATTTTTATATTTTCCCAACATAATACAGTATCCTCTAATAAAATCAGTGAAAACTGGGTAATTTTAAACCCATTTTCAATGAAAAACAGCGGGCGGTCACGATCAGAAAAATTACGGCACCGGTTAGGTTATGGAAGGTTAGGTCAGGTTCATATAGGCTCTGTGTATTTTCGTTTCCATTCGCGTTCAGTATCATGTAAATAGTATCTCCCAAAATTCTGGTTAACTTCCATAAGTTATTTCTAGTGCTTATGATCTCCTCCACCTTTACCAATAATGACAATAAATGTATCATTGAAAGTCCCATCCAAAAATAAGTGAATAACAAAGCAGTGATCCTCCTCTGAGGTCTTACTAAATAAATACAATTATGTATCTTCTGGTGCTTCTTACCTGCTCCGTATTAATGAAGAATACTGTAATCACTTTTAACAAAAAAATATCTTCACCAATCCATGATTAATTGTTTACATTTGTTCTCGATATATGCAGTTGTATAGTTATTGGTGGTCGCGCATTTCTTGAACTGTACAGATGAGAATTTCAAGAGTGCCTCGACTTAGTAGTGCAATATACAGTACTTCTATTTTTTTTTCCTTTTATGTTCTAACTAATATCTGTGACTAAATGTTCAGTTTCGGTATACAGTCACGTGGAAGAGTAATAATGATAGGTGATACGAAAGACACAGTGACAACTTATAGTCCGGCCACACCTGAATATATCCCCAACAAAATTGTTGTCTTCAATCAGCTGAGAACTCTCAATTCAAATCAAAAGTTATTCTTAAGTTCAGATGTAACTAAAAAAATATGTTCCCATGTTGATTTTTTTGTAATCAAATTTATGTAAAAATCAACTAAAACATTGATTATAGAATTCAAGATATTATTGTTGAGGTAAATGGTGGCCTCATATTTTGGCGGTAATTTTGAAGCAAACCACAGTGATGGTAAAGAATTTTCCGTTTCTTTTCCTCCCAATTAAACGTGTGATTTTTTCTTTAGCTCTCCCCACGTCTTCTATACTTCTACGATGCTTGGAGATGAGGGTTTTGCAGTATCAAAGAGGTCCAATGTTAAACTGGTGAGAAGTGTCACCATCATTATACTGTATAACCATTTGAATGCATGCACAGGTCATCATAATTAATTTCCAAAATACGGGAATATAAAATCCTTGATAGGCAACGCAAAACACTAGATCCATCCAGTCCCCCCTGCTATTGCGTTGGGAAAGAGATCCTTGCTAAAACTGAGGAAGTAGCCGATAGAATGGAGATGGTTGCTAAGAGGAGTTACAATGAGGCATTAGCAGGGCTACGGGAGGTGACTATTGGTTAATTGAAACCCCGAAAATATTTTTCACATTTATTATGCATAAACATTGTAAACATATCTATGTGATTATTGTAGTATATAACATATATTTAATGTCTGGACAGATTCCCAAGAGTTATGCATATTAATGCATAGATTTTGTAAGCATATTTATGTGAAGTGAACGTAAAACCACATTTTGGAGGTTTCAATTAATCAACAGTTATGCCTACAAAACAATCTTGATGCTCTAAGTGCATGTATGTGTTAAATAACGAGTAACTGATCAACATTATTTTGGTAAATAAAGAAATGAAAAGCAAGCACTTAGCCATATGGATATAGTTACACGGAAAAAGGGAAATGAGGATGAACCATGGTTTTGATGGAAACAATGTGCTCTGGGACGATGCTCATAATGACGAATGGGAGAAACCTCTTTATGAAACATCTTACCTACTAAAGATGAAGCTTCATGAGTATAGGCTGAGATCTTGGAGATAAGAAGTTTGACATGTTCTTTCAGGAGATTAAATGCCTGGCTCTAACCAGGGACAATATCCTTGGACGCTATTCGTACTGGCAGACTCGACACTCACTTACTTAACGAGTGTTACGAACAATAAAGACAGTTAAAGCTTTCAACATCACTCACGAAGGATCTTGTATGCTTTAACTGTAATCAGACATATCTAAGTTGACTCAAAACAATGGTGTTCTCTCTCACATTCAAATTTACTTTATAGGTTGGTTTCAGGAAGTCAGAGAAAATGGGAAAACGGAGGACTCAGGCGTCTTGAAGCGATGAGAAAACGGACGCCTCAGATGGGAGACTCAATAAAGTAGGCCTAGCTACATGTGTTGTGGGCTACTGAGCGTAATGTGAATGGTCTGATTTTACGTTAACTAACATGTCCGACCGTGGTCATTACAGCACGACCTCCAAACAAGCTCCTCACCAACCAGCTCCCTCAGCAAGCCCCTCACCCAACAGGACCTCTGAGCAAGCTTCTCACCACACAGCAACTCCCTAGCACTGCACTGTACATACAATATATATATATATATATATATATATATATATATATATATATATATATATATATATATATATATATATATATATATACAGAAAACGCATTGTGAGTTTCTATTCTTACCTCCATCCTGAGTGTGAGATATTGTAGTGGATTTCTCCCCTACAAACGCTGTTTGTCGCTGCGTAGCCGACCCCACGAATCCCAGTGTGCCTCGTGGTCTAGGTCAACCAGCGCCGCCATACATCACGGAGCGGGGGTCAACTACTACGCCACGCCTACCCCCCGCTATTTAAGACCTGACCTCGTGGTGACCTGTCTCTTTCTACCTACACCAACCAGCCAGCAACACCTCCTCCGCCGCTGCCTGGCGGCCTTCGCTCCTCCTCCGCCTACCTGGCGGTCCTCGTTCCCGCCGGCGAGCATGGCGACCCACAAGCTGTCCTCCTCTGAGCACCCTCACCAACCAGCTCTCTCTATATCACGCTTGTAACCATGCTGCCTTCCCAGCACCAAGCTGCATTGTACATCCAATACAACATGTATACCTGAGAGCACATTGTGAGTTTCCTTTCTCCATCCCATCCTGAGTGTGAACCAAACATCCAAAAATTCCCACAATATCCTACATGTTCGTACGTATGTGAGCCCATTCAAAGAGAAATAGACAAACAAAGAGAATTTGACAACTGGCCACATACAGTACGCCACAAGTTCACTCTGGGTAAACACCTCCGGTACATCACTAATATCTTCAGGTTGGTAAACATCACTTCCGTTACCTGACGATGAATCACGGCCAGGTTCTGATGACACGGACTGCAACATATCTGGCGGAATGGGGACTGGAACCTCAGGACTATGTGGCACTGGGCTCATGGCAGATGGAATCTTGGGATAAATGGTTCCTTGTTTATTTTTTGCATTATATCCCTCTATCTTCACAGAGCAAAATAACAGTCATCACCATGATTTTTAGGCTCCCGCCAAACCATAGGGACTCCAAATGGCATAACTTTTTTCTTACCACATTTTCACAGTCTTAAACCTTCAACACAAATGCGACATACTTTATGTGGCGCTTCTGGTTTATCTATATCACCTATTTTCACTCCATAGAAGGCAAAATATGCATTTTTCACAGATGCGATTATTTCTTGTCATTGCTTATGCATAACAAAGCACCCACATATGTAGCAGAATATGTTTGGATTGTTCAAACATCCACGAGAAGACATATGTACAACAGGAATAGTATCTTAGTAGAGCAAAACAAGGAGATTTAACATTACATCCACGAGGATATTTGGACCCATATTCTAGAACGGGGTGGTAATATCGACAATATTTACCTAGATTTTGCCAAGGCTTTCGACAGTGTACCCCACGAAAGGCTGAAAATCAAACTGGAAGGGTACGGAATTCGGGGAAATGTCCTAGCGTGGATAGAAGACTTTCTACATGACCGCAAGCAATGTGTGGTGATTAATGGCACGAAATCGTCATCTGTACCTGTAACAAGTGGGGTACCGCAGGGTAGTGTATTGGGCCCGCTGTTGTTTGTTTGTTTCATAAATGATATGCCTGACGTTGTACACTCCTCCATACAAATGTTTGCCGATGACGCCAAGTTATTTCGGGAAATTAAGAACCAAGCGGACTGTGAAGAGCTGCAGAAGGACCTCTGTGGGCTCCAGGAATGGTCGAAGGAATGGCTGCTGAGATTCAATGTCACGAAGTGTAAGAGGATGCACCTGGGGCGTACCAACGGTAAGGAGGCGTACCATATGTCCCAACGGGATGAAGAAAATGTACTAGTTGAGACTGTGTGTGAGAAGGACCTAGGTGTGTATGTTGACAATGAGCTGAAGTTCTCGGGCCATTGTGAGAAGAAGGTAAATCAGGCAAATAAATTATTGGGTCTTATAAGAAGGTCGTTCAGATATCTAGACGGTCCGTCCCTCGTGACGATCTTCAGGAGTGAAGTGCTTCCCCATCTGGAGTACTGTCACCCCATCTGGTCCCCGAGATATGCTAGGGACTGTCAGTTGGTTGAAAATGTTCAAAGGAGGGCCACCAAGCTGGTGCCTGCACTTCGGCATCTCAGCTACCCTGCGAGATTGGAGCGCCTGAACTTGCCTAGCTTATACTACAGACGGGCAAGGGGGGACCTAGTTGAGGTTTATAAGCATCTCAGGGGGCACTACTCAGTTGAGTGTCCTTACTTGGAGCTGGCGGACGCTCGCCCCACAAGGGGTCACAGCTCAAGATTGAAGAAGCCGCAAGTCCGGAAAACCGTGAGGGCAAACTTTTTCGGAGTGAGGGTTGTAAACTCTTGGAACAATCTACCAGAAAGTGTTGTGACGGCACCGAGTGTGAGCTCTTTCAAGAGAAGACTTGACCAACACTGGAGCGGGTTCAGGTACATTCAGGAGCCGGTGCATGCCCAGTATTTGCCAACAGTGCGTGACAGAGACGTGACCGATCGCCCGGGCGGCTAGCGAGCCGACCTTTTGGTGAAGAATATAAAGGAAAAGAGTCGTGACCGATCGCCCAAGCGGCTAACAAGCCGATCAGTGGCGAAGAGGATAAAAGTAAAAGTAGGAAAGGAAACAACTTAGGTAATCAATAAAGATTCTTTTCACAACTTGTAATAGGAGCCCTATACACAGCACCAAATAGTATATTTTTCATTTTCAAAATGATCTCACACCATACCGCTTTATCATATAAATGACCATTCAAGAAATTTACATTGTCTTCAAGAGAAATAAGAGAATTCCTCGATAATATAACTACACCTCTACCAGGTTCACTCTGCACACCATCGAATTTACTATTTAACTTTCATTAAAATAATGATGGACTTTTTTGTTTGCCAGTAAATTAAATTCTAAAAACAAAATTAATTCAGAGTTTACTAGCCTATTATAGGCTACCACTTTTGCATCACTGGACTGGTATTTATTTATTTCCCTTTATTATCTATATTTTATAATATTTCTGACTTTACTGTATTTTCACTTCCAACAACTCAATTAATTTATTGAATCATTATTCATCCAAACACAAGGAAGTCGGATAATGCTACTATCAGACTCACCAGCTCTGCTCACCACGTTCTGCCGGGAGTGCCGTACGATATGTTGGGCAAACACCTCATTTTTACCTAGACTTCACTTTTAACTGCTACACTGGCAGTGATTCAGCGCCATCTCCAGGACAAGCATTCAACCAACAAATAGAGAGTGAATTACACTACAGTACTACTGTCAGTAGTAGGTCATTTTGATATTCCTTGGTACAAACACTCCAGTCGCCCGACAGACGACACGACAGCAGAGCTGGTGCAGGGTAAAATAATTGTACTTAACTTCTGCATATTAGTATATCAGGAATTTTATATTTGAGTGACAGATTGTTTTGAAAGGTGAAAATACCAATGTAATGACGTTTAGTGAGAGAAAGATTACGAGTTGGGCTTTTAGGACACGTGTGGGGTGGACAATGGCTGGTCTTGGAAGTGATGTTAAAAATAAGTTAAATGATATCTTCCTGTTATTGTTGTTGACAGTATGACACACACACACACTGTACAATTAGGATGATAAGTATTTGGTAATTTCTGAGAACAGCACTACCATCAAAAGGAGTTGTTCGTTTTCGTTAATTTTTTACTTCACCTTAGTTGATATGAAAAACAAGCAGCAGAAGTATTGTTTAAAGACCTCACCAACCTAACAAATAAACCTACCTAACCTTAACTAACTTCCTGGAGCCCCCAGACCACCTTCCTAGTATATTGAACAGAAAGAACTTACTATGGTACGGTGTAATTTTACGTTTTTTGTGTGGACGAGAGCAACCGTCCGTACCAAACGGTTCTTGAGCATACAGGGAGCATCGGCGTTGATCAAGCCCGGGCTTTTTTAATTTTTTTTAAATATGTCGATATGATTGGCTGTTTACATCCTGGGTTGAGACTTCGCCACCTCATTACCGCCTAATTATCTACCACACAAAGCAACTGCACAAGAAATAATTATTACGTCAGAATTCACGGATAAAAATAAAGTAAGAAAATAAACAGTAAAACAAATAACTCACCCACGGGTCAGTTGTCAATATTAACCATCATTTATAGTAAGTACCTGTATGGTACTGTATTGTTGCATTTTCAACCAATAGGTTTTTTGCTTCAGCCTCTCAAGCCAGTTCCTGGACACTCCACTGTGAAATTACGGCATTTATTCTCGGTTAGGTTAGGTTTGTTTTTCAATATGAAAATTGAATAAAGCATCATGAGATCCAAATTGGTTGAAAATGCAAATTTACCAGAAGTATTTAAAAAAGGTGACAACTTTTTATTTCGGTAATTTATGAGGAAACTGCTAACCCGAGTCATTCATTTTTTCCACAGGTGTTCTTATCATTATAGTAAGTATTTTCAACGAGGTGACAACTTTTTATTTTAATTATACGTATTTATTATTTTTAGTTTTTATATACAATCATAGGTCACCTGTAGTGGGCAGGGAATGAAAGATGAGGGAAATTGCAGAGTAAACACTGTGAAAACAGACCATATGACACTAAAACAAAGTCTTTACATGATTTGTACAAGAAGAAATTAATTATGTACCATAAACACTCCTCTGATAAATCTGCCAAGTCACCGCGTCTCATCTGTTGAGTAAAGATTTATATGAGGTTGAACAAGGAACTTTATATTTATATAAGGAGAAACAGCAAAAAGTAAGAAAAACATTTTATTTTATTTGCAGTGGATGTTTTGTTGTTACCGGCTAAGTTCCTACTAGTGCTATTTTACAGTGAGTGCACTCTGATTGGCTAACTGTCCATTACCGGCAAACAAAACGGCAAAATAGTCACTGACGTTTCGATGATAGTAGGAAAATAGAAATGACAATGCACAGATTAGGAGGTTAGGTAGCTGAGGTGAGATTCGGCTAATTAAGGTTCTAATAGGTTCTGTGCATTGTCGTTTTGATGTGATTAGCCAATCCGAGCACACTCTTGGTAAAATAGCATAAGGTGGAACTTAGCCGGTCACGGCAAAATATCTACTGCCTATTTTAAAATTTTCCGTCACCCCCATTTAACAACAATACAAGTACTGGGTGTTCAAAGTGGGCAGGGTAATGAAGTAGAGGCCAAATGTGGGGTAAAATACTATAAAAGAACATCAAACAAACCTCTGATGTTACCTGCGGTTTGATCAAATTAAAATTCATGTACCGGTATCTCTCTTGATTGAACGCATGCATCTGTAGGAACATATCAGTGATTCCTGACAAGGCACAAATTTTCCACAACTTAAGCTTTCTTTTAAATGCCTCAACTTTTTCGTACTGGGAAATGCTTTTTGTGATTGCACCTTGCATCGTTTTTCAGCTTGCTTACTTCATTGAATATATCTGCAAGATAGCCGAGTTGAACAAGCCATTTCTCATCATTCAGGAACTCTGCTAGATCAGGCTTCTTCTCCGAGAGGAATGTACACAGCTCCTCCCTCAGGCTGAATTAGCGTGTGAACATCCGCTCGCGGGACAACCATGTCACCTGTGTGTGCATGAGCAGGGAGTGGTGGTTCACGCCTACTTCCTCAGAGTGCAGTGAACAATCTGGAGTTTGTGGTTCATGCTTTAACAAAGCTCACGATGGTTATGGCTGTGTTCAAAACTGTGTGAAGCCCAGGTTCAATGTCTTTTGCGGCGAGCATTTCTCTGTGCCAAAAAAAAAATGAGTTCAAATGGCACGGGGAGCAACTTCTTTTGTTCTTTTTGTCTTATTAACTTAGAAGGTTTCATACTCTCACTGGACAGCACTTGAGAGTAAAGAACACACTGTGGTTGGGCAGCGCTTTACTTGCTGGGCTTACTACGAAGTCATAGTTAAGGTAAAGGTCATCATATTTCATAATTTTTGGCTCCCTAACATGAGCAGATCTTTCTTCCTCTTACTCGCAACAGATGTGACCTCTGACTCATCATCTGAAGATTTTGACTCATTACTGTGGGTTTCATAGTTCTTGTTTTGATGAGGATAGTCGAGTAATAAATTTGTCCACTTTCTTCGCAGCTGGAGAAAAGCACAGTCTGGAAAAAAACATAAGGCCTATTATAGCACAGTCAAACCAAAAATTCCAGAAGACTCAATAATATCAATCATGAATCCATGACCATGATTTGTGGCTCAATGGCAGAAAGTGGTCCCTCGGTTAACGAGCACAATTCGTTCCAGCAGGTTGCTCGTTAACCGAAACCATTGTTTCAATGGATTTTTGGGTAATTGGTTCCAGCTCACCGAAAATTGCCTAAATTCAACAAAAAAGGTAGAAAAGTACACTTACTTTGAGGTGTGTATGTAGAAGGTTCCTGGGTGAAGATGATGGTGATGGGAATTAGAATGGGGGTGGAGGAGAAGGGAGAAGAGAAGGCATTGGGGTGGAAGAGAAGTCACCCCGTGGCGCCATTTCACCCATAAAATTTTAGTTCTCTTGGTGTAATTCAAGATTATTTTCTTTAAATCAACACTGCATTATATATTGTCAATATGTAAAATAAATTTCAAAATGACCAATAATTTGCTTGCAAACACAGAAAAAAAGCGTTTAGTTGAAGAGTCTCAAACAAGATGTAACCCCCACTGAAAAGACACAAAGACTGACGCATGTTTGGTGTGTTGACAGGCTGGATGGCGTGCATAAAACTAGTTTCCTTGCCTTCTATTATGTTCAGTAATTGTTAAAATGAGTAAAAAATTTAATATTAAACTTTTAAAATTATCAAATAGTATAAACTTCTTGATATTTGCTAAAATGGTAAGGAATTTAAGCCCTAGAACCGATTACTGTATTGGCGGACTAATACTACAGCTGGTGGACCGCCAAATGCAAGCGAAATCATGTTCAGGTTGGCTCGTAAGAAACTCGTTAATCGAGGGATTGCTCGTTAACCGAAGTTAAGAATCTAATGGAAGGTAACTCGTTAACCGAGGTGCTCGTTAACCGAGGGACCACTGTATTTTGTAGTAAGACGTTTTTGTTTTTCATAATTACAGGACTGTGCACATAACTGGATATCTGGAGCATAGATTAAACTAACCACTTATCCTTTTCCTGCAGGTGAAAAATGCAGGAATTGGACATTGAGGCCTTGGGTGTCACTGATCGATGGAATCTCAAGAGTGTGGAGGTTATTTCCTCTTTACAGCACCAGTAAGTAAAATACTGTACAACTGTGTTACAGTATAGTCCATACAAAGAATTTATTTTCTAAATGTTTAGTACAGTACGTATATTATTTTCAGTTTAGCTGTTATAAACTGGGAGTTAAGTACAGTAAAGTACTGTATTACCTCCCCACTTTTTAACAGATAAAGTTTTGACTCTAGTAGTGTGTCTTCACAAGCTCTAATATCTTAAACATTTTCAGCCTTGAACCATATGAGTCATGGGTAGTGCAAGCATCTGTATTGGGTGACAATCGAGAGGCATTTACGTTTTTCTTCCCTCTTCTTGCCGGCCTCGGTAATGAGTTAGGAGCACAAGCCCTCTGGGCATCTCTATTAGTAGAATGGTCAAATCTGCTTTTGAAATGGTAAGTTACAGTATTGGCAAATAATAGTAGATCATTGGGAAATACTTGTTTATAGAGTAGAGTGCAGTACAGTAAATTCTGTGTTAGAAAATTTATTAGAATTGTATCAGATTTGTGATTTTATTACTCAAGATGGATTTGTTTTGGGTATTACGTAATGCACGGTATTTAACTTTTAAGTGGAACTCACAGATAGTAATTATATTTCCTTTTTTTATTTAAATACTGTAGTATTTTGATATCTTACATTAGATTACATGAACATAATATGGTTTCTATAATGACAGGATATTCAAAGGGGACCGCCCGTACTGGTGGATAGGTGAGACGCCACTTTACAATGATGAAACTCAACCTCAGTTGCGACAATTTCCTAACACATGTGAGTCGGGGCCAGGCACGCCATCAGGACACCTTATGATGAATGTAGCGCTGTTTTATGTGGCGTCCAAAGGCATCACCAGACACTTCATATGGAAATCCAAAGCTTTGAAGTTAGTACAGTATATAATTTTTTTGTTACTGTACCCTGAACTGAAAAGAAAATGTAATAAAATTGGTTTTGAAAATGCTTGTAGGATCACATATCAGTTAAAACAGAAAAATATCCCAAGATGTGTAGTTTCTTGAAGCAAATAATGAAACTAGTATTGTTTAAAAAAATTGAATAGTTTTGAAAAATATAAAACAGGGTATAAAATATTTTGAGTGTGCAGTAATTTTGAAAATAAAAAAGGGTGTGAAATATTTTGATAGGGCATTCATTAATAAAACGATAACAAAAAAATTGGAGACATAATTCCAGTTCTTGTATTCATATTACAGTGATATCCCCGTTAGCCAGAACAGTTGGTGCAGAGCACTTCCAGAGATGAGAGATTTCCGGCTAACCAGACGACTTTCTCAAACCTGTAAAAATTTCCTTATCTTCGGAATATTTTCCGGTTACTGGGAAAAGTTTCCATGTCTAAACTAGACATCTTGCAGACACTAGCCCACTTCCCCAGAATGTTTCTGGGTGCTGGGGATCTATTCCTTGAGTCTAAACTACTGGAGTCCGTAAATGCAGTTCTATTTAAGTTAGAAACTCTACTTCTTTACTATAATAATCCAGAGTAGTTTACCTAAAAGTTTGGTAAAATAAATATATTTGAAAATTAAAAGTCTATATGATATGGGCATGAAAGAAACTGTGTGTTACAGCTGACTGGTATTTTCCACTCCCATGGAGCAGTGGGGGATTAGTGGGTCTTGTGTACCTGAACTGACTCAATGTCAGGTGGAGGTAGGGTGGGGGAATAGTTGTCTCATAATGCTGACCTGATGGAATGTCAGGTCACCCTTTCATGGGTGGCTGTACATACATACATACATACATGAGTTACTGCACCACGAGGCCTATGTGACCTCACACAGTATCGCAAGAGACCAGCCTGGGCCATCAGCTGCAAACTATAATAAATTTTATGTTCAGTTCATGTTCCTTCTCCTTTCAGGAATGAAAGCTTTTGTTAAATTACCCACCCACCCTATGTCTTTGTAAGTTATAAGTCATTTTTGTGTAATGTATATTTTCAGCCTTCGGGCTGCAGAACTTTTTCAATGAACCATTAATGTTATTATTATTATCACACATGTTTGGGAGGGAGGGTGTTACGGTCACTTTTACCCCCAATTGACCCTTCTCCCTGTGGCTGGGGGGAGATGGGTTGTTGACATCATACTCCAGGCAGAGGGGTTCTAATTTTTTGCTTATAAAATGCCACTGACTTGACTTAGGAGAATATAACTTGCATTGCTGGAATTTTTGTAAGGTAGCGATTAATTTGAGTATAAACATCCCTTAGTTTGCACCACATATCATAATTATAGTAATTAACTTGAGTAAAGGTTCAAAGTTTCGGGACATCACTAATGTATAATGAGTCTCCTTATGCCCTGGCTTATTCATTGATCAGTTGTCTAAGTGCAAAAGTAGTCCCGTCGAGCCATCATGTATCAATTAATTTTAAAATATAAATTATAATGTAAAATGTTAAAAGACAATGGGTTGGTAGTGCTGTTAATGTGTGTAAGTGTTTTGGCATGTCACCTCACTACCTGACTCGTGGACAAACTCATCATCAACTTCTTCAAATCCTACAATGTGCTTGGCAACGTCAAAACACACACACACGGGAATTAAGACAACAAGCATCCAGTGAGGGTCTTGTTGTGTGACTGCATGGAGGCGAATTAAAAGATCAGCTGTTGAGAGCTTATCGCTTAGCAACACTGGTGCATATTATCACTCCTTTCCACTCCATCTCTAATCCCCCACACCTTTCTGCTTTCTCACTCCACATTTTAAAATGTTGTATAATATACTGTTGAAGGGATACAACTTTGTTTATTTATACTTAGACTTATCACAATATCCCTTAAAATACTTTAGGTTTCGTGTATATTCAAGGCATCTTCAGTTCATGAGACCGACTAATACTCCAGCTAAGAATGGGTGACTTGACATTCCATCAGTAGGTCAGTAATATGAGACCACTAATCGCCCATCCTACCTCCATCTGACACCGAGTCAGGTCAGGTCCCCCAAAATACTTTAGCTATCGTCTTTATTCAAGACATTTTCAGAAAATGCTCTCGATTTTCAACCCTGGAAAATTTGTTCCCAAAGCTGGAAATTTTTGGATAATTCCGGCTGTGGGAATGATTTTCCGAGCAAATTTAAATTCCGGCTATCGGAAATTTCCGGATTTGAGGGACTCCAGCTAACAGAGATATTACTGTATACTATATTTTATTTCAGTACCTGCCAGAAGGGTATTTTGTCAGCCACGGTGTACTCAGTGTATTTGATGTGGATTGGAGTAATTTTTGTCTCCCGGCTCTACATCCAAGCACACTTCATCCATCAGAACATCTTAGGGATAATTGCTGGTAAGGTTAATTAATTATAAGTATTTTCTTTTTAACCCTTAGATTGGGTTAATAACACTTGGCAACAATTTAAAAATAAAATCTGCAACATGGTTCAGAGCAGCTTCCGTTTGGTAATCTTGAGGTGCTGATTTCAAATCTGGCAAGAAAAATTCGTTGGCACATACAGTTTATTTGTTATACTGTACAAAAAATTAAATCTTACAAAAACGGACAAATAAAATATTTCCTGTTATTCCTGTTACTTTTTTCCACGTCATCACACTATAATTCAATAAAGAATGAAAACAATTATAAGAAGACACAAAAAGTATAAAATTAGCCACTGTATGGCAGGGCTAATGTACATACAGTGGGGTATGCTATAACGAATCTAATTGGTTCTAGAACCTTGTTCGTTATAGCATTCGTTCGTTATAGGATTAATCCGTTCCAGGCCCCCAAATACAACCACTTAACACTGGAAAATATAATATAAAATTGTAAAAATTTAAAAAAAGTGCATACATATGCATCTAAACCCCTGAAATAAAGAATATCATTAATACTTGTAATAAAAAAACAATAAATTAGTAAAAAAAAAAATTATTTTTTTTTAATAATGTTTGTTGTAGGAGTTTCGTTCGTTATAGCATTCTCAATTTTATAGGTAAAACCGTTCGTTATAGGAATATTCGTAGTAGGATCTGTTCGTTATAGCATACCCCACTGTACTTCTTCTGGATTTTCTTTATTACTGAAGCAGCTATCTACACAGGTACTTAGTTGGGAGAGAATGTATTGTGAATTCTCTCCGGGAGAAGTGTTTTAAGTACACTTTTGTAGGAATACTTAAGTGAGGTATTCTCGCCCCCGTAAGTGTCAAGATTCTCGCATCCTCTCTCCACTCGTCTTTCCACTGTGCAAATTGTAACGTTTCTTAAACCTTTGGAACCACCCATGACTTGCTGTGAAGTTTTGATCGCACTCATCTCCTGCCTGCTTTTTCAGGCTTTCGAAAAGGCTTCTTGCCTTAGCCTGTTTGGTCAGAAGGCTTAGGGTACACGCTTTTGCAGCTGATCTTCCATCCACGTCACAAGTAATTTCTCCCTCTGCTGAAGAGGACCTTGTCTTTTTTTTGTTATTATTGTTCCCTTTATAGGTGCTGATCCTTTCACTACCTCACAAATTTGTTCCTTGTCCTTCAAAATTTTTGATATTATTGAGTGAGAGAGGCCAAGGTCGCGTGAAATGGTTGTTACCGTTTTTCCATTTTCATATTGCATGATTATTTTCATTTTTATCTCAAAAGTAATTGACTGTCTCTTTTTCTTCTCAGCACCACGAGAACTCTCACTTTTATGCTTGCCAGCCATTTTAAAGGGGGAATTACAAACAAAATTTTGTCAGTACACAGCGCGATCACTAACAACAATGACGGCCAAACACCAACTGAGCGGGCTACGGTGTGGATGCTGTACACCACGAGGCAGCCTAACCCAAGCTATCGTACGGCGTCACATTACGACCAAACGTCGGGACTCTAAAATGCGTAACGTGAAAAATATTTTATACAACCATGGCAGTCGTATGTCCGGGTTGTCGTACGTCTAGGAGAGTGCTGTTTGTTGAGGATTCACTTCAAGTGCCACTTAAGTCACTGGAACCGCTTGTTTTGTTTTTTCTGAGTGTTCCCTGGTTTTCGTATCCGTATCTCATTCGGCTGCCACCAGTGTGATAGTGGATTTTTTTTGTCACAATTGTTTTAAATTAATTTTGGAACTCTTAAGTTGCATGGCTGATGTAAACACTTATTCTGTATTTTCCTTCTTACTGAAGTGGCTATCTACACAGGTTGGGAGAGAAAGTACAGTATTGTGAATTCGCTCAGAGCATGAGAGAGGAGGAGGAGGAGGAGGAGCAGGCGAGGTGTTTGCTAAATCAGCTTGACTTTGCTCAACCTCTGAGGGAGTTACAAACTCAGCGTGTATAACTACTGAGTCATTGTTGAATAATTTGGTGTTATATATATTTGAGTGAATATTTATATAATGCTAAAGGTGCTGTTACACCTCATCATGGCAGGATCCCATCTACCCTGGTACCTTTCCTTCAAACGTCTAATGTCCTGATGATGTGCTCTCCCTGTTCATCACAAACCGCCCCCAGATTCTCAGGAAAAAAGTCCAAGTGCGAGTGTAGGAGGTGGATTTTCAGGGACATCCTACATCCTAAGTTTTTGTAGTTTTTTAAGAGTTCCTCTACAAGTTGGCAATAGTTTTCTTCCTTCTTGTTTCCAAGAAACCCCTTGACTACAGATTTGAAGGATTTCCATGCAGCTAGCTCATTTTCATTCAGTTTGTTTTCAGAATCGTCATCACAAAGTACCTTTCTTATCTGTGGGCCAATAAAGATACTCTCTTTGACTTTAGCATCACTGAGCTGTGGGAATTTTCCCCTCAAATACACGAACCCATCACCTTGTTTGTCTGTAGCCTTCACAAAATTCTTCATTAGTCTCAGCTTGATGTGTAAAGGAGGTAGAAGTACATCGTTTGGGTCTACCAAGGGAGTATATCTAACGTTGCTTTTTTCCTGGAACAAACGTTTCTCTCTCTGGCCAGTCCTTTGTGTTGTAGTGTTTTTCTGTTGCTCTTCTGTCCCTTAAACACAGAAAACAGCAATATTTCGTGAACCCTCCTTGAAGGCAGAGTAAAAAGGCTATAACCTTCAAATCGCCACAGATCTGCCATCTAACTCCTTGTATTTAATAGCAGTCAGTATTTTATCCATACTATCATACGTTTCCTTCAAACCTACAGAATGAGCTACTGGAACTGAGGGCTTCTGGTTCCCATTATGCAACAATACTGCTTTCAATCTAAACTTGGAGGAATCTATAAAAGCCGCCATTCCTTTGGGTCATGTTTTTCTCCCAACTCTGACATCAGTCCATCTACATCAGTACAGAGGGAATCCTGCATACTGTACAATGAAGACAATGTAATATTTCTTTTCCTAAAAACATAAATTCTTGTCTGTTTTGCTAGCAAGTTCTCATTCCTGCAGTCTTGATGCTAAAAGTTCCGCCTGTTGTTTTGACAATCGGAGATCACATGCAAGATCATTAAGTTCACTTTGTTCTATAAGACGTGGTTCATTGGAAGTCTGGTCAATGAAAGGAGGATCATGGGATGATTCTGGGATTTCTCCCTCAATTTCTTCATCCGAAGTTGAGAGGTCTTCTAAATTAGCCGGTGGTGTAGGTATAGGGAGGCCTTCTCCGTGAGGAACAGGCTTTATTGCCGAAGGTACATTTGGATACTCAATTTGGTGAATTAACACAGCCTCAGCATTGTATTCTCTCCATTCTCTTGTTCAGTATTGCTAACCTTGCATTTAATATATCGCTACCAACACAAGTACGTATCTTATATTCCTACACTACATATACACATATATCATAAAAATGTTACGTAGCTGACATTTTTTATTGCCATATTTTAAATCAGCACCCCAAAATTAATAAAGTGCAGTATATTTGATCCATGTTACTGAACCCTTGTCAACTAGTGTAATTGGTTGACCTGACTGTTCATGAGCATCCGGTAATTTCAGTAAGAATTCTTAAGTTGTATGGGAAGATATCAAGTTAAAAGTTTTACCTTTTGAAGAAAATTCTGCTGTAGATGTTTGGTGTATATTAATTGTTCTCCAGTTAAGAAATGTTTATACCATATTCCCTTCCTTACTTAAAAGCTGGATACCTCATAACATTAGTAACAACAACAAAATTGGAATGTATTCATTACTTACCAAGGGTGTGTCTGGCATTCAGAACAATTTGTACTGCCTCTTCCCATTATCTAAGCAGCTTGTGATATTTCCCAGTCATTTTAGAAAGACTGGATTGGTTGTAAATGTGTAGTTTATCCCAAAGTCAATGTTTATTGTTTATAATCAATCCAGGATAAAACAGCTCACTTGGTTCCCTCCTTCATTTTGTCGGGTGAGCGGGAAATCTTGTACGTTGTGTGATCCCAGGCTTAAATGACCATGAGCTGAGTGATTTTTTTTTACTAGAGTTGCTTGCTGGAGGTGAGAGATTCCTTGGGTTCTGACTCTGAACCCCCAGCCTTTTTTCCAAGGTGTATTCAAAAGCTGTTCTCTCCTGGGTCAGGTATGATTCTTGATTTTAGGATGGATCCCAAATATATGTACACTCGCAACAAAAAGTATCGGTGCATACTGTAGTGTGAAAAATTTGAGACCAGTGATGATAGGTATTGGGAAAGGCGAGTTGTTCCAGCCATATGTTGGCAGCCCTGTAATCCTGCTGAGCAGCTACTATGGCCTGGTCAAGTGAAACAAACCGTTATAAAAAGGTCGGGAAGTGATAAATAGACAGTATGAAATATGAGGAGCTCCCTGTTAACAAAATTATTTGTGATACTTGTGAATATTGCCACATTAATTTATGCTACCAAATAAACCACTCAACCTGGTCGTGGTGCAGCGTGGACGGCCGCTCCGAGACCTGTCGTCTGTAGCACCAGTTTCGAGGTATCGCCGAATCCATCGTGCAGCGGTGTTCCTGTGGACACCAACCCGCCGGCTAATATCTGTGACGCCGAACCCTTCGTTATGAAGGGCAATAATAGACACTCGTGTTCCCTCTGAGGTTCCATGTCGTCTGGTATGTGTATATCTCTACTGCTTCATATTGCCTCTGTTTTATACCCACGTTCACCGAGACCGAACCCTCGCTCATCATTCAGTCGACACAAAGCAACAATCCGAAAAGAAGAAACAAACACACTGATTGTCAGCCATATGGCAACACCTAGGGGGAGGGGAGGGGTTATGATACACTTGCCAACCTTCCCGACATATCACAGTGTATACGTATTGTTTCGGAAGTCGTCGATCTCACCCTGCATCGATACCTTTTGGTGCGAGTGTACACTACTACAGTACAGTAGAACCTCGATAAATCGGACTAATTGGGGCAGGCCCTAGTCCAAAAAATAAGAAAGTTCGAAAAAAGTGAATCTTTGTGAGGGGGGGTTGGAGATAACTGCTTCTCTGGACTGTTTAAAGAAAATAAGTTGTTGTTATAATGCATAACATGGTTATTAAGACACTACGGTATTACATCAACAATAAAAAAATATGAAACAGAACTTTCTGGTTTGAAATTCGGACTTAGGTCTGTATGCTGACAACTGTTTTCACCAAGATGATTGTTACATACTGTAAAGTGTCTTAGAAATAAAGAGTAAAGTGTATACTGTACAATACAGTGGGGTATGCTATAACGAACGGATCCTACTACAAATATTCCTATAACGAACGGTTTTACCTATAAAATTGAGAATGCTATAACGAACGCAACTCCTACAACGAACGCGGATGAATACCGGACTATTTCGCCTGGCGCATGAATATAGTTGTACCGCGACCCACAACAAGAGCGTCAGGCACCATCTTTGTCTCATTGTGTAGCCAGTGCACCACTGTTATTGTTGAAATTTCGTCTTTTGATGTGGAAATTCGCGTTATTTGTATAACTATTTTGTTATACAAGTATACAATTGTAACAATGAGTCGTCCAAAGCGAGTGAGAAAGCTAATAACCCTTGAAACTAAGAAAGAAATTATAAAGAAACGTGAGAATGGAAGAAGCATTGCGAAACTTAGTGATGAATATGGGATGGCTAAATCGACTATATGTACGATTTTGAAAAATAAAGAGGAGTTAAAAACTGTGCAAGTGGCTAAGGGAATCTTTAGACTTAGCAAAGCAAGGTGTAATGTGATTGAAGAGATGGAAAATTTACTCTTAGTGTGGATAAAGGAGAAAGAAATGGCAGGTGGTAACATTAGTGAAGCTATAATTTGTGAGAAGGCTAAACAATTGTTTGATGACCTTAAAGCCAAGACTCCCAGTGGAAGTGATAGTGATGTGCCAGTGTTTAGGGGTACCTGCATGCTGAATAACACTAAGGTAAGATAAAGTACCGTATTTTTTACATTTTCCACAGAATTTTTTCAGTGTTAAGCGGTTGTATTTGGGGGCCTGGAACGGATTAATCCTATAACGAACGAATGCTACAACGAACGAGGTTCTGGAACCAATTACGTTCGTTATAGCATACCCCACTGTACTATAAATATAACAATTGGAAAAAATAATTGTAGGGGAATATTGTGTCTTTGTACCCATTTCTTAAAATATGTACAGTAAACCCTTAAACATCTCGTGATTAGGTTAATGAAAACCCTGCGAAGTTCACCCACGGGAAGCTATGGGAAGCCCAAATTGTAAAAAAAACGAAGAAAAACCATTCCGGGTGTTTGAAATACACACACATCAAAATAGATAGAACAGTTAATGTAAAGCAACAAAGCTCACTATAAAGTAATAAAAATACTGTATGGTAAAATAAAAATGCACACTCACTATCCATGTGTGAAGTTGTTGCCATCACATTGTTGTCTCCCCCTGCTGTGATGACTGAACAAACTGTTCAAACTTGTACCCATTCTCTTCAAAATGACCTTTAAACTGAGCTGGGTAACCCTCAACAGCATCATGATCTGCAGAAACCGCTTCTCCAGTAACTTTGAGGTTATGCAGATTGTGTCTCTGAAGTTTTTAAACCATCCTTTACTAGCTGTAAAAGTTGAGCTCTTTTGCTCTTGATTGTCACCACTTGCACTGGCCATACTGGTAGCACTTCTAGCCAGGCTATCACCACCACTTGCACAAACACCTTCAGCACTGTAACCATGTGCACTAACACCAGCATTGTTACCATGTACACTAACACCTGCAGCACTGTCACCACTTACACGAGCAGTATCACTTGAAAAACCTTCATAGAGAGTCTTAACTTTGTTCCTGATAATTAATCAGTGTCAACACTTACATTACGGCAGTTCTTATCTTCAGTGCAAGTACTGAGAGCCTTCTCCATCTTACTAATAACAGGGTCTCTAAGATGCAGTGTCTTGCTGGCAGCACTCACAGCACTCGGGGCAATGCACTCACGAATCTCCTTTCCTTTCCATGTAGCGAATTCTTGACTCATTCATACCGTAATGGCGACCACAGGCAGCATATCTCATACTACTTCAATTTATCAAGTACTTTCTCCACCATAGTCAGCACCTTCCTTACATTGGCAGGCATGCCAATAGAGCCTCCAGCAGGTGCAGGACATTTACGAAGCATGGAGAGAGAGTAGGGAAAGGCAGTATGGACACGTAAACAACAAAGCTCTTCACGGGCTGGCAGTGCAGGCAACGGTGAGGGCGAGGGACGCGATCTTTAAGGGTTTACTTTACTAACATAATTTTAACCTTTTTCTTAAAACACTCTAGTATCCCCGTTAA
The DNA here is from genome assembly GCF_018991925.1 of Homarus americanus. Taxonomy (NCBI): domain Eukaryota; kingdom Metazoa; phylum Arthropoda; class Malacostraca; order Decapoda; family Nephropidae; genus Homarus; species Homarus americanus. Next base: position 349,954 of record NW_024737697.1, read on the forward strand.
ATGTATTACATACTCTACAAAAAAAAATAAATGTAAAAGAGTGTAGGTAGTGAGGTGTGGCACACTGATACATAAACTCGTGAGTCTGAGACAGTGAGACACATGCCAAACACCACCTCTCCACCGACGTCCATCCCCATGTACGAACACACAAACCATCTGGACTACTGGGTTTTCAAGATTTTTTATTTTATAATAGAGGGGCAATCCAGAGCACCTCAGAGAGTCCGAAAAAGGCGAATTCTGATATATTGAAGTCGCATTTATCGAGGTTTTACTGTATTACCAATCTCTCTCAGAAGACATTTTTATCAGTATCCCCATATTCACTCCTTTCTGGCTCTCCAAATTTACCCTGAATTCCTTCATATCTTAATGAGACTCTTTTATATCTAAATCTAAAATCTTCATTCACTGTTACTGTATGATATATATGGACACAAAGTAGTCCCTTCAGCTGTATATTATTATATTACTCTTATATTACTCTTATTAATTATGTATAGTAAAGCATTACAGAACATGTATTAATTCTATGTAATATTCTATTTATTGTGCACCATATTATGTATATAAATTATCACATTTATACTTTATGTATTCAGCTTGTGAATGCTGGCATCTGTATAGGCCAGCGCGTAGTAATACATAGATAGATGTAGAGGTAGTTGAGACCGAGTCCTGGTGGTGTGCCCACAGGCTTCCTGCGTCCAACTGTATTATCTCCCGTACGAGAATAGAACCTACTTTTAAAGACAACAAGTGTTTGTATATACCCTCAGTAGTATAGAACATTCTTTGGGTATCTGGCAATACACTAGAGTTACTAACTCTCATGTTGAAGTAATCTTTACAGGTTTTCAAGTCTTCCCAAAACCGGTCTCTTTCCTCTTCCTGGGATATATGCACTCACAATATCCATCTCTCAGACTCCACTTTTAGTCATATTCATAATACTGTATTCTAGGACTGCACTTTTTACTCTTACATTTTCTGATAGTCTCGACTTCATTTCCCTCACCTGTCTTCAGCAGATTTACACTTTGCCCTTGAACTTTGTTTTGTTCAGAGCCAGGACATCCTACTTCCTATCATGATGGGTTGGTACGCCTCAGTAAAGTGCAGGCAGTCATTCTGGCGTGTTTCCTCTTTGGTACAGTTATGTCAGCTTACTCACTGCTGATCTGTTATGGAATGGATCCTTTGTGGTCATTGCCATTGGCTCTTAAGCATTGTACTCACCCAGAATATGTGAAGATTGATACACAGCCATTCTATATAGTGATGAGATTCACAGGAGCAGCTTTGGGACTAGGTAAGTCAGGAGACCAAATACAGTATTTTCATGTAATTTCATGGCATGTTACATTGGTTGTTATTATGTCCAGTGTACAGTAATTCTCTGATGAATGATCATTTTATATTCCAGTATTATCAAGTTCTTATTACTACAGGTTTGGGCCTTTCATCAGACCAGCGTTATGTTGTCCTAAATACTCCAAGAAATTTTATTCGCACAATACTAACCATAAAAGGAGGAATTCTGATTGGAAGAATGGTGGCAATGATTCAGGTAAATATATGGTTCACCATTTAAACTTGTGGAAGGATTTAGATGAATAGATTAAGTGATAAGAAGCAATTAAAGTTTGAAGATGTTCCAAGAGCTGACTGGTGTCACAAGTAAGTAGAGAGGCATCAGATATGAGTTCTTATTAGTCAGCCCTAGAGGCAGCAAATAAATTATTCTTGCATCTATGTGTTCACTTGGAGTCACTGCAAAATTCATTATTTTTTTTTTTTACAATTAGACATATACTCCCGACTTACGACGGGGTTAGGGACCCAAATCCAGGTCGTAAGTCAAAATGGTCGTAAGTCGAAAATGCTTAAATAATACATAGAAAATCTAAAATGGGTGTCTTTTTTCAGCACCACAAAACTTCGCTTAAGCTTGCCAGCCATTTTAAAGTGAATTACAAACCAAAATTTTTGTCAGCACAGCAATCACTGATATTGGGACCTAAAATATGTAATTTGATAAAATTTTGCACGACTGAGGCGTCGTATGTCCGGGTGGTCTTAGTCTGAGAGGTCGTAGTCGGGGAGAGCTGTATATATATATACATATACAGTGGTCCTTGGTTAACGAATGCCTCGTTAACTAACTTCCTTCCATAAAATCTTCATTTCGTTAACGAAATTTCATTAAAATGCTTTGGCTTGCTCACCAGCTGGAAGATTAGTCCGCCAATACAGAAATCGGTTCTAGGGCGTACATTCGTTAATATTGGAGTAAATATCAAGAAGGTTGAACTAGTCAATAATTTTCCAAGTTTTATATTAATTTTTTTAGGTCATTTTAACACTTATTTAACATAATTGCAGTACCTAGTGGTATTTAGTTATCTGTCATATAGGGGAAATTTATGTTTTTCTCTTATAAAATGTCAATGAATTGACTTAAGAGAATATAATTAACATTGCTGGAATTCTTGTAAGATAGTGATTAATTTGAATATAAACATGCTATAGTTTGCAATAGACAAAAAAATTAGTACTTAATTAGTACATATGACTAAAATATATGATGTCTATATTCAAATTATTTGTTGCCTTGCAAGGATTTTAGCAGTGTAGGTTATATTCTCCTAACTTTAGTCTGTGATATTTTATAAGATAAAAACTTTAAGCCTAAAACCACCAAATCCTGGTTGGGAGGGAGGGGGGAGGAGGGGAAGTGACAGTGACATGTTTGGCAGTTGCCCAGAAGGTCTAGTGAAGTATTAATTTGTTTATTTATGTCCTTTAGATTGAGTTATTGTTTTATGCTTATAAAATGTCACAGAAGTGATCGGGGAGAATATAATTTACATTCCTGGAATTCTTATAAAATAGTGATTAATTTGAATATAATCATGCAATAGTTTGCACTAGACAAAAATTTTGTAATCATTTAGTACAGTGGGGTATGCTATAACGAATCTAATTGGTTCTAGAACCTTGTTCGTTATAGCATTCGTTCGTTATAGGATTAAACCGTTCCAGGCCCCCAAATACAACCACTTAACACTGAAAAATATAATATAAAATTGTAAAAATTGTAAAAAAGTGCATAAATATGCATCTAAACCCCTGAAATAAAGAATATCATTAATACTTGTAATACAGAAACAATAAATTAGTAAAAAAGAAAAAAAAAATTTTTTTTTAATAATGTTCGAGTAGCATTCTCAATTTTATAGGTAAAACCGTTCGTTATAGGAATATTCGTAGTAGGATCCGTTCGTTATAGCATACCCCACTGTACATTATTTTGAGTACATGTACAGTACAGTTTTGCCCTTAGGACAGTGTAGCGTGCCCAAAGAAACATTAGGCGCAAAATTTAAAATATGATGTGCCTGATTGACTCGTGCAAAATAGGAAAGATTCCCTTTAAATTAAAACATTGTCCTTAATTGTGTCGCTTTAAATCGAGTTGATCGAGAGTTCAATTTAGAAATTTGATTTAATGAATAGGGGTGGCTCAAATTAATTCATTAAATCGAGAAAGTACTGTACAAAAAAAAAATATATGAAACAGAACTCTCTGGGTTAAAAATCACACACAAGTTTGGTTGTCAACAACTATTTTCACCGAGATGATTGTTATTTACTGTAAAGTGTTATATGCTTGTAACTACCGAGATTATCTTAAGAATAAAGCGAAAACTGTATACTGTACAGTACAGTACAGTACTATAAAGTTAAAAATAAGAACATATAAGTGTAGGGGTATGTTGTATGTGAAAGACGAATATATATCTGGGAGCAGATGGGAAGGGTAGGGGAGAGGGCAGGTAGGTTCATTTGGTGCCAGTTTGATAAAATAATATCCTTGAAAAATCAACTTTCCTGAAAAAAGATTCTCACACTCAACACCATGAATTGTTTGTTTACAAGGGCAAACAGCTGATAGGCTTAGCTGCTTTCCACAATGTCTGTCTTCAGCACTGAGTAAATTAGATTTACACAGTACTGTACAGTACAGTAGTGTATTTATCATAACTTAATAAGTAATATTGTAGTGTACAGTAATACATATTATGTATCTGTATATACTCAAGTTTATTCATTAATCAGTTGTCCAAGTGTACAAGTGGCCAAATTGAGCCATGATGTATTACTTAAAGGTAATAAATAATGTTGTTAGGAGGGTAGCTTCAACAACGTGAAGATGATCAAGGAGAATCCAGTGACGATGACCCCGCCGCTCTGAAGTTTGATGATGAAGCTGAAGTCGCTTTGCAAGTGTCTGGAGTTGATTCTGAAGGCTTTGAATCCAATTAGCCTGGACTCCCCATTGTCTCCCAGAGCTTCCCACACCCCCACTATTCGGTGGAGATGGTGGAGTGTTGCATAATTAGCTTCCTGGGCTTTCTTAATAATGTAGATGCAGTTTATGTGATATGTGTCATTTTGGGAACGTTAAGTTGGTTACCCAAAGTTGTTCTCGAGTAAAGGTTCTTGCGAGTGGAGTACAATAATCAGTGATTTTAACACGTGTTAAAGGGCATCGCTTGTAACCTATTACTGATGCATGGATGTGTACCAGTAAGATATACCCACGCAAAATAGGACCCCCACCGTATACAAAGTTAGGTTTTTATTAATAAGAGATGTTTCCAAGGGCCTTTCAAAAATTTTTAACTCCTTTTCATACACTGTTTGAAACTAATGTGGATATGAGTTCTAGTACAGGAGCTGCTTACCTTGGTCATCCTTCTCTTCTGATGCTCCTAGTTCTACTGCTGAATTCATTACTGACACCATTGTGATTGAAGAAACATAAAAAAAAAAATCTTAACTCCCCAGTTGGTTTAGTTTGTTCCTATGTCATTGCTGTAAATAAGAAGGAAATTATTAGCTTGTCAAGCTTCACAGATAGTCATCTAGCCCATGAGCCCTTGCCTTGTCATTTTTGTGTGTTGTGTTTGATTTATATATTCACAGTGAGTTATTTATGAAAAGTAATGATATTTTTCCTTGTCAGGCAAGTTTACCAACTAGTAGGTATTGTTCCTGACTCTGACCCTGGGCATCAACATTCCCTTCATCATCATCGCCCTGCTGCCTCATTTTCTTCTCACTGTATATTACTCAAACTAGAAATATGTATTATAGGTCAATACTGTACTGTACATTAACTGTGAAATACCAGTAAGTGTGATAATAACAAGTCGGTCCAGTAAAGAATCTCCACCGGACTCAGTGATGTGTTCAACTTGTGATGGTAAAGAATGTACAAACCTTAAGGAATTGTATATACTACAGTAATTAAATTATTTCAATTTTCAATTGTATTTTTTAACTTCACAGAAGTTTGTAAAAAAAGATTGTGAATTTGATTTGTAATAGTTTTATTGCACAAAAATAAAAAAAAAAATATTTAAATTGGATTTAACTATGTGAATAGGGTCCCCTCAGAGCTGAATTAAATCATCTGGCATTAGCCAAATAAAGTATTAAAAGTAGCATCCCCATTATGAAGGGTTTAATATTAGATTTGTTTGATATCTATTATTAATTTTTTCTCTTTCATTATTGTTAAACAGACATGCCCTGACAACCAACGCATATGCAGACTCTGAAAGATCGTAGGTTAGTGAATCAACAGTTATTGAAGAAATTAATCCCATTAGAATATAACAAATTCAGGAGGTTGCGGGGCCACCCACCAAAAACTCCCATCTACCCTTGATATATCACTGTCATGCATACTGTCAAGCAAGAAAATAAAGCAGACATATAAAGTAAGCATAATAAGCATTAAATAAGGAATGTACAGTAGTACCCTGATTTACACGGTGTACAGTAGTACCCCGATTTACGCTGTCAATTGAACCCACAGGGTACCGCGTTAAGTGAAATCCGCGTAAATGGAACAACAGAACATATGGGATTAATTCCAATAGAGACTGGCCCAACCCCCAAACTTCACTTTTTCCGACACAATACCTATGTTGTAGTAAAAATATTATCTAAATTTTATGATGGTATGCTCACACAATTAATATTTAAGAGAAATACAGTCGCCAGGTTAATGTCCATTCATATAATAGACTCAATTCCCCCCCCCCCCTCTTCCCAGCTCACTGGCCCCTACCTCTCTGAGAAATGATTGGGTGAAACACTAGATTTTAACTTTTAGTAATAAATAATACCTCAGACTAAAGTTAGGATAATATAATTGACATTTCTGGATTCCTTGCAGGTCAGGGAATATTTTGAATGTAAACTTCATATATTTTGCACAAAAGATAAAATACTTGCTTTGTGTAAACCAAATTATTACATTAGATCTAAAATTTGTATGTCTAATGCAAAATCCATGATGTTTATATTCAAAATGGTTATCATATTGTAGGAATTCCAGCAATGTAAATTATATTCTGGCCAGGTAATTTGTATGAATTTTATGAGCTAAAAAAAAAAAAAAAAATTAGTCAACCCTCACTTAACGCGGTTAATGTAACCCACAGGGTGCCGCGTAAAGTGAATAACATAACATATGGGATTAATTGAAATCGAGTCCAGGCCGACCCCCAAACTCCACTTTTTGACGACACACAACTATGTTGTAGTAACAATATTATCTTAACTTTATGATGGTATGCACAAACAATTAATAATTAAGAGAAATATTAATAATATTAGGTTTTCTAACACTTACATTAGTAGAAAAGATGGCTGGGCACACGGGAATGGGCGGTTGGTTCCGAGGCAGAGGGCAGATTATTGGCCCCCACCTGTATCACTTGTATCACTATCCACCATAGAGGCTTGCAGGGCCTCTTTGTCAAACCCCTCAAAGTCCATATAAGTCCATATCTTCACTATAATTATCACTATCACTGACTTGGGCCGGCTGTGGTGGGTGGCGGTGAAGAACTCGGTAATGTTTTGATGACTGGGCAACCTTGTGAGCACCATGCTCGTGCAGCTTACACAACATGGCGGATGGCGGGAGGTTTGAATCCAAAAATGGCGCGGCTCGCCAGCCGCTCTCCGCGTAAAGGGGTACACGCACCGCGGAATGTGAGCATTCCTGTTTCGGCAGGGTACCGCGTAAACGCGGAATGTGGGACCGCGTAAAGCGAGGGTTGACTATATACTTCACGCGTATATGAGTAGATGTACCGCGGAAAGTGAAAGTCCGGAACCGTGTAAAGCGGGGTAATACTGTAAACCAAAATTTGAGACTTAATTACCTGTGTTGAGGATGGTAGAGACAGTCTAGGGTGGCAAATTCAAATCTCTACTAATCTATTCTGGTCCGTCACCAGTATATATTATGCCTTATCACATCAAGCTTGACAGTAAGACTTATGCACCCTCTTAGGGGCAGCACAAGAGGATCTTTCACTGGGGCATTTAGGCATGATTGCATAACACACAAAGTCGGAAATAACGAAAAAAAACAAAGTCCGAGACAATGAGTTAAGTATAAACAAGTGTCGAGAGGTAGGAAGCAGCACGCATAGCCCTGTTGTGGCAAAAATTCACACCACGCCGCTGCCGCTCCACGATCAATGGGGTATCCACGAAATTTGGAGGTACATATTTCCCCAATATGTAATTGTTGGTTATGCAAAGTAGTGGTCAATGGGATCTTGGTTTATGGGGTATAGTTGTACTGTACAATACAGTATTGCCTCGCTTTATTACAACAGATGTTGCATTATGTTAGGGGTTCCTCATTGTAAGTGGTTAACAGTGGGGATTGCCTGAAATTTATTTAATGAGCCTGTCACAGGACCCCTTTTGAGCCCACAGAATGACCAAAAATTTTAAAGATTTTTTCCCAGGCGCTATTCGTGGCTAAGATATTGTAATATATTTATTCTAGTGATACCATCCTACATAAAAAAGGCTAGGAAATCACATGAAACCCTCAAAAATAATAATAAATAAAAGCCAACAAAGGGTGACCTAACATTGCATCAGGTCAGTAATATGATACCAGTAATCCCCCATCTTACCTCCACCTGATATTGTGTCAGGTCAGGTCAGTTACATGAGACCCATTAATCCTCCACAGCTCCATGGGAGTGGAAAACACCAGTCTTTGCTGTAACACACAACTTCATTCATACCTGTATCATATAGATTTTTAGTTTTTAAATATATTTATTAAACCAAACTTCTAGATAAACTACAGTATTCTGGATTATTCTAGTAAAGAAATTGAGTTTCTAACTTTATTAGAACTGCTTTGACAGACTCTGGTTGCTTAGACTCTCGAAAAACTTTCCCTACTACCCAGAAACATTCTGGAGATGTAGGCTAGTGTTTGTTCTGTGCAGGATGTGTAGTTTAGACACTCGGAAACTTCTCCCAGTAACCAGAAGAGATTCCGGGGATAAGGAATTTTTCCAGGTTTGGGAAAGACCAATTGGTGTAGAGGTCACCAATAAGGTTATATTAAAACAACTGAAGAATTTCTCTCCTATATATCAACATAACAGCCAGATTACACAACACCTGCATGACATACAACTATCGGGTAATCTACAGACTCGGGATGTAACTGTAAGTACTGTACTGTTAACATTAATCCAAACTACAGGTAGTCCCCGACTTACGACTGCTTGGACTTACGTCCATCGGTACTTACGACCTGCTCTGACCTTACGGCCATCAGGACTTACGACCGCCGCAGTTGTGACCATTTTTTTTTATTTTTATTTTTTGAAATGACACACGCATTTTCTATACCGAAACGTTTCCAGTTAATGTAGTCTCCATGTATAATTAGAAAATTATGGGAGCCCCATGTGCGTTCAGCTGACTACATTAAAGGTAAGTGCTCAGTCACACTGTAACCATTCCTCATTATTTATTACTTTTACTGTACTGTATTTCATTGTAGATTTTTTATTTAAAAAAAAAAAAAAATTGGAATTTTTTTTTTTTATGTATGTCGGACTTACGGCCTGAATTTGGGTCCCTAACCCCGTCGTAAGTCGGGAAGCACCTGTACCTTAATCACCTCTCTCACAGCAATGGAAAACTAGACATGTTTAAACAAATGACTAGTGAAATGGGCCTTAGTTCTATTGGGCCCCAACCTAATCAATTCTCAGACTGAGGCCCAACCAAACTAGGCCCAAATCCTAATGGTTATGTTAAATTAGGGGACCTATTAAGACAGTAGCCCATTTGACCTGCAACCTTTAAATATATATTTGGGGGGGGATAAATACTCAACATAAACTTAAATCAATGTACAGTACAGATTCATGTTATCAACTAGATTACTGTTGCATTACACAAGTTTTACAGACATAATTTTAACTCCTTCCACCGTGAGGTACAATTCTATTTTATTTTGTTTAATATAAAAAACAAAAAAAACATGAAAGTACTGTATTCAACACTTACAATATATATTCATAATCCACATACTGTACTATATTTTAACGAGCTAGAATTTTTTCACCTTCATTTGGCCAATATTGAGTTAAAAATCCATTTTTCATGTCCTATATCCCTGTACCTTTATACAGTCATATTTTCAGCCCCATAAACCAAGCTAACTGTAAGATGCTACCAGTACATAATAATTATCCTATTACTATACAGTATATGACAAGTCCTATGATGCACCTTCTGTAGGATCACTTTAAAAAATCTTCCTTTATCAAAAATGCCTATCTAAATTTACTTAAAAATATTATACAGTACCACAAGATCTTCTCTAGCATTACAGAGCTACTTCGTAAACCTTAATACCAACCACAAGGACTTCTCAGATTACTTTCAAAATCATGATACTGTAATATCAGAAAATAACATGGAAAAATTATTGTAAAATATTCCTTCAACTCTACAGTACAGTGCAGGTACAGTATTACAATTTCTGTAGTCAGGAAAAAGTATCATTAAAAAAACATAATTCATAAACTCTGGTAGGAATAATTTCCTTATTTAACCTTTGATACAGTATCTGAAAAACTCAACCACAGTATATAATGTAATTCTCATAATTATCAGCAGAAAGCCTTAGAATTTTCATTACCTGTTTCTTATTATTTGTTCTTTTAATGGCTATAAGGCACAACAATCATACAGGTATTACAAAGGTGTATATCTTTGATTCATTTAAACTTCATAATAACAGAGATGGAATCCCTTCTTCATGACATCTCACAATAAACATCATAATATATTTTTAATGGCATTCAGAGCCATTATGTTATTTGATTTACAGTGGTCCCTCGGTTAACGAACTGCCTCCCATAATATTCTTAAATTCGGTTAACGAACAAAAATTCGGTTAACGAATTTCTTACGAACCGACCTCAACAGGTTTTCGCTTGCACTGGTCGGTCAACCAGCTTTAGTATTAGTCCGCCAATACATTAATCGGTTCTAGGGCTTAAATTCCTTACTATTTTAGTAAATATCAAGAAGTTTATACTATTCAATAATTTTAAAAGTTTAATATTCAATTTTTTAGTCATTTTAACAATTATTGAACATAATTGAAGGTAAAGTGACTAGTTTAATGCGCGGCATCCAGCCTCTTAACACAGCAAACAGGCGTTAGTCTCTCTCTGTTTTCACTGGAGGTAACATCTTGCTTGAGACTCTCTTCAACTAAACGCTTTTTTTCTGTGTTTCCAAGCAAATTATTGGTCATTTTGAAATATATTTTACATATTGACAATATATAATGCAGTGCAGTGTTGATTTAAAGAAAATAATCTTGAAATACACCAAGAGAACTAAAATTTTATGGGTGAAATGGTGCCATGGGGTGACTTCTCTTCCACCCCAATGCCTTCTCTTCTTCCTTCTCCTCCACCCCCATTCTAATTCCCATCATCATCATCATCGAGGAGCCTTCTACATACACACCTCAAAGTAAGTGAACTTTTCCACCATTTTTGTTGAATTTAGGCAATTTTCGGTGAGCTGGAACCAATTACCCAAAAACCTATTGAAAAATTGGTTTCGGTTAACGAATTTTTCGGTTAACGAACAACCTGCTGGAACGGATTGTGTTCGTTAACCGAGGGACCACTGTATTTTAATTTACTGAAAAACAAAGAATCAGTGACAAAGATAAACTTGCTTTCTGTGTATATACTCCAAGATTATGTGTCGTTACCCTGTGGCTAACAATTAACCAAAAATATGATTGTCCATGTCATATTATCCATGTATTGATTTAAAATTTTGCTTTCTTTCATTTGACACAATTTGGGCAAAGTTACTTTCACTATACTGGAGTACATTACTCGTATCTTCCCCAAACAGTCACCCACAAACCTTTCCCCGGGATGATGTATGGTGGCTGATTATTAATGTCACTCTCAAAATCCCAGAAGTAATGCTGAACTTCTGAGTCATATAAACACAGTACAGTACAGTACAGTGTATTTATAAAACAGATTTTCAGGACAACAGAATTAATACGTAGCAGCCATGAAGGCCTATACTGTAATCACCCTAAAACTAAACACTACATGATGACTGTACTTTAATTTCCAAAGACCAATAAGTATTATAGACAACAAGAATTGTAGTAACTTATTCATAAATAGAATGTGAATGTTTCTCCTTGAAAACCCTAAATATATAACAAAGAGCAAAGATGAATAAAAAAAACTTTACATCAATATTGTGGCATAAACCAACTTAAGTTACTATGGATTGGCATTTAAGAAACTTTACCATAAATGATGAAATTATTTTAAATTTCCTAATAAAATCTTTGTAAAAAAATGCACATAAAGAGATATACCCGGTACTTAAAGATACACAAATATGATGGATACATATGTTTGATATGAATGCATGAAGATTACTTAACTATTGATGAGTGGACTGCACTAACTCGGATAATAATTTTCTTATCAGTATTAGTACATTGCTGATTGATTCAAGAGGGAGAGAACATGGTGGGATTCATATCTCACTGTTTGGTCATGCAAAAAACAAAGAAAACAAAGTGAGTTCAATCAGTTTCAAGATTATTGTCTTTTGTCCTAATGAGTTTTTACACACCAGTTACAATGTGCAAACCTTAATCAAGAACCATTACATGTATTTCTGAAATCTAGACACAGTATTTTCTTGTTGTACTATATTAAAGGTTCATTAATAAATATAAAATACTGTAAGTACATACTTTTATAGTACCAGACAATAAAAAAGTGAACGACTCATTAACAAGAGCACAGTATAGATTACTTGGCCGTCAGATAGCATACAGTAACACGAGTCCCTCCACTCTACTCAATGTTTAGTCCCATGTTTCAAAGACCTACCCAAGTGGCAGTCTTGAAGTAAATAATTTTTAATCAATGCAAATCATGTTTAGCATTGGGTCTGTTTACACCAAGTCAGCAGCATTTTCATAGAATAGGGACAGTTATCACAAATCACAGGAATAATGTCATATAATGTTATATATCCAATATTATTTCATCCTTCTGCATTTCTCTCTACATGATGTCTTAATGATTTAAGACATTACTTGTGATTTGTGTGCATTCATATACAGCTTCTAACCATCACAATGATAAACATTTTATCACTGTACATTATAATATATATATATATATATACTGTATATATATATATATATATATATATATATATATATATATATATATATATATATATATATATATATATATATATATATATATATATATATATATATATATATATATATAAACTATGAAAATAAATCTATGGCATGCACTTCATACACAAAGTCTGCATGTATAATTCCGTCAGAAATATATGTTGTAATACTAATGAACAACAACTACAAGGGCTGTCGCTGTACATACCTTTTCTAAATCTTTTTAATTTACATCTGCAAATGTATCCAGACATAACAATTATAACACAAATTCTATCATCAACCCGCAAAGAAGGTGTATGAAAGAGAATTACAAACACTTAATATTGAATGTCCCCAAACACTTCCTTAACTGCAGCATTTTACGCGGTTGTCTCGTTTGAAAGAAAATTACATCACTACCATGTGTATAAGTTTGCAATGAAGAGCATTTACATTAATTCTACTTTAAATTAGGTTTTATCAGTTAATTCGTAAAGACAAATTCCTCTGTATTCCAAAGGTGTAATAAGAGCCCAGTCACCATAAAACAGAATTCCACATGGAGGGCCATCAAGCCAAAGTTGTGTGAACCAACACACTCATTCCATCCCTTCAGGTTGGTAGTAGAGTAAGGTTGAGAAAGAAGTAGGTAGAGCACTGCCTAAGATTAGAATTATTACTGAGTAAGAATAATAAACCCATTCACAATGCTCAAGTTATATATACAGGTATGGAACCGTTTATTCAACGTCCCGGTACAGAATACTGGAAATGCAGGCTATGTCTTATAACAAATAATTTAAAATGAACACCAAAAGTAATTCCTGGGCTGAGTTTGGATATTTTCAACCATTACTCACCTGTGAGCTATATGTTATGGTTATTTTTCAACTCGTAATTTTGAGTAGATGCAAGTTATTTTCTTAATTTTCTTTACTCGATTACATACACAATCAATCTTACATTAAAAAAGTGAAAAACAAAACCCAAAATATCATAAGGCATAAAGTACTTTTCAATTTGTATTTCTGATAAATACAGTTTTTTTTTTGTTTTTTACCCGATCCTACATACATAAAGTGCAAAAGTAAATGAACAAAATAATTATCTTAAGGTATATAAAGTTTTAAGTATCTACAGGTCATCCATGGAGAGGGTGGAGGGTCCATGGCAGAGCACGATTGCTATGGAAGCTATTGCATTACAGTATAGTCTTCATTTACGCGGTCAATTGAACCCATGGAGGTCCGCGTCAAACGAGAAACGCGTAAATGAAATAACAAAACATATGGGATGAATTGAAATAGAGACTGGGCCGACTCCCAAACTCTATTTTTTCCGACAATACATACCTTGTAGTAAAAATAACATCGTAATTTTATGATGGTATTGACACACACATAATATCTAAATAAAAAACTACACTACTGTACAAATATAAAGGTGTTTAACACTTACGTTAGTAGAAGAGATGGGTCGGCACACGTGGATGGCGGCTGGTTCCGAGGCAGAGGGCAGATTAGTGGCCCTCCGGTGAATCACTATCACTATTCACAGAGGTTTGCAGGGCCTCCCTGACAAACCCCTCAAAGTCCATATCCTCACTGTCACTATCACTGACCTGGGCTGGCTGTGGTTGTGGTGGGTTGCGGGCGAAGAAGTCCGTAATACTACGTTGACGACTAGCATTGATGTTGTCGTCATGCATCTGGACATACGGCTCCATAAATTTCGACAGAAGGTTATTAGACACTTCATACCGATGCTTGACTGTGCCTTTGTCAAGGATGAGCTTGATATTCCCCGACAACTCGATGACTTCCTTCACATAACCATGGCTTGGTCCAGGTAGTTCAAGGTTTCTCGGGGGTGGTGGGGGTCCAGCGGAAGCCATTGTGAGGGGAATAGTGGGCACAAGAGAGAACAGTGTACGCGGAGACTGAGAACAATGAGACTGGGCCGGCTAGGTCAGCGACTTTTTCCCTCTGGTGGCAGGGCACGTCATGTTACATTAGACCAATCACAGCTAGCGGCGGAGGGAGGTAAGGATGTGTGACCCAATCACAGTCCGATACGTCATATGACCTCAGAGATAACGTAAGAGCTACCTAATGCGCACCCTCGAAGCGCCGCTTCCCGCGTAAATGATGGAATGAACCGCGTAACTTAAAATTTTCATTCTGGCAAGGTGCCGCGCAAACCAAATCCGTGTAAATCGAGACTATACTGTACTAAGTTTTCATGTTACCGTGTACAGTTAAAGCTACTATTAGGGGTGGCTCTAGTGATCGGAATAGTCTTCACAGGCAGTTACAGAGGGTTTACTATATATTTTAGGCTTGGCACTCCAAATTCCAGACAAAAAAATCATATCCAACAGCCCCCAGGTCCCAAGTATGCCAGATAAATGGTCCCATGCCTGTACTTAATAAGTTGCATTTGTTTAGGAAAATTATTTTAATTTATAAATAAAAATCTCTAAACAATCATATATTATACATCCAACAAGAGAGGGATAATAACCATCTTGGATCTAATTAATTGACCCACTAAATAACCATCAGTTTGATTCCCCTGAACAACATCTAGTACCCTCCGGAAACCTTCTCTTAACCTAACATTGAATCAATTAGCTTTCACTTGTAATGAGCCACAGTTTGTACGTAATACTGTAATAAAGACGTAAAAGGAATTACACATAGCTCAATCAAGTTAATACTGAGAATATATGGTCTAGTTCACCACTTGTGTCTATAATCGTCTCATGGTAACTCTCTCTACCTCACTTGAGACTCATCAGCATGAGTCAGTCATAAAACTGCTTACTTCTTGGATTCAATTTCAATAACTGACCTATTGAAGTAAGATAATAAACTTTACTGATGAAAGTTACAATTATTATCAGGTAAAACAGACATACTGAACTCTCCAGGGTAAACATATACAGTACAGTATTAATGAAAGAGATACAGTCACATTGTGTGCCATTCTAATAAGAAATGAGCAAAATAAATAAAACAAAGGTTCACAAAGTTCCATTCATCAAATTATGCGAAGAGAGTTAGTTGAAAAGATTACTGACACTGCTCATGTTCATGATAAATCAGTGCTTCTTTCTTACCTATAGTAATTACTACCTTGGTTGGCTAGATTTTGGTATTCTTAAAATAATGCAGTTGGGAGCTAAGGATTTTTTAAAGCTTTTTTCTCATTACAATTGTCACTTTATTATTATATTGAGAACAGTATTGTTGCTGCCTTAATTTGAAGGAAGTGCCATTTCATATAATTTTCCTAACATATTCACTTGTGTGGTCTTGAAGTCTAGTGAGAAAAATTATAATTTTTGATCACTTGAAGCTGATATAATTACAGAGAGCTCCAGTTACGCTTGTGGACAAAATTTCCTCAAAACGTTTAGCAATATCTGACATCTACCTGAGGGTCACATGAGAAAAAGGATTGGGATTTTAACACATCTTTGGCTAAGATTTTTCTTTGTATGATAGTGTGTGTTTCTATGTTGTTACACTGCATGACTTATAATTTAAATTAGACTTCACAGTTATAACTCAAAGCTATAAACTAATCCTACACATGACCTGCGACAGTATGCCAGATACTTCCAAGTGTTCAGGGTATTTTGGTCTCAACTGTGCATGATCTATCATTAAGGGATGAAGCCAGTTTGCAGTTACATACAAGTTTAAATGCTTGAATGGTGATACCCAACAAAATGTGTCCAGAATGATCTTATTCTTCATATAGGGTACAGCATAAGTTTTATCAGAACTGTACTCTGAAGTAAGGAAGTACAGTACAGTGAGTTCTGCTATAACACGTGTTTTGATAACGCGAATTTGCTCTAACGCGATTTATGAATTAGGAACGATATTTGTATAACGCGAACGCTTGTTTGCTATAACGCGATTTTTGCTTACTATTTCTCCAATTTTGTGGTATTAACTGTGAATATGGTAAAGAAGAATATCTCCAAGAAGAGTTCTTGTGATAGAATTCCCGGTGATGATCGTAAAAGAAAGGATATAACACTTGAAGAGAAGCTCGATTTTATCAACCTCAAAATCACCCTTCTCCCCCATCAAGTTACAATCATATTTTTTCAAGGTAAAGTGTTACATTTACTGTATGATTTCATTATTAGATATGAATGTAACATTTATTTAGACTGTGCTATCCTTTGTGTTAGGCTAACTACTAAATTTTTTCGATTTCGAGTAATCTGCACCTAACCCTATTTTCTCCATAAGCCCTGTTATTTCTATTACGCGATTTTCTATAACACGATATTTTACAAGAACACAATTATCGCGTTATAGCAGAACTACCTGTACCATAGTTCAGGAGACTGCACTAAATTAGAAAGCCATAAAACCTAATTTTAAAGCAGTGAATAAGCTGGGTTGATGGGAAGTGCTTTTGGTATGTCAATAAACCTGATCAAGGTCTTATGTTAGGTCTCTAAATGAGCAATACTGTACTGTGAAAACATTTCCATGCAGAGGGGCTACCTAACAAAAGGGTAGTGTCAAGTTTTTTGACATTGGTTTACTTTTAAGTTTTGTTCTACTGGTACAGTATTCACATTTCTTATCATACCTAAAAAAAAGAAGAGGTAGAGTACAAGATTTTTTTTGAAAAACAAAGTAAAACACTATTAATTAATAACAGCAATTAATTTTACACTTGCAATTATAAAATACTGTAATAATAATAATAATACAGTATACTGTAGTATTAACACTCTCAGGATCATTCACTCATATGTGGCATTTTGATTTAAAGTAAATGAAACTTTTGTTGCGTATAGTTCATTTTCTGTAAAAGTTCCTGGTAGAATTACCTCAAATTTTAACACCACCTTCTTCACGCTACTCTCCTGCATGGAACCAAGTTTTAAGGCTAGGTGGCAACCCTTTTACTTGTGGTAGACTACGCCAAGGTAGGTAGATACCAGGTAGCCTCACGCAGGCCCATAGGAATTCACTATTTGGCAACTTTACTCTCGAGATCGCTAAGCCACGCCCCTTTTGCCACTTCATGCGTTTGTAATATTGAGGTATTATTATCTACTGCTACTGTTTGATGTAACTGAGTGGGTGGAGCTTAATAAGTGATGTCATCGCGAGCCAATCAGCGACGTTGGATGGAATCCAGCGGTCACAAGCGTCACAAGTAAGATATTTATATTTGTTTTATATATTTAATCTGTGGCCCCAATTAAAATAAAACAAAACTCTCCATTCCATACATTTATTGTGCAACTTTTAATACCATCATAAGCCTTCAAAATACGTAAATAAAAATTTAATTTTTATTTTCATTAGCGTAGATCCAAAGGGAGTGAGGCTACCTGGTATCTATCTACCTTAGACTATGCGGCCCAGTAAGCGAGGGGTGTGTGTGTCTCGGGTGTGATTTAAAAATGACTACCATGGCATTTGCACCACTATCTCTAAATATTTATTACTTACAATCTCGATATATATTCTTGTGAAGTGATAAAGTGATGTGTATTGAAATATTTAGAATGAAATAGTGAAATATCTTTTTAATTTACGAGACGTTGATAAAATGGCTACTCACAATACAGTGGTCCCTCGGTTA
This sequence comes from Homarus americanus, assembly GCF_018991925.1. Lineage (NCBI taxonomy): Eukaryota > Metazoa > Arthropoda > Malacostraca > Decapoda > Nephropidae > Homarus > Homarus americanus. Next base: position 368,207 of record NW_024737697.1, read on the forward strand.
AAGAACACAATTTGTTCCAGAGGGTCATTCGTTAACCAAAAATTTCGTTAACCAAATGCATTGTTTCAATGGGATATTGGGTAATTGGTTCCAGCTCATTGAAAAGTACATACAAAGTAAAAAAATAAATGCAGTAAGGTACACTTACTTTGAGGTGTGTATGTAGAAGGTTCCTGGTTGATGATGATGGTGGGAATTAGAAGTGGGGGTGGAGGAGAAGGGAGAAGAGAAGGAAGTGGGGATGGAGGAGAAATCACCTTTCAGGGGACCCATGCTTGATGCCGTCATTTCACCCATAAAATTTTAAGTTCACTAGGTGTAATTCAAGATTATTTTATTTAAATCAACACTGCACTATAATGTATATTATCAATATATTAACTAAATTTCAGAATGATCAATAATTTCAATGAAAAATGCAAAATATTCAAGACACCAACAAAATAGATGTTCACTCCACTGTCAACAGAACCCAACTGACGCCTGTTGGCCGAGTCAAGCGTCTGATGGGCGCACAAAAAAACTAGTTCCCTGTACTGCATATGTTATAAATATGTTAAATAAATGTTAAAATGACTAATAATTTTAATACAGGTTGACAATCCCTTATCCGAAATCCTTGGGGCCAGACATATTTCGGTTTTCTGAATTTTTCGGTTTTCTGAATGGTTAGGTTGTTAGGTTAGGTTAGTTTCAGTTCAGTTCAGTTAGGTTTGGCATAAATGAAATTGTGGGATAAATATAGTCCATAAATACTCTAGTACAGTTTATTTGTAAGGAAAACATTCAGTAAAACTTCAAACAGATACAGTAAAGGTACATTACAGCTGGCTTGTTTATCATGAAGAGGACACATCAGTGTTGTCATCGTCATCATCAAGTAGAAGTCGGAGATCTGAAGATGGGCCAGGAGCAGGACTCTCAAGTGATGACTCAACACTAGGACAGATGGCCTTTTTAAAGGCTTCTTCCAGTGTCATCTGTCTCATTAACAGTGGTTTCTGTCTATTCTCTCTTTAATTGAATAAACTGCCATAATCTCGTGCTCACTGATAAATGCACGTTGTTCAAGGGCAGTAATTAACTGATCACAGGTTTTCACCACATCGTCTATGGAGACTTTTTCACATGTGTTCACAATTTCATCATCATCATCATCATCATCACTACTATCCTCATGCTTATCTTTATTTAGCACCATTTCAGCTATTTCCCCATCACTCAATGAATGCACAACAGGTGCATCATTGTCAATGTTCAGCACTTCTTCAATGTCGGCTTCCTCCAACTTATTTACACTTTCGGAAGATAAACCTTTGGCGTAAGTAAGGTGGTTTCATATCACCATCTTCTCTTTAGTGACACGAAATACTTCAAAGTCTTCATCTGCATCTTCATTTACTTCAAACATCGTTGTAGGCCAAAGTTTGTGCCAAGCATTTGTTAATGTTGGTTTATCAACAGCATTCCAAGCATTAGCAACTAAATAAATGGCATCCTTAACATTGAACTCTTTCGTGAACCTTTGGATTCCTATGCCTCTGTTGACTGTATCATGCATACAGTTAAAAAAAACATCTTTATAATTGCTCTTCATGGAGCGTAAAATTCCTTGGTCACAAGGCTGTATTAAAGACTTCACAATGGGGGGAAAGTAAATGCCAAAAACATTACTTTTCACAAGAAGTTCAGCAGGGGGATGTGCGGAGCAGTTGTCAAGGAACAATAGAATTTTACAGTTTGCTTCCAGTCCAGCTTCCCTGCAATGAGCTCGTGCTGATGGTACAAAGTGGTTATTGAACCAGTCAGAAAATAGTTCTCTGGTTACCCATGCTTTCTTGTTGGCATAATAATGCACAGGTAAATTGTGTACACCTTTCAGACATCTTGGTCGTCGGCTTTTTCCAATCACTGCCAAATTTAACTTGTGTGTGCCTGCAGCATTGGCACACCCAAGAACAGTCAACCTGTCCTTAGCATCCTTAACACCTGTTGGTGCTCTCTCATCAGCTGTTGTTAACGTTTTTCTAGGAATGTAGTGCCAGTACAGAGCTGTTTCATCAGCATTGTAAATTTGTTCAGGGCTAAGGTTTTCATCAGATATAATTTTGGCAAATTCGTCAATGTAATTTTCAGCTATTTCATGATCAGCAGAAGCTTTTTCACCACAGATTTTCAGATATTTTATACCATGACACTTCTTAAATTTCTGCAGCCAACCTTCTGAATATTCACACTCACCATCAATGTTCAGTTCTTCATGGTATATTTTAGCTTGTTTCATGACCATCAAACCAGTCAGTGGCATACGTTCAGGTCTTCGTTGTCGAATCCACTCAATCAGCACGCGGTCAAGATCTTCATTTTTTGCCCTATGCAATGTTTTTCTGTTTTTCATTATTTTTGGGTCATCACTGTCAGTGTAAAACTTCAACAACTTGTCTTTCTGTTTCTTTAAGTCATATATGGTGGTAGTTCCCACACCATATTTTTCATTAAGATGCCGCATAGGCACACCATGATCAAGCTTCTGTAACAACTCCACTTTCTGTGCTATCGATAATGAGAGAAGCTTCCTTTTCTTCTCACTGTTACCCATAGGGGCATCTGAAGCTCTTTTTGGCATTTTCAGTGAAATTAAACAAAATAACAAAAATATAAGAGCAGCAGATGCAAATGTGTGACTAGCAGCAACACCGAGACACAAGTAGCGTCAGGTCCAAGTCATGTTCGATTTCACACAGTGATGCAACACGAAAAAACTTTCGGTTTTCAGAGCTTTTCGGTTTTCGGAATGCCGGATAAAGGATTGTCAACCTGTATAAAAAAATGCAAAAATATTAAAGAGCACAACTTTCTTGATATTTACTCCACTGGAAACGAATGTAAGCATAGAACAGATTACTGAATTGGCAGCCTAGCCCATCAGCTGATCAGCTGATGCTCACAACAAAACGTGATGTTCGTAAGGATTTTGTTAATCAAAGTTTTGTTCGTTAACCGAATTGAAGATCCTTATGGGAGGTAATTCGTTAACCGAAATTTCGTTAATTGAACCGTTCGTTAACCAAGGGACCACTGTAGTCGCATATACCACACAAAAGCATGTCGTAATATATTGGCCTAGCTTGGAAAAATAATAAGTGATAATGAAATGCAGTGCAGTAGAGACATGCGCATGGGGATAGTGAATTATAATGAATACATTTTGCTTATCTGATACGTATTCCTAACTGCATCATCATTGCTGAGCATATGCAAGGCCTATCATTTCTAAGTGGTAAGTGGAAATACAGTATTAATACCCAAATTAAATTTTTGTCACAAAAACTTCTAGCTGGTCTATTTATCTTCCTTAGTATATGTACAGTAATAATCCACTGTAAAAAATACTTTTGAAAGATTAAAACAAAACTAGCAAAGGAAAAAACGTGTATAAACATTTTGGTGACTGAGCCTAACTACAATACCACTTATTTTTACATTTTAATCTGTAACTCCATGACGTTCCCCATTATATTTTTTCTTGTTACACCATCATCTTCCTCATGATTTACTCTTTTTTGCAACATGCATTTTATACAGTACTGACTGATGTAATGATGTGGATACAACACAAAGAGGAATCAACAGTAAACTCTCACTTTTCACTTATACAGTACAGGTAGGTACTCACCAAAATTAATTTATTTTTGAGGGTTTCATATGATTTCCCAGCCTTTTTACACAAGAAGGCATCATTTGAATAAATATTTGACAATATCTTAGCCACGAATGGAGCTCGGGAAAAAATACCTTCTCTACAATTTCCGGTCATTCTGCGGGCTCCAAACAGAGTGAGAGGCTTATAAAATATATTTCAGACGATCCCGAGAGTGTTAATGATTTTGTAACGTTTCAAAACAATAAACTTTTTTGTTCACTCTTATCGACTGGAGATCACAAATGGCAGTTTGATCCTTAAATGACACCAAGCCAGGACTAACTGACTTGAAAACAGTATTATCCCACTAAGTCTATGAAAACAATAGCCAGGGAATCTCTCAACAACCAAAAGCTGGAACTACAGTACAGTTCAGTAATTCGTCTAGCAGTTACACCTTCCAACTGAAACTAGAGCTTTTAATAAGAGGTCATGGAAATAGAGTTCACCACATAATGTTGGAGGCAATGAATTGTGGCGTCATATCAAAAAAGTGCATCTCATGAGTCCCTGTAATTAGCCATAACCTGTGGTTTCAATTTATCATTTCACCACTTATTAGCTTAACAGTCATTTGGACAGTCAGTCTGTTCTTTGTTATGACCTTTATTGTCCAGTGTTTGTACAGAAGGAAAACCTGGAGAAAAATTTCCATGTTTGGTAAGGTCACAGTGGATAATACCCTTCTCACAAGTGTACCAATAATACCTCAGTTCCAGCTACCTACATCGCTCAGTAATTGAAAATAAGACATAATAATCTAATATAAACTTGGAAATGCTTCCAGGAAGAATCAAATTGTCTGAATGACAATCCACATGAATCTAGCTTAGTAGCAATATAAATAATACCTCCTATATATTCCAAACATGAAGATAAATTAATGAAGGAAAAGGACAGAAACAATTTTCCCCTCCCTTCTCTCTGACTCAAAGCCTGAGAGAATCTTAATTTTTTTCACATAACTGAAGGAGAAATAACCTAATTCTGCTTGGCTAAAATTGAGCTGCCATCTCTACTAGTCCCCTGAAACTGTTAAAGTTCTCAATATACAGCATTTATGAGTCTTGGGAAAACATTAAATTGTTTCCAAACATTTCAATCCCTGCAGAACCCTCCAGTGAAAATGGTTGTCACCACCAGTTTACTCCCTAAAAGAATACACCAAAATTATTTATATCTAACATCCATCTGATGGCACCACCACAAAGTCTGTCTCACAGTAATAGTGATCATGATAGAATAAGAAAGCTCCAGCACATGGTGAAACACTTCAATGGATTCCCTGAGTTTTAACTACAAAGACTTAGAGGAATAATATACAAATTGCTCAGGACAGATGGTCCTAAAAGCCAATTTAAAGTTTTTGGTATGTCTCATAAAGATGACTGAAACTGTGTAACTGTTGTGACAGCTCCAGGGGCATGTCCATTGACTTCAGCCTTTTTCACCGTCTCACCAAGTTTTCGTACGTCCAGCATCAGTTCTTTTTTCTCTCCTCCAGACAGATCAGCATCAGAGGGTGACAAAGGTGGCCATGTCTTGTCCTCTCTCAAATCTCGCTCAATTGCTAGATATTTTTTCTTGGACTTGTCTACATTGTGGAGCTTACTTTTGCATTTCCGGTAGCACAGATAGTCAATGATGAAATACTCAACGAAGAAAGCCAGTGCAGAATATACAACTGAAATTAAGATCATCTGCCATCTAAAGAAATCTGCTTGTGGATCTCCTGCAGGTGGTAACACTAACTCAAATGAATCAATGATGAACTGAGGAGGAGACATTGTCAGAACAATACTACAGACAGTCATCACCAGAATGGAACCAGACAACAAGTAGTTGGAGTAGACATACTGACGGAAAGGCGGACCACGAGAAAACACAAGTGCAAGAATGATGTACTGAAATTGAGACACCGAGAAGACAGCATAATTTTCATGGCCAGCATATATTTCGTCTGCTGTTGAGGCATTGAAAGGTACATACCAGGGTTGTTGCTGAACATAAAAGAAGCAAAATGTCTGAAAGATAATTACCAAAAACAAGTGAAATAATATTGACAGTATGGGTGCAACTGACAGGAGAGAAGCCGGGGGTGAATAAGATGCTAATAGCCCCTTATATGACTCAGTGCGGCCAAAAAATATTGCAAACACAGTGATGAGGAAGAGATCAATCCATAGGAACTGAAAGTCAGTAAGGTTACTATCAATAGAATAGAGAACCATAATACTAACAAACTGTGTAAGAGAATAAGCTGCCATGTACTTAAATATACCAAAACTGGTTACAAGAGCACAGCGTCCTTCCCTGATGAGAATGGGCACACAGGAAACATTAGCATGGGCAGATGTAAAGGGAGAGGCTACGGATGCCTCAGTCTCAGAGAGGGAGATTCCAGCATGGGCAGCTTTGAGGGCACCACAGTCATTAGCTCCATCACCACACATTCCTGAAATTTACAAAAATAAATAAATCGTACATGAAATAACAGAAACAAAAGGTTCTATTCCTAATCTATCAATAGCAGTAAGTATAAAAGTGCTCCAAAAACTAACTACTGTTATTAGAGATGGGGAAATATTTTTTAGAATTCTCCAATGGTTGGCAATACTGTGGTAGGTAAGGACCCGGTCTAATGGAAAATAAGAGTGACTGAATCTGGACTGCAGCAAGTTTTGGCGTGGATCCCAGCATTTCCCCTCTCTCCCTTCCCCTGAAAACTTTTTTGTTCAGTTATTTTTTCATGTGCACCATTTGAGATTATTGTACTTTTTATTCCTTTAATATGTATTAGAGAAAACGGTTTCAATAGGGTAGACTATAATATCCTGAGTAATACTGTATAAGTTATGTGCTTATTTACATACTCAGACTTGATTTATATGTAGAGAAAAAAAAATATTTTTGTTAAACTGTATGAATCTGTATTACAAAAAATCACTACATATAAACATCAACACCATCTCTGAAACATTTATCATTTGTAAACCAAAATATTACAAAAACATGCTAATCTTGGTAGCCATGGTGCCATACTCTATTTTTTTCCATATGATATAAAATTCTGTATTTGCAAATTCATAATTGAAGACGATTTCCAAGAACGTAACCCTCGGGAATACGGGGTAATAGGTGTATCTGGCAACCCCCAGGTCCTAAGCATGCCAGATAAATGGTCCTATAGCTGCAGAGTAATTTTACTCATTATGTGTACTATGTGTGTTCAATGATTTCTTATGGAAGGATCATTTCCGGTTTATGGATAATTCTGCTTATGGATAGCCTCCAGCAACGGAACTTATCCATAACCCGAGGAGTGTCTGTACTTAAAAATAATGTTTATAATACTGAGGGAGAATTCTCGAAGGTAACCTTCACATTATCATTCATAAAATGAGGTAAGTCATGCATTGTGGCCAGCCAGGCTAGTGCACTCATAGTCTTTGTTTACTACAATGAGGTGAAGTCAGTGCCAGGTTGACCCAGCCTAGTTAGCCAGCAAGCCTAAACAACATTTCTTTAACACATGCAAATTTTATGTATCCTTCAAACTCATTACCATAAGATATGATGCTTACCAACATAGTATCCAAGAGCCTGAAGTTCCAGTACAAGTTGTTGTTTTTGGTCCGGACTCATGCGAGCAAAAATGGCTCCACGAACTACTAACTTCTGTAGCATATCTGGAAAGTACTCGTGCACCACTCCCCACGACTTGCCTTCCATTGCAAAACAGTATGAGTCATTCGTATCATCTTCCAAGTTGATGCCAACACCAGCATCCACTTGTGTTATCACCTGTATAAAGAAAAACAATAGTGAATACAAGTATAATATGCTGAAAGACAAATTTTGTGGTCTCCTCTTGCACTAACACTGGACAGGAAGGTCATAACAGAGAACTGTGTGGAACAGAACAGACCAACTACCCAGCCGACTAGTAACCTGCAAAGTAGTGAAAATGATAAATCTGCCTTTTCTAATAAGAGAAGTTCAAAAAAGTTATAAAAGCTGCACTAGTCTGATAATTAGGTTAAAATCTATAATTTGTCAGAAAGTATTCAAAGTGCTGTCTTCAACAGGTGGTCAACAACTGAGGTGTCTGAGATTTTATGTAGCACCCTGCTTTAATTTTATGGATAGCAGGCCCATATCCAGAGCATGAGAAAGGAGGAGTTACAGTGTTGGACAAAATCAACAATAAACATATGCCAATTTATGATGCTGAAGCTAATGTACTGCTTTAATCACATAATCATTCATAGGCTCCAACCGGATCACGGGGTTCATAGTTTGGAAATCAAATAAATAATCAATGTATAATTTTTTTCTGGAACAACCAAGGGAGGGAGGATACAGACTCACAATAACCCCCTGGATATGGTCCTGGATAGTACTGTACATAAGAGATGGAGCTGTAGCCAACAACACATACAAACAAGAGCACCTACCACTGGAGAGGCTGGGGTGTTTGCTGTGGTGGCATGGAATGTGAGACGGGGACGGAGGCCCTGGTGTGGAGGAAGAGCTTTGATGCTAATAACCTGCTGCTGGGGACCAACCAGACCACACTCACGGCCAACACTCAAGGCAGTCAGCAGGTTATCCCCTGAAAGACAAAAATAAATAAATAAATGGCTTAGCTTCTTCTAGCACTGTACAATACAGGGCAAGCTGTGACAAAATTGGCTGGTAAGTGTTTTGATTTTTAACTTCTTATGTTATTTATGTCAACAAGGTAATTTTTCATCTATAAATGGCTATAATATCATCATCAGACACCACTATGATTACCCTTGAAAGTTGTCCCATAGAATTAACACTGAAGAATGCATCCCTATAGGAACCATGTTATAATAACCTCCTTTAACAGATTAATCAATTAACAGATATACTTTGGCCATCATAAGACATTTTTCTGTAGCTAATCAACTTACCAGTGACCATTATAGTTCTGATGTTCGCCTTATGAAGCTGACGAATAATTGGTGTTGATTCCTTCTTGAGTCTGTTCTCCATCACCAACAAGCCAAGGAATTCTAGGTCGCATTCCACTTCATCACGGTTGATGCGCTGGGCCTTGATATACGAAATCTTGAGAGGACGCCATCCCAGAGCAAGTACACGATACCCTTGATAAGTATACTGTAGCAGCTGTTCAGAAAAGTTAACTGGTACTGTCTCTGGTCGTGACAAACTTGCTATCATCTGCAAAAGATATATAATCCACTTATAATTTTTTTTTTTTACAGTTAACTTTGAGGAAATATTTAGGATACATTAGTGACATGTTTTCAGTTAACTATCAGCAACTGAAGGGACACAACATAAATAATATGTTGCATGTAATAGTCACATCTTTGCTGTACACACCTAAAGAAATACTGTACTGAAGAAACCATTATAATAAGTGTGTGTGTCTCGGGTTGGGAGTCCAATGTGCTACCAACTGAGCCATAAATGTAAATGATACAGTGTAAATAATATACATACCGTACACATACAGTGTATTAATTAATTGCCGAAGAAAAAATGAGACATACAATATTCAAAAGTTGAAAACTTAAAAGTCATATTTCCTGTAGTCCCATGCAAAGGTGTTTTAATCATTAAAATAAACATCTTTACCACAAATCTGCTTCTTATTTTGGGTGATACAGTACTGTACAACTTTTCCTTCATATTAAGTAGTATAATTATAAAGTACAAACAAACTGTAACTCACTTCAGGAGAACCTTTACAATAGAGTTCAAAGTTTGGAGCCCCAAGTTGGCGAGTAATGACTGACATGCGCTGTAGGGTGGACGAGAATGGAAACTGACGCAGGATTCCCAACTCTAATGGTGGCTGAAATGGAATTAATCCATTATGAGGCGGCTATATATGTATACTGTATTAATGGTTGTCAATGATATAACAGATGAATTTTTTTTTTTTTTTCACTCTTAGAAGTCCTTTTCTGCCTTACTGTATTTGTTATGAAATAAGGTGACCAACAACAAGGATAACACAGCCTCTTGCTCACTTAGTTGCATTCATTCTTTTCAACAGCCTTCCCTTAATGAGATACAATTTTTTTTTGCATTACAACACATTCATACACTGACACATTTTTTTAAATGATATATAATGTATGTATAGTATATAAAATAACAATACAGAATTGTGAATTATGTAGAACTTCCATGGTTAAAGGTGGCCAATTGAACGAATTATTGATAATTTACAAATGAAATAGAAATATGGAATATCTCACCTCATTCTCTACATTCTCGTTGCTGACAACAATGTCAGGGGCACTCGGTCGTACAACAGACGGCATCATCATGTCATACTTGTTAGTATCATCCAGGCCTGGTTCATCCAGGTCCCAGCAAGTACTCTTAAGCATTATTAAATCTAAAGGATCTCCCACCTGTTAAAAAACATTGTTAGAATCAGTATAAAAAAAAGAAAATGAAACTGATTTAATGTCACTTTACACTAGTGTTGATGAAGTCAATAGTTTGTAAATACAGTTTTACCCCGCCTAACGCGGTTTCACTTAACGCGTTTTCGCATATACGCGGTGCCTTGCCAAAGCTGAACTTTCACTTAACGCGGATTTTTTCCACATATACGCGGTGAGTGTCCGAGACGCTATTTTTAGATTTGCCCCACCCGCCACCCTGCCTGACTGCCTGTTTTAGCTCATAAAATTCATACAAATTACCAGGCCAGAATATAATTTACATTGCTGGAATTCTTATAATTTGGTGATCATTTTGAATATAAACATCATATATTTTGCTTTAAACTTACAATTTTTAGATAAAAATTTTTCTCTAGGTAACTATGGTATCTTTTGTGCAAAATATATGACATTTATATTCAAAATATTCCTGGTCTTACAAGGAATCCAGCAATGTCAATTATATTATCCTAACTTTAGTTTGAGGTATTATTTATTAAAATTTAGTGGTTATCCCACACATCTCCTTGGGACGGTTGGTGGGGGGTGGGGGGGAGGGAGGGACCGACCGACCATCTGTTACCCTGTGAAGAATTATTATTTTTTTTTATTAACTGAAGATATTTTTTTTAGCTCATAAAATTCATACAAATTACCCGGTCAGAATATAATTTACATTGCTGGAATTCTTATAATTTGGTGATCATTTTGAATATAAACATCATAGATTTTGCTTTAAACTTACAATTTTTAGATAAAAATTTTTCTCTAGGTAACTATGGTATCTTTTGTGCAAAATATATGACATTTATATTCAAAATATTCCTGGTCTTACAAGGAATCCAGCAATGTCAATTATATTATCCTAACTTTAATCTGAGGTATTATTTAATACTAAATGTTAAAAACTCTGGAAGGGAGGATTGGTGGGGGGTGGGGGGGAGGGTTGGGACTGACCGCGCGGTTGGAAGAGGGGGGGAGGCAAGGTGGGGTACTTTGATTGACAGATAGTGTCGTGAAGATTATTTTTTTTTTATTAACTGAAGATATTTGTTTTAGCTCATAAGATTCATACAAATTACCCGGTCAGAATATAATTTACATTGCTGGAATTCTTATAATTTGGTGATCATTTTGAATATAAACATCATATATTTTGCTTTAAACTTACAATTTTTAGATAAAAATTTTTCTCTAGGTAACTATGTTATCTTTTGTGCAAAATATATGACATTTATATTCAAAATATTCCTGGTCTTACAAGGAATCCAGCAATGTCAATTATATTTTCCTAACTTTAGTTTGAGGTTATCCCACACATCTCCTTGGGACGGTTGGTGGGGGGTGGGGGGGGAGGGAGGGACCGACCATCTGTTAGCCGGCTGTGTAGTGTGAGAGGGGGAGGGAGTTGAGTCCATTATTTGAATGGACATTAACTTGGCGACTGTATTTCTCTATTTCTCTTAAGTATTAATTGTGTGCATGTACCATCATAAAATTAAGATGTTATTTTTACTACAACATAGGTATGTGCCTTCAAAAAGTGGAGTTTGGGGGTCGGGCCGGTTTCTATTGGAATTAATCCCATATGTTCTGTTGTTCACTTAACGCGGATTTCACTTAACGCGGGACCCTCTGGGTTCAATTGACCGCGTTAAGTGGGGTACAACTGTATTGAAAGTACGTAGTTAAAATGAGTGATAAGATTCGCTGAAATCTGGATAGTACAGGTCCACCACCGATTTTCCAGCACCCTTGGTTCCTAAGCCTTGCCGGATTATCCGTTTTGCCGGACCAACCGAGGTCAGGTAATAATAATTCAACAATACACCTCTGACCCACTAATTATACACCTCCTGTGAAATTGCAATTGAAACCTCTGATATTTAAGTGAACAAATGAATGCTTAGTGAGGATTTGACACTAGACTTATATTACAATGTGTATCAAATGAGAAGTTCACAAGTGAATGTTGGTGAATTTAAAAAGTAGAGAAATATTGAGTGTGTGTGTATATTTAATGATAAATTATCAGTACATATAGTCAGTTCTGCTACAACGCGATAGTTGTGTTCTTGTAAAACCTCGCGTTGTAGAAATTCGCACAATAGAAATAACAGGGCTTATGGAGAAAATAGGGTTCGGTGCAGATTATTCGAAATCGAAAAAATTTAGTAGTTAGCCTAACACAAAGGATAGCACAATCTAAATAAATGTTACATTCATATCTAATAATGAAATCATATAGTAATTGTAACACTTTACCTTGAAAAAATATAAATATAACTTGATGGGGGAGAAGGGTGATTTTGAGGTTGATAACATCAAGCTTCTCTTAGAGTGTTATAGCCTTTCTTTTACGATCATCACCGGGAATGCGATCACCAGAACGCTTCTTGAAGATATTCTTCTTTTCCATATTCAGTTAATACCACAAAATTGGAGAAATAGTAAGCAAAAATCACTGAGGACGCTTCAAAACAACCTATGTTTCAACTGATCGTGTGGTGGAAACAGAGAGCGCGGGTGTAAAACGCTATTAGTCCACACTGAGAAACATTATTTTTATTCATTTTTTTCATACAGTATTTATGGGAACAGCTAAATTTGCAAAAAAAGGATGAAATTTATAGGGTCCCTATCAAATAACACTTCACAAACAAATCACAAGAATCAATTGAACATGTGATGTCGAACGTGAACTGTAAACACTGCATAACCCCGCGCCAAGCGACAGTACACTTAAAACGTTCGAGTGGAATCGCTTTACAGCCAACATGCGTTCACGTTTTACAAATATCTTTCTTCCACTCATCAATCGCGTTATAGCCAATTCACGTTGACAAAACACGAGTTGTAGCAGAAATGACTGTACATGTAGAATGTTTGTTATTATTTTTGCATATTAATGAAAATTAGATTAAGATTCTATCTCGTGCATTTGTGATGAAACTGAAATTTCATAAATATTCTTTGTAATTGATTTTCATGTTAAATAGTTTTTCTTAATAATTATGTATACAGTATGTGTATTTAAATTTAGTATTCTTGTAATCACATCTTTAATGACAAGGAATTTCTTAAATTGTTAAACTCTTTGTTCTTTGAGTTTAAAAAAGGTAACTAAAAATTTAACACTTTGTTTTGCTGGTGCTACTTAAAACATACCAATTCTCTACCACTTAAATCATTACCTGCATTACCTTGTCTAAATAACAAAGAATAAAATAGTATACCATACTCAAGTTATCTGATAAAATATAAGTTACTATACTGGTGACACCAGTTTATGTCACTACAGTACACTGGTGGCATATACCAGTTTATGTCACTACAGTACACTGGTGGCATATACCAGTTTATGTCACTACAGTACACTGGTGGCATATACCAGTTTATGTCACTACAGTACACTGGTGGCATATACCAGTTTATGTCACTACAGTACACTGGTGGCATATACCAGTTTATGTCACTACAGTACACTGGTGGCATATACCAGTTTATGTCACTACAGTACACTGGTGGCATATACCAGTTTATGTCACTACAGTACACTGGTGGCATATACCAGTTTATGTCACTACAGTACACTGGTGGCATATACCAGTTTATGTCACTACAGTACACTGGTGGCATATACCAGTTTATGTCACTACAGTACACTGGTGGCATATACCAGTTTATGTCACTACAGTACACTGGTGGCATATACCAGTTTATGCCAAAATACAATGATAACAACAGTGGGATATTATAACTCTCGCTGTACCATCAATACATCTTTCAATTACCTGCTCTCCGTTAATAATGGTGACGGAGTGACACGTGGCCATAGCGTAGAGCAGATGGTCGTGAGGAAGATTGGATGGTGACATTATCATGCTCAGCTCCAGTTGTTTACTCAGTGACTGAGACACAGCAACCACTCCTTTCATGTCCAGCCCATCCTCAGTCAGTGTGCCAGTCTAATGTAATACAGAAATATAATTACTTCTCCAATCTATCTATTTATCTACTTATGTATCTACTTATCCATCCATCTATCTATCTATCTTTTTATCTATTTACCTATCCTTTTATCTATCTATCTACTTATGTATCTACTTACCTATCTATCTATCTATATACTTATGTAGGTAGTAGGCAGTTATCAAACAGGGAGGTACTACCACCTGGGAAGATATTGGAAGCATAATGTACTGTGTTGTCTAATGGTAGACCCTGCTGCCATATGGCATCACGAAAATTGTGACCAAGTCCCAGGTTGTTGATCTGACTTTCTGCCTCATTTACACACAATTGCTGGGTCTCAATGTTTCTCTTACCTTAACACAACATACATCATATCGTTTCTCGCTATTGATCTTTGTTCTTTTTCTTTTTTATTTATGAGCCTTTATTATTATTATTATTATTATTATTATTACTATTACATTGTTATTTAATAATAATAATAATAATAATAATAATAATAATAATAATAATAATAATAATAATAATAATAATATTATTATTATTATACCTTTGCCCCCCAGGCCCTGATGTGGGTCATTGACCTGTGCCTGGATGGGCACAGGAAAAAAAAAAAAATAAATAAATAAATAAATAAATAAAAAAAAAAAATAAAAAAATAAAAATAAATAAACCTACTTTATCTATCCTCCATTTTTTCAATATAATGTACTGTCCATATTCTTTTTTTTTGTTAATTCTTTATATCTTAATCTACCTACCTCTTATATTATCTTTCAAATGGGGAATAATTAACTAAATCATAAATTAGCTCCTTGGCACTATTTTCTACTTTTCTCAATCTTTTCTCCTTTATTGTATCCACCAAACTGAAATGCATACATGACATAGACATTCTGATTACACCTAGTCTACAACAACAAACTGCAAGGTCACATTAAGTGGATTATTTTGTTTACCTTATCAAAACATATGCAGTTGAGAACTCCTGATATGTTGATGGAGCGAGGTGATATGCAGAAAATTTTGTGTTTCTTCAGCCTCTGGAGAGCATACAAGATTCCAACCTGGCGAGGAATATGTCGATACTCATATATTACTGCGTCAAGATAACCCCCAACTTCCTAGGATCCCCCATACACCCCCTCTCCCTCATTGATGCACCCAATCCCAGCTCTGTTCTTTAATGTTTCCATTAACAAATTAAAAAATCAATCACTGTATCAACAAATAACTGAACCTTTGAACAATAAAATCAAACTTGATGATGAAAACGAATATTCCTGTCATCAAATATCATTTACAGTGGATTTTGTTGGTAAATATACACTGTATTCATCTATGCACTTTAAATGTTTTTTCTCCAAAAATAAAGACCAAAATGCAAAAAATTCTTTATAAAATGTATCAGTATAGGAGTAAAATTCTTTATAAAATGTATCAGTATATGAGTAAAATTCTTTATAAAATGTATCAGTATAGGAGTAAAATTCTTTATAAAATGTATCAGTATAGGAGTAAAATTCTTTATAAAATGTATCAGTATATGAGTAAAATTCTTTATAAAATGTATCAGTATATGAGTAAAATTCTTTATAAAATGTATCAGTATATGAGTAAAATTCTTTATAAAATGTATCAGTATAGGAGTAAAATTCTTTATAAAATGTATCAGTATAGGAGTAAAATTCTTTATAAAATGTATCAGTATAGGAGTAAAATTCTTTATAAAATGTATCAGTATAGGAGTAAAATTCTTTATAAAATGTATCAGTATAGGAGTAAAATTCTTTATAAAATGTATCAGTATAGGAGTAAAATTCTTTATAAAATGTATCCCAGTATAGGAGTAAAATTCTTTATAAATATCAGTATAGGGTAAATTCTTTATAAAATGTATCAGTATATGAGTAAAATTCTTTATAAAAAATGTATCAGTATATGAAATGCATCTTTATAAAAAATGTATCAGTATAGGGTAAAAATTCTTTATAAAATATCTCTAATTATGGAGTAAATTCTTTATAAAATGTATCAGTATATGGTAAAAATTCTTTATAAAATGTATCCAGTATAGGAGTAAAATTCTTTATAAAAAATGTATCAGTATAGGAGTAAAATTTTTATAAAAATGTGTCATTATATGAAGTAAAATTCTTTATAAAATGTATCAATATATGAAGTAAAATTCTTTATAAAATGTATCAGTATAGGAGTAAAAAATATCTTTATAAAATGTATCAGAGTAAAATTCTTTATAAAATGTATCAGTATAGGAGTAAAATTCTTTATAAAATGTATCAGTATAGAGTAAAATTCTTTATAAAATGTATCAGTATAGGAGTAAAATTCTTTATAAAATGTATCAGTATAGGAGTAAAATTCTTTATAAAATGTATCAGTATAGGAGTAAAATTCTTTATAAAATGTATCAGTATAGGAGTAAAATTCTTTATAAAATGTATCAGTATAGGAGTAAAATTCTTTATAAAATGTATCAGTATATGAGTAAAATTCTTTATAAAATGTATCAGTATATGAGTAAAATTCTTTATAAAATGTATCAGTATATGAGTAAAATTCTTTATTACTTTAAAAACTGTACAAGGGTGCAGACAATCTCAACCACTGTAAAAGTGTCTCACCCAAGCATCCACTGACCTCCCCCCTACTTCTTCCACCCAGCCAAGTTTTCAGTTCAAGTTTAAACTTTAGGTAATACCTGTATCTAGTGTCTAGTTGAGGGTCATGGAGGTATTGGGGATTGGAATTTGAACATTACTAATTAGGTTTTTAATTGAACTACTGTATAATGTTTTTCTTGTTGTGAATATGACATAAATCATAATGGAAAAACAGCTATAAACCAGTCAAATTTATGAACCACAGTAGATGTTAGGTACTGCCACATGTCCAGGTACAGAGCAGTATATCACATGCAAGTAAGAGTTATAACCCTTCAGAGAGAACAATTAAAATATGATACAGAGTAACAGAATCCTGACCAATGATCATGAATGGCATGTGTAATACAGTAAAGCCTCGAATAATGACGGTAATGTGTCCTCCAATATTGCAGTGTAAGGTGAATCATCATATCGTGAATCATTAATTAACATCAAAATAAAGCTTTAATAATGAGATGTGTTCCCAAGTGTGACCTTTTCATATCTTTTGTGTGACTTTTTACCCTCTTTTCCCTCCAAACAATAAAATTAATGAAAAATGCAAACTATATTCTTTAAATAATGTTTATGAATGGTCCTAACACAATATAAATCACACTAAGATCACACAAGAGGAGATGGGATGGCATTGCTGTTGTCAGTGTTTACAGCCATAATGTCAGTTATCCACCTGAAACTGAAGAAAATAAGACCCTGGTTGTTGTTGTAGTAAAATTAATGGAAATATACAGTATATGTATGTTTTAATTAATGTTATTTAATGTACAGTAAAAGTAACCACTGATGTTGAAGAAAAAAGTGAGACTGATAGTGGAACGCCAACATATACGTGCACACTCAAGGAAACATAGCGTCATTTATCTTATTAAGAATATGTACAAAAGATTTATTATCGTTTCTTACCGAATATGTCGTCAAATTAATGTAAAAAATGGAATATACATGTTTTAAGTAATGATATTTAATGTTAATAAATGGAACGATAGAAGTAGCTAACCATTAATGGTAAAGAAAAAACGAAATGGATTGGGAATGCTAATGTATGTAAGTGCATACATGTGAAAACATATCGTCATTTCTCTACATAAGAATATGAAAGCAACACTTATTACTGTTCATATATGTTTTAAATAATACTTACGAATGTAAAATCCAAATTCTACTCACCAATGGTGGTAAAGTCTAAAACATAAGGACAGCCAATGAATGTTATGCGACTTTTTACTCAGATGACGAAGTCATCAGATTCAACTCTGGCTGAAGCTGTAGCTTTCCATAAAGATGTCATAGCTGTTGCTGAAACTGTTACATAACTTGCAGTTGTTGCTGAAGCTGGATATGATGCTGAATTTGATGGTGTAGCTGAAGTTGATGGTTTAGGCCTTTTAATAATAAAGCTGTCGAAAGAACCTTGCACAGCTGCTTTCTTTTCTCATTATACATCTTTATGTAGAGGTCATTTGCATTTTTCATTTCCCTGTTAATTTTAATGTTTCATTCTGTTTATGGATACTCTTCAGAAAATATGTTCATTGCTTGCTCCATATATATATCCACAGACCTCTCACCCTTTTCATATCATTTTAACAGATCTATTTTCTCAGCTAAGCTTATACACTTTCTTTTAGCTTTTGAACCAGCACTTCCATAACTTGCTCTCTTGCTCATGTTGAATAGGGACGCAAAAATGCCGTAAGAAACCTGAGAAAGTTTTTCTCCTTTTCCTGTTCAGATGCGGGAAAACAAAAGGCCCGCCAAGCTGCGACTGTTTATACTAGTGATGCTGGTGTCACCACTCACAGGCCCGGCAACCTCTGTGCACAAGGCGTGTTTTTTTTTATTTGTAAAATACATATCGGGATTTAGTTATTATTTACAGTACTGTATATGAAAATGTAATTTTATTTAACTTTTTAATCTATTTTTGTCGTAAATACAAAGAAAATAATGGTGTACATTGAATTGTGGTCCTAAATTAACCAGGGTCTTAAATATGAATTGTCATTAGTAGAACCATCGTTATCGGAGGCTTTCATGTATTTATTTCATAGTTCTAATATTTTTTGGACTAAAGATATAATTAATATTCTAAGTCTAAATATCATAAAGCAGTGTTTGTAGCACCTTACCGTCATGGCCATGGGCAGTGCTGGGGGGATGACGATGGTGATCAGATCCAGTGAGTCCAGAGCTATTACAGAAGCTGTCAGCCCTCGTATATACTGTCATAGAAAAAATATAAAGTATTACAGTCAGGTGATAATGTATTACAGTTTGTGATGAAATCTGAATGTTGTGGTAATCCTACAAGAGCATAATGAGAAAATCCTCCACATTATGATTAAAAATTGGCCTTACATTAAGTGAAGAATTAGCTATCACTTTATCTAAACTTCTTAGAAATAAATAAAAGATAATATTATTGGACAAAGGGGGGCTATAGGTAGGAGAATCAATCGTGGTGAAGTTTTCCTCCGAGATTATTATATGGTATTGACCATTAGGGTTAAGACCGAGATAAGAAAGGCCAAAAAGGAATAATGAACTGAAAGTAGTAACGGGGTTGAAGTCAAAACCCTAAAGGATTTTTCCAAAGTATCAAACTAAAACAAGAGACAAGATTAGACCAATTCAGTCAGATACCGGCGAACTAACTAATAACAACGGAGAAATGAGCAATAATCTGAACAGATATTTATCATTAGTTTTCACAAATTAAACTTAAACATGATATCCGAGGTACCAACTATCTACAGAGTTAGTGAAGAAAATAGATTAAGGGATAGTGACTACGTAGTAACGATGTTAGTAAACAAATAGATAGACTAAAACCTAATAAGTTGCCAGGTCCAGATGAGATATTTTCCAGAGTATTAAAAGAATGTAAGGAAGAACTTAGTATGCCCTTAGCAAACTTGTTTAACATGTCATTAAAAATGGGTGTAGTACCAAAATCCTGGAGGACAATGAATGTGATACCAATTTTCAAGAAGGGAGATAGATCATTATCCTCTAACTACCATCCAATTAGTTTAACACCATTGTAGGCAAATTACTGGAAGCAAAAATTTCAAACTCAATTTGAAATCACCTCAAGAAACGCAAATTGATCAATGATTTTCAGCATGGCTTTATAAGTGGGCATTCATGTCTGACAAATCCATTATAATTCTTTTCAGCTGTTTTCGAATCAGTGGATGAGACACAATTATGATGTGGTTTACCTCGAATTTAGCAAAGTCTTTGACAGGGTCCCTCATGAAAGACTAAAACGTAAAGTGGAAGCACATTGAATAGGAGGAGATATTCTAAACTGGATTAGGGCGTGGTTACAGGACAGGGAAAAGAGAGTCAGCATTAATGGCACTAAATCCAATTTGGGTAAAGTCACTAGTGGAGTACCCTAAGGCTCAGTACTTGGACCATCACCTGTATGCCCTATGATAGAATAAGTTTCATGGTGCAATCGCATGAAATAATGAAGGTATAAAGTGACGTATAAACATTTTCATTAAGCATAAGCAATTTTTTTTTTGTTCTATACACTATTACTTATAGAAATAATTATTTTTAATAATGATTACTGTACTCAAACACAACTATTTGTAGATAATTTCTTTACAATACTAATGCAACAAATCCCACCTTATCTCAAACAGCAAGCTTACTATGACTCATTATGTCCAATTATCTCTCATGTGGTGCAGTCTAGCACTGTGATGTGAGCGACAGGCCAGAACCCGGAGCGCCTGGCGGGAGAGCGCTTACCCAAACCCAAGACTGTTAATCCCTTCATACATTGCTCCCAAACAACTGAGAAAATGGCTGTTAATATTTTATTTGGCTAACATCAGACAATTTTATTCAGCTAAGAGGGGACACCATCAACAATAGTAATTTTCTTTTTTATCAATCAATGTCTTCCTCATCAATACACACAGTACACTCACAAACTCTTACCCACATTTTTCTTAATAAATAGAAGGTGCGGTAACATATTTATTTGCTTACAATTTTCATACAAACATTTTCTAAGACAGTAAGACAATGCACCTTACCTTGGTTATTACTGTGTAGATGAAGCCGACTGATGCAATGCCAGCAAGAACTCCAACAAATTTATAAGAGTCTTGTTGGAATTTAAAGTCCACAGGCGGAGGGTACATGATGGAGCGGACCAACGACCCCTTGCTGGTGAGGAAGCCGGTACGCACCACAACCGCCACGACACGCTCTCCTCCGTAAAACCGTGTCTGAATCACTTGAGTCCCACAGAATAGGGTGTGGCGGCTGTGCTCCTGCGAGAGACCACATAAAGTTTAAAATTTCAACAAAAAGGAATTCAAAAGCAAAAACAAAATCAAAAGCAATTTTGATTTTGTTCTGGAAGAAATGTTTATAAATATTACTTATTTCATGCTTTGGAAATTGATACTTAAGAAGCAATTAACCAATACAGTACAGTAATATCTCCATTAGTTGGAATCCCTCATAGCCAAAACTCACCAACAGCCAGAATTCAAATTTGTTCAGAATTTTTCCGGAAAATTTCTCTCAATTAACGGGTTTGTGAGCAATTTTCCAAGGTTGAAAATCAGGCGCATTTTCTGGAAAATTTGGAGAAAATTTCTAGAAATTCTCTCCAAATGTCTCCATTCTGAGCACGGGAATAAATTTTCATGGAGTTCCAAGATTGCATCATGCTCCCACGCATCTCCATAAGCCAGGTGCGTGGGTGGCCCAGCTGCTCAGCTTGCTTAGTTCATATTCTGCTGCCACTGTAGAAGGTTGTTCCCTCATTAGCTGCATACAATTTGTGTTATGCAGGTCTGTACATTTCCGTACCAGAACAAAATCAGCCAAGAATACAGTGTTAAAGCAGTGTTAAGAACATAAAGAGTGATGCCAGTTAGGTGTATTATACTGTACAGGGGGTCCTCATTTTAAGTGTCTTCATTATACTGTAAGTGGTTTCACACTTAAGTGGTCAAATAATTGCGGACCTCCACATAAAAAGTCCCAACACTTACGAGGATTCTAAGGCCAAAATCCTTCTCACCCAAGATATGCAGGCTCGGTATCAGTCGCCTGTGTCCACAGGCATTATGCTGAAGTGCTTCAAGAACTATAATTATCAACTTTGTTGTGTCTTTGGTGACGTTGGAGGACTATTTTTGCAGCCATCAGTTCCAAAACGAAGCAAGGTGGTGTAGTGAGCGTAGCTATGTGATGGATGTGAAATTAGAAGTTACATGCGAATGCATGGTTAGGTAACTTGCGCCACATCAACACACCGACCCCAAACTCACGGTAATCCAGAGGGAACCGCACAAAAAACTCCTGAAGTCATTGAAGCAGAAGAGAGAGGAGTCGATGAGCAACAGGGACGGACGTGCATGGGCGATATAAAAGGGGAGGGTAGTGGAGGCAAGTGCACCAGTACAGAGCCAGGGAACAGCAGGACTTTTACTTTCATCCTCTTCACCACTGATTGGCTTGTTAGCTGCTTGACCTATCAGTCACGTCTCTGTTACGCACTGCTGGCAAGTACTGGGCATGCACCGGCTCCTGAATATATCTGAACCTGCTCAAGTGCTTATCAAGTCTATTCTTAAAAGAGCTCACACACGGTGCCGTCACAACACTCTCTGGCAGATTGTTCCAAGAGTTCACAACTCTCACCCCAAAAAATTTACCCCTCACAGTTTTCTGGGCTTGAGGCTTCTTCAACATTGAGCTGTGACCCCTTGTGGGGCGAGCGTTTCCCAGCCCCAGGAAAGGGCACTCAACTGAGTAGTGCCCCTTCAGATGCTTATACACCTCAATTAGGTCTCCCTTTGCCCATCTGTAGTATAAGCTAGACAATTTCAGGCACTCTAATCTCTCAGGGTAGCTGAGGTGCCGCAGTGCAGGCACCAGTCTGGTGGCCCTCCTTTGGACATTTTCAAGCAACTGGCAGTCCCTAGCATATCTTGGGGATCAGACGGGGTGACAGTACTCCAAACGAGGGACGGACCGTTTAGATATCTGAACGACCTTCTTATAAGACCTAATAATTTAGTTGCCTGATTTACCTTCTTCTCGCAATGGCCCGAGAACTTCAGCTCATTGTCAACATACACACCTAGGTCCTTCTCACATTCAGTCTCAAATAGTGCAGTTTCTTCATCCCGTTGGGACATATGGTACGCCTCCTTACCGTTGGTACGTCCCAGGTGCATCCTCTTACACTTAGTGACATTGAATCTTAACAGCCACTTCTAAGACCATTCTTGAAGCTCACAGAGATCCTTCTGCAGTTCTTCACAGTCGGCTTGGATCTTAATTTCCAGAAATAACTTGACGTTATCCACAAACATTTGTATGGAGGAGTGTACAGCTTCAGGAATGTCATTTATGAAGCAAACAAACAACAGTGGTCCCAATACACTGCCCTGTGGTACCACGCTTGTGACAGGTACCACTCACACACACACACACACACACACAGCCTTCATAGGGTAAGGACGTGTGTAGTCGGCGCTGCCCGCTAACACGGCCGTGGTCTATTGACCAAGGAGACAGCTGCCAGCCTGGTCTGTCGGGCCCTCCCCTCCCCCATCTCCTGCCCATCTGGATTTATCAACATCCTCCCACCAACAGTACAGTGCAAAGACTGACGCTCAACCCACAAGTGATATACAAAAGTGGCAATTTCAACTCGAAGAAAAGCACAAAAACACAGCAATACTGAGTGTGGCTGGATCTGACCTAACCTGACCTGACCTCATGGCTTCACCTGACCTAACCTGAAGGATGGAACACACCTGCATTGCCCCAAGCTTCTGCCCTGGCCACGTGGCCACACACCTGCCCAACCGCATCCAGCCCACACAAGCATGAACTGATTGCTATAAGAACAGCCTGTTTCCAACCATTGTAAAAATTATGAACACGTAATTATTATATATCATATTTATCACTTATGTTACTTGTACATCATTTGTAAATCAAGAGACCCATTCCCCAATTATATAATTGTATATTTTCAGCCTTCTGGCTGCCACACTTTTTCAATAAACAGTTAATTATTATTATTATTATTAGATGATGATTTTGTGCCATTAATCACCACACACTGCTTGCGGTTATAGAAAACATCTACGATCCATGCTAGGACATTTCCCCAAATCAAATAACTTTTCAGCCTTTCATGGGGTACACTGTCGAAGGCTTTGGCAAAATCTAGGTAAATATTGTCGATATTACCACCCTGTTCCAGAATTTAGGTCCTAATATCCAGTACCTTGAGTAATTGTGTTAAGCAGGAGCACCCCGGCATAACACCGTGTTGACAATCCTTTACAAGGTTGTTTCGTAGTAGATGTTCCATCATGGCATCTCTTATAATGCTCTCAAGTACTTTCCATGCTATGCTGGTTGGGCTTTCTTGTCTATAGTTATTCGTGGAGTGACGACCGCCCTTCTTAAAGATAAGACTCACTCAAGCCACTTTCCAATGACTGGGGACCTTTTGCTCGTCCAGGCATTTACAGAACAGGATCTTCAGGGGCTCGGCAAGCTCATTGCACAACTCTCTTAGCACTCTAGGATGCACCATGTCAGGGCCGGGACACTTATGGACCATTACCTTTGACAGTTTATTTCTTATAACCTCTTCTGTGAACACAATGTGGGTCAAAGCTGTGTCAAACAGTCTGTCCTCAAACACAGGAAGATTAATTGCATCCTCACGTGTGAACACCGAGGAAAAGAAGCTTTTCAATGCCTCAGCTTTGTCCTGGTCGGAATCTGCATAACTACCATCTTCAAGCCTCAGGTCCAATACTCCTACTCACATTTTTAATTTCGACTTTGCATAGTGGTAAAACGTCTTTAGGTTTGACTTGACCTCGCTTGCATCCAGCCTCTGGGATTCCTTTTCAGACCTTCTACACTCAGACTTTGCTTGGTTTCTGGCTCTTGCACACATCCTCCTGTCCTGCTCATCGTTTGATCCAATGCACGTCTTGAACTTCTGGGTTTTCTTCTTAACTTTGTCGACCGCCGCATGGTTCATGTGTAGGGGTCTCCTTGTATTCCTAGAATAGGTTTGGTCTTGGGTATATATTTACTGTATCAATCAAATGGTTCACTTTACTAGCTAATGTTTTCAGCGTAGTGTCTGCGTTCTTATGCCTTCGTGAGTCAGGCCAGTGGATACCCCTCATCCCTTCGTAATTTCCCTTGTAATATTTGCACGTTGGCCTGGTTTTGTTGTGAACTGAGTAACAGTTAAATCTGAAGGACAACATTACACGGTGGCTGGTGCCAACTGGGACTAGATGTTCCAGTTTGGTCACCATACCCTCCTCGTTTGTTATGATGATGTCCAGTGGCTTGGGTGTTTGCTCCCCTCTGTAATGTGTCGGGTCTTTAACATTTTGGAACAGAAAATTATCTCTCAGAGTTTCTACAAAAAGAGTAGCGAGGTTATTTTAGTCATTTGGTGTGAATTCGTTTCTCCAGTCTATGTCGCCATAGTTAAAGTCCCCCATGATAAGGAGGTGGCTAGGGTTGAGCATCACTGCATTGTCTATTAAGGCTCTTAAGTTCCTTTGGTTTTGTAAGCTACAGTTTGGGGATCTGTAGACACACCCAACAATACGTAAGTCTTCTTCCTTTAACTTAATTTTACACCACTTAGATTCTTCAAAAATATCCTCTCCTTGTACCCTTGCCTGGCTGGCTCTAAGGTCTTGCCTAGCATACAACACACCCCTCTTGCAAGTTTCTTGAGAAAGGATCGCAAATGAGTCATATCCAGCAATACTGAACTCACATTCCTCTGGGTCGATTATCCTGTTCTTTACAACAGTTCTATAACTCCTACAATATCGGGTTGGTGTACCTTCAGTAGTGTTTCGAACTCCTCTCTCTTATCAAAAAACGTGTCGGTATTAGTGTACATGACACTCAAGCCAGAATTTGTTCTTGGTAACATCTCTGCTCTTAGTAGTAACTTCGGCCCCCCTTCAATCTTAGCAGCTGCAGCATTTGCTAAATACACTGTATTTTGATGGGTGTGGTTAGAAATGTAATTGTTTACACAGCGTTAGCCTCCTCCTAGGTGGGAGGTAGAGAGGGTGGAGGGTGTACCACTGCCTCCTGGCTCTGTGCTGGCGCTCTCGCCCCCCCCCCCCGGATATAACCCATGCACACCCGTCCCCGTTCCTACTCAACTCCTCCCTCCTCTGCTTCAAGCCCTACAAGTGCTTTTTTGCTGTTCCCTCTGCATTAATGTGTGATCTAGGTGAATGAATACATTCCAAAATGCCTCGCTCCAGGATAAGTTTTTTGCCTGCCGAATAACTTCTCATTTCTTCTCCTCACTCACTAGTGTGACCCTGAGGGGGCGAGGCTTGTCCTCCTGCTTTTGTCCCAGCCTCATCACATCCTGGGGGTGGGGGCATATTCAGAGCCTCTGTACAAATATTCTCAAACTGTTATCATGTGTTTTCCTACTCTCAGCTTCCTCCGGCTGGCTCTCAGGAGCTCCATAAACTATTACATTGTTCCTATGCTCAAAACGTTCCCGTTGCTCCTCCTCTCCCCTAACAGTAGGTCCGTTAATTTTCATTTCTTCGACACACTTCTTCAGAGTCCCTAGGTGCTGTAGAACTTGTTCGGATCCTGGTTTACTCTCCGCCACCTATGGGCTACTTCCTCAGTCTTAGCAATGATCTCTTTCCCAACTTGTTCTAGTTTGGCAACCAGGAAGGATCCAGCTTCATCTGTTTAAGTCCCTAGGAAACTCATTCCCTTATGGCTTGCAATCGCCTCTTTCACCTTGACTATGTAGTCAGGGCAATACCAGCAACAGCCTTCATGCCGTACCACATTCTGTAACGTTCTAAACGTTGCACTTCTCAGGCCCGCACAATCTATATCTGTCGTCGCCCTGCAGTAATTGCTTGTCAACAGACTTCCTGGTGCTGCTTCAGTCCCTGGATTCCATGTATTCATGATTGTTGCTGTTGGGGGGAGACTCTGTACGGATCTACTTAGCCTTAAGCCCACCAGTTTACCATGTGATGAACTTGTAATCGTCGGCTTACTTGTGACAATAATATTGATCTTTATTCTTACTATGATAATTGCTTTTAATCTCTGTCTTGGTAGCAGGGCTTTAGTATCAAGGTCCCTTTAAATGCCCCACAGGCTCGCTGCCTGGGTATAGGCCGCTATGAATAGTGCCATCCACAGGGTTAGTACACTTTATTTCTTCTGACCAAGAAATTTACCCCTCATTGGGAGGACTTTCTTTATACTCACTTCTACTAACTGAAGTCTCAGTGAAGTGAGATGAGGGAGTGATCATGCCCTTGTGGCAAACCAATGTTATTTAAAAAGAAGAAGAAAATAACTAAGCTGCCTTCTGCTGGTCTTAATCTCATGCGTCCAGTGTTTCCTCCCAACACAGTTTGAGTTGTCTTCTGTTTGTTTGCACTATCCCTATGTACACTGTACCTTGCTATGAATGCTGGATCACATGCCAACTCAGTCCTTTAGAAACAGAAAAAAAAATTTCTTTGGGGCAGCAATAAAATGTCGTTCTAGATAGCCCGACTTGTTTCTTTTTTTATTTTTAACTATTATTTTCTTATGTTCTCTTATCCAGCTCTCATCTACAAATACATGTCTAGGAGCTATCTCTGTGTACACTGTATCTCCCTATGAATTGTGGATTGTAGGCACAATTTCAGTCCTTGAGAAAGCACATCACACACAAAAGAAAAAGAAATTCTTTGTGGTACCAGTAATATGACTTAGTTACTGCCGGTAGTAGTGCCTTAATTGCTTGCCCCAATTTTTTCTTCACTTCAGATTATTTACAACCTCCACTGATGTCACAATGAACTGACTTCTAAAGGCACAATACTACACTCTTTGGTTGGCCTTTGGATGGTCAATCACAGCCATGAACACAACTCAAAAAATTAAATAAAATAAAATAAAAAATCCAGATAAATCTTGTCATATGGCAATGATTTTGTGGTACACAAAATCATTAGGAATTTCTCAATCTTCTGCAATTTTTAACCCTTTCAATCTGGGGATGCCACTTTTAATATTTTATTCAGGACAGAGGGGACCCCATACACAAGGGATTAAATATCTCCCATTAATTGTTCCTTACTAAAACTGAGAAACATGGTCAAAGAAACAGCAAAGAAATTCTTAAGCATTTCAAAGCCAAACAATATAACCCAAACTAACCTTTTCATTGTATACAACATCTGAGCGATCAACAATAGATGTTTTAGTCACTGGAACAGACTCTCCTGTTAGCATAGACTCATTAACAATGCAGTTTCCCTGTAGTAGAACTGCATCACACTGCATCATGCATCCTTGAGGTGGAATCACCACCACATCACCAGGAACAAGATGATCTGAAGGGATAGTCTCCACCTGGTCAGCATCTCGTACCACCTGAGGATAGGAAAAACATTTGTTGTCATCTTCACTTTAGTTACACATCATCATCATCTACTACTACTACTACTACTACTACTGTACTATCAAATGCCCAGCTTTTTCCCTTTTATAATCAATAATTTTCATTTTCAACAAATATTTTCCTGATGAACAAAGCATTCCTCACATAGACTTTCCTGAACACACCCAATGATCTTTTATACACACAATGACCTAAAAAAATAGTCTTTATATACAAGGTAGAATAAAAAAGTTCCCAGAATTGCAAAGTCATGTGCAAACCTGCGTGAACATTAATAAAAGGGGAGTAGAGAGCAGAAGTGTTTCGTGTCTGGTCTGTAGAAACAGCACCAACATTCTGAGAATGTATCAGTGTAACAAAGTAGTCGGTTGAGTGTAGGTGTTCGGTGAACACTCCTCAAGATGTCACAGTTTGAATAGTGTACTAACATCATATTCATGTGAAGACCAGGGAAAACAGTGGTGGAAACCCATCACAAATTTGTGCCTATGGGTCAAGGCATGAATGCAGAGTTCTACATGCAAATGCTAAGTTATTTACGGGAAACGATTTGGCAAAAAACAACCAGAAAAGTAATGAATGAACAGGTGGCTCCTGCATCATGATCATGCACCAAGTCACACCTCCCAAGTGGTGCAGCAGTTCTTGGCTGAGGAGATGCCTGTCAAAAACTACCAACCATATTCACCAGATCTCACTCCGTGCAACTTCTGGCTGTTTCCGAGACTGAAAACACGGCTCAAGGGGAAGCGTTTTATCTAGGTGGATGACATTAATGCTCATAGGATGTCCAGTTTACAATCCATACCAAAAGAGGACTTTTCGACGAGCTTCAGACAGTGGCAAAACCACTGGAATACGTATGTGCGGATGGGAAATATTTTGAGGGTGATAAGGTTAGACTTTTTTAATTGATATTGAATAAATGATACAGCTACTGTACATTCCAGGAACTTTTTGCTCTGCCTCGTAGTCCAAACATGTAGCTATATCACTGTCTCTATGACATTTTATTAGGCAGCTACAGGAGCAGAAATGACAAAGAAATACTGGGGTGCTCCTAGGTCATATCACTCTTAAGCACCTTAGTGGAAATAAGTATTAATTGGGTCTCTTGGACTGATATTGGCAGAATAGATTTACTCTTCATGACTGCACTGTCTATGTAGATGCAAAAACAATATGAAACTTGTAAGATTATTTCACTAAATAAATATTTGGTATCACCCAGAAACATTAACATCTCCTAAAAATTAAAAATTAAAAACAAATATTTAAACAGTCATCCATGAGCCACATTGCCCCAAAACAACAGAGCAACTTTATACACTGTACCAATATATGAATGTACAAAATGTGAAGAAAACTAGGTGAATGATTGTGGACATAACACAAAATACTGTACCATTCAGAGAAAAAACTCCCAACAGCAGAGAACAAAGTTTCCAAAGCCAACAGAAGGGACCACATCATCCCATTTCAAGAGGGTACACTGCAGTTTACCAATGTATAGTGGTATGTGTTCCAAGTTCAAAAAAATTACTTCTGTCATTCTTGAAATATCATCAGAAAAGGAAAAGTGTATCCTAAGGGGGAATATAGTACCAAATAAACAACAAACACATAGGCCTACCTGCACATTATCTGCCGACTGTATTGTGCTGCTCAGAACCATTTGATTACGATGCATTTGGTACACCTCAGATATAAGTGATACCACAGACGTCACCACAATAACTGTAGCATACCACATGTAGTCATCTGAGTACCACAGACACACAGAGAACAGCTGCAAGAAAGGACAAAATGTTATTCAGTCCAGAAATTAATGATCACATATATTGGACTATCTAACCATTCACTTATTAATCTATCTATTCATCAATCAACTTATTATTAGTGTACAGCATGCCCTGACAATTCAGTGACAATTCACAGATTTTGAATTCGCAGTCCACAATTATTCGTGGATGACACCCTGGATGTACCCAAGAATGTCTGCGGGTAGATTTAAAGTTGCCGGCATTTTTGTGGCAGGGACAGGGAGCCATCCGTTCAAGAAACAGTATAGTCTCGATTTACGCAGATTTCCTTTACGCGTTTGGTCATTTACGCGGCACCTGGCCAGACCGGCAATTATTAGTTACGCGGTACATTCCATCATTTACGCGGGAAGCGGCGCAGGCAGGGTGCGCACTAGGTCGCCCAGTCAACAAAACATTACCGAGTTCTTCACCCGCCACCCACCACAGCCAGCCCAAGTCAGTGATAGTGAGGATATGGACTTTGAGGGGTTTGACAACGAGGCCCTGCAAGCCTCTGTGGTGGATAGTGATACAGGTGATACAAGTGATACAGGTGAGGGCCAATAATCTGCCCTCTGCCTCGGAACCAACCCCCCCATCCCCGTGTGCTCAGCCATCTCTTCTACTAACGTAAGTGTTAAAAAACCTAATATTATTGATATTTCTCTTAAATATTAATTGTATGTGCATACCATCATAAAATTAAGATGTTGTTTTTACTACAACGTACGTATTGTGTCGGTAAAAGGGTAGTCTTGGGGTCGGCCCAGTCTCTATTTCAATTAATCCCATATGTTCTGTTATTTCGTTTACGCGCTTCTCGTTTTACGTGGACCTCCACGGGTTTAATTGACCGCCTAAACCGAGACTATATTGTATATATACACATATATACAATACAGGTTAAATAAATACTTGTCCTTAGGGTAAACACATAAAGGGAATATACATTTCTTTGCACACGAGTAAAAATATACCCCCCCCCCCCGGGTCAGCAAATGATATCCGTGGATTTGGCTATTCACGACCCTTGTGAGACCCAAACTCCAGTGAATTTTAAGAGCAAGCTGTATATTATTTCTCCCACGATCAAAGCAACAGAGAAGATAACAGTTTTCTCGAAAAGCTTAGTACACAAACCACTTCCAGCTCCTCAGATTGCCACAGCTACCTGTACTGTATCTGTACAGTATTACCCCGCCTAACGCGGTTTCACTTAACGCGTTTTTTCATATACAGTATTACCCCGCCTAACGCGGTTTCACTTAACGCGTTTTTTCATATACGCGGTGCCTCGCCAGAGCTGAACTTTCACTTAACACGGATTTTTTCCACATATACGCGGTGAGTGTCCGGCTCGAGACGCTATTTTTAGATTTGCCCCACCCGCCACCCTGCCTGACTGCCTGTTTTAGCTCATAAAATTTATACAAATTACCCGGCCAGAATATAATTTACATTGCTGGAATTCTTATAATTTGGTGATCATTTTGAATGTAAACATCATATATTTTGCATTAGACATACAAATTTTAGATAAAATGTTTTCTCTAGTAAATATGTTATCTTTTGTGCAAAATATATGACATTTATATTCAAAATATTCCTGGTCTTACAAGGAATCCAGCAATGTCAATTATGTTATCCTAACTTTAATCTGAGGTATTATTTAATACAAAATGTTAAAATTTATTTTTTTCACCCACTCTTCTCTTGAAGGGAGGATTGGTGGGGGGTGGGGGGGAGGGTTGGGACTGACCGCGCGGTTGGAAGAGGGGGGGAGGCAAGGTGGGGTACTTTGATTGACAGATAGTGTCTGAAGAATATTTTTTTTTTTATTAACTGAAGATATTTGTTTTAGCTCATAAAATTCATACAAATTACCCGGCCAGAATATAATTTACATTGCTGGAATTCTTATAATTTGGTGATCATTTTGAATATAAACATCATATATTTTGCATTAGACATACAAATTTTAGATAAAATGTTTTCTCTAATAAATATGTTATCTTTTGTGCAAAATATATGACATTTATATTCAAAATATTCCTGGTCTTACAAAGAATCCAGCAATGTCAATTATATTATCCTAACTTTAGTTTGAGGTATTATTTATTACTAAAAAGTTAAATATTCTGGTTTCCCCACACATCTCCTTGGGACGGTTGGTGGGGGGTGGGGGGGAGGGAGGGACCGACCGACCATCTGTTACCCCGTGAAGAATCTTTTTTTTTTTATTAACTGAAGATATTTGTTTTAGCTCATAAAATTCATACAAATTACCCGGTCAGAATATAATTTACATTGCTGGAATTCTTATAATTTGGTGATCATTTTGAATATAAACATCATATATTTTGCATTAGACATACAAATTTTAGATAAAATGTTTTCTCTAGTAAATATGTTATCTTTTGTGCAAAATATATGACATTTATATTCAAAATATTCCTGGTCTTACAAGGAATCCAGCAATGTCAATTATATTATCCTAACTTTAATCTGAGGTATTATTTAATACAAAATGTTAAAATTTATTTTTTTCACCCACTCTTTCTCTTGAAGGGAGGATTGGTGGGGGGTGGGGGGGAGGGTTGGGACTGACCGCGCGGTTGGAAGAGGGGGGAGGCAAGGTGGGGTACTTTGATTGACAGATAGTGTCTGAAGAATATTTTTTTTTTATTAACTGAAGATATTTGTTTTAGCTCATAAAATTCATACAAATTACCCGGCCAGAATATAATTTACATTGCTGGAATTCTTATAATTTGGTGATCATTTTGAATATAAACATCATATATTTTGCATTAGACATACAAATTTTAGATAAAATGTTTTCTCTAGTAAATATGTTATCTTTTGTGCAAAATATATGACATTTATATTCAAAATATTCCTGGTCTTACAAGGAATCCAGCAATGTCAATTGTATTATCCTAACTTTAGTTTGAGGTATTATTTATTAAAATTTAGTGGTTTTCCCCCAAAATTTCTCAGAGGGGGAAGAGCCAGCAGTGTAGTGTGAGAAGAGGGGGAGGGAGTTGAGTCCATTATTTGAATGGACATTAACTTGGCGACTGTATTTCTCTATTTCTCTTAAGTATTAATTGTGTGCATGTACCATCATAAAATTAAGATGTTATTTTTACTACAACATAGTTATGTGTCTTCAAAAAGTGGAGTTTGGGGGTCGGGCTGGTTTCTATTGGAATTAATCCCATATGTTCTGTTGTTCACTTAACGCGGATTTCACTTAACGCGGGACCCTCTGGGTTCTATTGACCGCGTCAAGTGGGGTACAACTGTACTATGTAACAAAACTTAATAAATTCCTTTACAAAGTCTGTGTGACAATTTGACTTTTAATTAATGGAGCAGCAGTCAACGGGATCAAAAAGAGAAAAATAATGTGCTTGATAAACATAACTACACAACATGGAAATAAAAGCTGAAAAAGACCGTGAATTGTAAAGGAATAAGAGAAAACTGAAGTGAATTGCAGAGTATGTACTATAGTAGTACTGTAATGACCAGCCCATCAGATGCTTGTCCAATATTTATATTACCTGGAAAATATAGAATGGATTCAGTGCCTCAAGGAACAGCAGCTGGTTTATTGGTGTAACTGGAACCTTGATGGTGTTGTCCCCAAAGATGAGTCGCCTCCGAGCTTGTTCAATCCAGTGCAGTCCTCGATAGTGATGAAGGTCTTCTGCCGATTGCTGGTTTATAATAAAATTTATTATTACTGAAACAGTTCATATCAATAAAAGATACAGTTTATAGCTACAAACATACCCAACACCTCGACTTCTGGCATGACATACAGCTGATATTAAAATAATTTCTGTAATTCATATTTTTTTTAAATAAAGATAAATGTTCAAAACTGTATTGTATTGTACAGACACATGACACAGCATGCAAAACTTCACCCTTACAATTACTGTACAGAACAACACTAAAACATTTCATTTAAAAGTTCACTGTCAATTCATTAATATACTGTAATGTACATTTATATACTGTACTGTACTCTACAACACAACCTGCATAACAAAATACTGTAACTTAGTTTAATCGACTTAGCTATAACTTGGCCCTGTATCTCTTATGTAAGACAATGTATATAATAACAAATACTAAAAAGACTGAGAGTCTACCCAGATGCACCTCAGCCCATCTCCTAGAATAAACAAAACATTGTTTTTTGTAGTATTATGTTAAAACAAACACTCATAAATCAACACAGCTAAAATTATGGGATGTGAAATGGTCTGTTTACTGGCTGGGAAGATGGGGGGGGAGGGAGGGAGGTGAGGTGATATGTTTGACAGTTGATGCCAAGGTCTAATGCTTATTTATTTATCTGTCCTTAAGAGTGACTAAGTTTTTCTCTTATAAAATGTCCCTGAACTGACATGTTCAAATTAATTGTATTACAAAGGGCTAAATAATTTATCTCTTGTGCAAAATATATGACGTTTATATTCAAATTATTTGCTGTCTTGCAAGGATTCTAACAATGCAAATAATATTCTTCTAACTTTAGTCTGTGATATTATATAAGGGGGGGGGGTGACAGTGACACTCTGACAGTTGGGGCCGAAGGTCTAGTGAAGTATTTGTTTATTTATGTCCTTTAGATTGAGTTTTTGTTTTTGGTTTATAAAATGTCACAGAAGTTACCAGGGAGAATATAATTTACATTGTTGGAATTCATACAAGATGTTGATTAATTTGAATATAATCATGCTATAGTTTGCACTAGACAAAAATTTTAGTAATCATTTAGTACATTATTTT
The DNA here is from genome assembly GCF_018991925.1 of Homarus americanus. Classification (NCBI taxonomy): domain Eukaryota; kingdom Metazoa; phylum Arthropoda; class Malacostraca; order Decapoda; family Nephropidae; genus Homarus; species Homarus americanus. The sequence goes on from NW_024737697.1 coordinate 403,147, forward strand.
GAGTACATGTACAGTACAGCTTTGCCCTTAGGACAGTGTAGGTGCCCAGAGAAACATTAGGCGCGAATTTGAAAATATGATGCACCAGATTGACTCGCGCAAAATAGGAAAGATTAGCTTTAAATTAAAACATTGTCTTTAATTATGGGTGTCGCTTTAAATCAATAATGTAAAATTGAATCGCTTTAAATTGACGTTCTACTGTACCTCTTCAGCGTTGAGTATCATAATAATAATAGCTTTATAATGTGCACTACCCTGACCTGTACCCTACCCTCACCTTATGTTGTTTCTGAGTAAAAGTTGTGACTTTGAAATATATTTGTCTGATCAGCTTTACAGAAAAAACACAACTAAAAATTATCCTCTGTAATTTAAAATTATCTCTATCCACACCAGAAGTATCACATTTTTTATTTATTTCTATTCCTTAATAATTACAGTATTAATAAATATAAATGCAGTAATCAATTTTAAATCAAATTACCATACAGTACCTACATACTACTGTATACATAAAACACGAAGTAGCTTACCCCAGCATCCAATCCTGCTAGTCTGTAGAAAGACTCAGTGTCTAAGTCCCACAGGTAAAGGATTTTTTTGCACGAAAACACACGTACGCTGTCCACCTCTGAAGAGCACAATTTTTTTTCTTTACTGAACCATATACAGTATGAAAGCAACACCAGTAATACCATATTGTATGCCTGACTCCAAAAACAAGTAATATATCAGTATGAAAAATATAAATATAAAAGGATCCAGAATATTAAAGTACACAATGAACCAGAAAATACAGCAAAAAAAAACATTATACAGGCATATGTATTATTATTGATATGAAAATAACTCTCTCAACAATAATAAATTCACTCAAGGAAGACTTAAAATTATCAGCCGACACTTCTAATAGTTCACGTCATGTGAGGTCGACTCAAAAAATAAAAGAACAAACATATACCTCATTTTATTAAAGGCTTTCTGTACCCAATTAATTCATTATTAGTTACTCTGTTTCTTTACGTGACTATTCTGTTCACCAATGATTCGCTCTTACCTTTTATGGTTCCATTTGGGGCGGGCGCTGCCAAGGTGGCGGGTATGTTGAGGTCGTCCAGAGGCTGACCCCCTTCACCAGTATTGTTCATGCCACTGCGCAACACACTGTACTGTCTCTCATAACTGTAAGTAGTCATAATGTTGTCTAGAATCTTTGTGTTACTAAGTTAGAATTAATAAAGATCTAATATTTCCCATGATACACATATTTTACAGGTTAATACTTGTACCTACAGTATAAAACAAATACTGTAATATGTTATCTACTGCATTTATAAATTGACATCTGAAGTTACTAATTAGTCATTCTGTAAATTCACAAGTCTTGAACTAAAAGACTAAGTAAAGTAAAGTGTAATATCTGTCAACCAAAATTACTTTATGGCATAGTCTCGTTTATGTAAGATTTGAGTAGTTTAAATTCCATTCTGCATTTGATCACACAAGTCCCCTGATGAGTTATTGCGTCATCTCCTGTGTGTTGTCAGCCATCTTCACACCTCCCAACTTTTCTTCACTTCCAAATTCCACAAATTCTCTTACAACTCTTCATCTTTTTTGTACATAATTAGCATAAAAAATGTAATAAAATATAATGATTTCATTTAATTTTCAACATATTACCTGAGAGTAAATGATAAATATAAAATAATCAGGCAACTAACTGAGTGACTGTGCTGGTAATGTAAGTTATACAGTCATTGCAGGAAAATGATGACACACTGAAAATTGTGAGTGTTAGAGAATAATGAAATAAGTTAGTGCACAGATACAGGTATTTGTATAAACTAATTACCTATACAGTATATCGTACCGATAGCCAAACTGACACAATTACTGAACTATGGCTTATTGCAGGCTTTTCTTGCACACACATTCCTGATAGTATCCACTTTACATAATTATCCATTTTATGGAAGCCTCTGGTTCCAAACTTTTCAGTTGACAGATACTTTACTTTTTTATATTAATGCTTTAAATTAACAGTCAATTAAGTCATGCCTGGCAGAAGCTTTGCCTCAATCAACACACATTAGTAGCTCAAGGCAATGTAAGGACAAACAATGGACAACTTAGCAAATTCTTTAAACCCTCACAGACTTTTTAAATAAAGCAATCACAACAATTAACTTCTCAAGAAAGTATAAATGTCCTCACCAACTCCCAACCAGTAGTACTGCACAATGAGCTGACAATGGCATACAGGATGAATTATTACACTAAGCATACAATTTATAACATCTATAAAACACTGATGCTGTTTCAATATCTAAGCCGCTAAAACTTGGCTTAATAATCAAAATTAATTGCTTGGTTGTCCAAAGTTGGCCAAAAGAACCGTGAAATTATTTTTTCTTTCCACTGATTTATAATATATATATACAATACAGTATATTTTTTTAATCTATCTGCAAGCATGAAGTACATGCTTTTATAAATCTCCTGAATCACAAAAATTATATAAACATAAGTTCATTCTGCTACTGGGTATAGAATAAATCTAATAATCAACAAGTATGACAAAATGTCAATTTCCAACAGCCAAAAAGTACAGTACCCGTACAGTAAAGTAAAAATATATCCAAACTACAGTAGAATTCCAGTGATCCGGTATCCAGGCAACCAGTAGATTCAATAACCGGCACCAAGATGTAATAATAATAAAAAAAAATCCTCAAAAACCAGCTACAATCGTTAATTTGAATACCGTGCACAATGGGGATGAGTTGCCATATTTATTGCTATTATAAACAATAAAATTGATACATAGCATATCATAAAATACAATAGCACATATTGTACTTTATGTTAAAAAAATAACTCCTTCCCTCCTTCTGAGAGATGCAACACAGGCAGTCACCCAGCTGACTCACAAACATGTAGCTGCCGCGCTAACTTTGTTTATGCCATAAAAAATGACATCACATCAGCAGGCAGCACAGCCACAAAGTTATAGCCCAGTAACCCACCGCCTCATCACACATTTTTATTTCCCACATACACTCTTCCTTTTTCTTGTCTTATAGTTGTATATTATATTTTCAATATTTCTAAGTCATATTAAAATATTGTAATGATTTTTCCACAACTTTTATAGTTTCATTCCAAGTAATATACGGGGTGGCAGGGCTGGCTGAGTCGGCGATGTAGTTATAGCTAAGGCCTTGGCTATAACCAACTCAACACACAATCACTATTCCACTTCTCACACATACACACCCATGCTCATCATTTTCTTATTTTATAGTTTTATATTATATTTCATTTCTTTATAAGCCACATTACAGTATTGTAATGATTTTCAACAACTTTCATAGTTTCTTTACAAGTAACAATAAACATGGTGGCTGGGCTGGTAAGTCAGACATGTAGTTATAGCCCACCACCTACACACACATTCACTTCCCACACATACACACCGATGCTCTTCACTATTCAAATTTTATAGTTTCATATTATATTGTCTTTATTTATTAGCCACATCGTTTATATAGTGTGGAATAATTGTTAAAGAAGTCAATTTTTCCGAGACATGAATTTGCTAGGTCAGCCTGTAGCACGGTGCATTGTAGGATTTATTGGAGGGATCCTGAGAGTGAGTTTCAATTAACCAGATAACTGGGATTCTACTGTACCCTGTATAAGTATTTTCTAATAACTAAAT